>NW_022145607.1:29727974-30177974 GCF_000002235.5 Strongylocentrotus purpuratus
GATGATGATGATGATGATGAAGATGGTGGTGGTGACATTGATGATGATGATGATGATGATCGTGATGATGATGATGATGATGATGATTATGATCATGACGAGGATGATGATGATGATGATGGCGATGACGACGAAGACGACGATGATAATGCGATAGTGTTGAAGATGACGACGATGATGATAATGATGTTGATAATGATAACGACGATAACAACGTCGATGGTGATGCGATTGTGCATGAATGAATCCGAAGGCCGGGGTAATAATATCTGTAAAACGCTTAGAGACAGTATTCCGTATTATTAAAGCTCTATATAAATCCAGATTATTATTATTATCATTATATAAACCATTACATTGTGTACCTTGTTGCAAGTTTCAAATTCTCTACTCTTCTGGAAAAGAGCAGAATCTAAGAGAAATCCCCAAAGCTGCAAGATTACGTCTGCCCTTGAACCCGATCATCCAGCAAGGTCTTGTTTCTGTTACAGGTACCTACGGTGGAGAGAGCCATTCAGCCACCATCCAGGCTCCTGACAACACCTCTGAGTTTTGGGCCATGCTGCACAGGTTGTGTGAGAACCTGCTGTGCTGTGAGAACTTCTTCAGCGATAAGTCGTTGCAGGGTCCATGCCCAAAGTGTGCGAAGCAAGGTAAAGACCATAAGAATGCAGTCATTGCCTCTCACAGTGAGCATGGGTCCAGGTCCATCTTCAGTCCAGGTCTAAATCTGTATAGCTAGTCCACTGGTATATAAAATATCTAGTCCCATTTTGTAACCAACCAACTACACAAATATCATGTCATCATGAATTCGTTCTATCAATGTCCTTACATGTATAAACAATATTCAGAGATTTCAATTTATTAATATGATCAATATATAAAGCGCAGCTACTACATGCATATAAATATATTCTGCTGCACTTTGGTGTAAAACTCCTTAGAGTTTGGCTTCTGATAACAAGTAATCTCTTTTACACAAAGAAAATAGCAACTTTGATGTCTTTACACATAAAAATATGTCACTGGTGCATATGTATATTGTTTTTGTTATCGTTATTGATGTGGAACCTACAAAACCTTTAAAACTTAATAATAAAGTTGATTTTCCAACAGTGATCTTGTACATAATATTGTTAGGGTGGTTCCTACATGTATATGTAGTTTTAATCCTTCTCTCCATCTCTGATCTGTTACAGCTTCCGACGACAGAGGGCCTCCGAGACACGGAGCAAGCAATACGAGACCGGGGGGAGGGGTCCTCAAGAGAAGCATATCGGACGCGTCAATGAGCTCAGAAAGAGAAGGGAAACCCCCTAATCACAAGCTACAGAGGAGAATAACTACAGAGGGTAAGGAAGATGGAATTGGTGTGCTCTGATATTAATCTTATCTGGAAAGTGAGGGAGGGAGGGAGGGAGGGAGGGAGGGAGGGAGGGAGGGAGGGAGGGAGGGAGGGAGGGAGGGAGGGAGGGAGAAAGAGAGAGAGAGTGAGAGAGGGAGGGAGTGACAGAGACAGTAAGACATACAGAGGTTAGACAGACAGAGACAAACAGAGGGAGAGAGAGAGAGAGAGAAAGAAAGAGAGAGTACTACAAAAAATGTTGAAGGCAAATGAAAAGCACTTTAGAACATAAACTTTAGAACATAAACATTGAACATTAAAATGAAAATTTGAGATTATTTATAAGGATATTCTGTATAAAAATATTCAAAACACAGTTTCTTGCACTGAAAGTTCATGTCATTACAAAACTAACAACCATGTCATAGATGGTACATGTTTTGATGTACATGGTATCATATGTGACAGCCAACGTTATCTGCATTTCCCCTATAACAGCTGCAAGTTCAACGACCGAGAGCAGGTTGGAACAGACCACCAGAATACCGCCGACAAGGATAGCGCCCTCTGCTGGCAGCGACCCTAACAGCTGGACAATAGAAGAGGTCATTCGATGTGTAGTCAATATGGACCAGAGTATGGCTGCCCATGCGGAGCTCTTCAGGCAACACGTAAGTATTCCTCTGAGAATTAACGAAAGTTATTCAGCCCGCAGCGCCACAGCGCACTGCTACAAAAAACAGAAATGCCTGTGACATGAAACTGTTGCGAATAGTGTGTGTTGCAATATGTATTCTTAAACAACTGAAAGGGATTAAAGGGATAGTTGATTTCTGTTGCAGAGGGCGCTACACAAAATAATTTTTTTGGAGAGATTATGAAAAACTGAGTGTCAAATTTGAAAAAAGAAGTTTTAGTTCTGACCAATTTTTTAATTAATTTTAAATGTAATTAATGTGCTGCGTGACGTACGGGACCACAGCGTCCCGTACGTCACGCAGCACATTAATTACATTTAAAATTAATTAAAAAATTGGTCAGAACTAAAACTTTCCACAAATGAACTAGCCCATAATAGCCACAGACTCATACCAAAAGATAGCCATATAAATAATTTCATCTGTTGTTATTTCTTGTTTAAAGTCTCTAAATGTCCCGTACGTCATAATCCAAATAGCTTGGACCTGCCCAAAACCTAATCTAGAATGCTTTAAGAACAGTCTTATGTACTCAGGAGGAGTTATCTGGAACTCATCACCTATTAACTTACAAAATTCCACATCTATTTCTTCATTTAAATACCTTTATAAAAGATTGTACTTTCATTATTGTTCTAAATAACCAATATCTTCATGGATGTGTGAATATATATATCTTTTTTTACCCTACTTTAATAAATATAAGTTTGTTAGTTCTGTTTTTTCTTACATTGTTTCAAATCATTCTTTTTGTGATTCTGGGTAATCCTTTGAATGTAAATCTATGTGTCCAGTTGCTGGTTATTTTATAAAATGTTATATTATTCAATATCCATGTAAATCTATTCATGTTTTGCATATTTCAATGATATTTGTATTTCTTTGATATTTTGAATTTCATTGTTTGTATTTTACCATGTATGTATATATACAGGACCAATATGTAAAACAGCCTTGGTTGATATTGTCATCCTGTATAAATATTTTCAAATAAATAAATGAATAAATAAATTAATTAACGGTCACCATATTTTTGGGAAAGTGGAGCTGAATTGGTATGATCGTATCGACTAAACTTCACACATTTTGGGGTCTAAAATTACCTTCATAGTGATTTTAGGTCCTAAAAGGGCATAGAAATGTCATAGATAAGAATAAGAGCAATAACCATGCACTTTGAAGGCATTTGCGGTCTGAAAACAGAACTCAACTATCCCTTTAATCATTCTGGATTCATCTTTTATCAGAATCGTGCAGCCCGTAAAACTTCTTCTTCTCTTTCTTCTCAGTCGTTTTCTTTACTGGCTTCTTCGCTTTCAAATGCAAGAAAATATGATCATGTGTCTCCCTTGTTAAAACAACTACACTGGTTACCTGTTCATAAGAGAATAATGTATAAAGTTTCACTATTTGTTTATAAATCCATGTATAACCTTATCCCATCCTATATTTCTAGTCTGTTTTGTCCCATCCAGCAATCAAGATATCCATTACGTTCAAGGTCAGACCCCCTTCTTCTGCAAATCCCCCGCATCAATTCGAAGAAGGGTCAACAAAATATAATTTTTTCTGGTCCCACTATTTGGAATAGTCTCCCTTTAAGCATTTGTTCTTGCACCTCAGTCGCATTATTTAAGAATCATTTAAAAACTCATTTGTTTTCTTTGTAATTGTCATTTTTTAGAGTGTAATGCACTTGGAGAGTATATAACTATTATGTTTGTATTTTAAAATGTAAAGCGCCTTGAGCATGTTCATGTAAAGGCGCTAATATGTACATGTATGTATGTATGTATCATTGTTCAGATAATACAGATAAGATAATTCTTGATTGTGCTTGAGAGGGAAAGTGTTTTCATTTCCTGCAAAAGTGGCATTAAACTATTCCAAAAATACCACGGTCATTGAATTTTGAACTAATTAACTGAGACATTGACTTTTAACCTTATGTTGAATGTGAGGGATGACTATCAATTTGATAGCATTTGTCTCATACATATACATATTGTTCCTATCTGTTTGATGCAAGTTTGCAGATCTTGTGTACGATATAAAAGTGCGATTACCTACATGTGTCTCTGATGCCAACTAGGATACATGTACAAGCATATCCTGTACCTTAACCGGTATACATGTTTGTTTACATGTATATGATATGGGCTGAAAGATTGGGAACAAAGTTTTGTTTGTACATAGGGGCATATCGGTAAACACCATTAAGATTCCTCACATTGGGGTGATTTATGGCACTTCCTCCTTCCCTAACAAAGGTAGTCAAACATTCAGATTGATAGGGAAGCATTTGGAAGGTAGTTATTATCGATGGAGAAGTTTGCGTTAATGTCCATGTCTAAATAAACTTGCTCTCTGCGTAGTCTGCAAAATGGCATAATCTATAGTCTACACCAACAGAATATTTATATAGTAGTATTGGATGGCTTTGAGTGCGATACAAGAATATATTGCTCGAGCTATGACAATATTGGACGAGTCGAAGATGAGTCTATTATTGTCTTAGCCAGAGCAATATATTCTTGTATCACATGGGGAAAAAAAGCCATACAATATTATCTATATTATCTATATTAGTCTGGCTAGCGAAATAACATAATTTGACTTACCTTAGTAAATATTTGTTTTCGTGTGATATTGATAGTTGAAGTTCCCGGATGACTGAGTATTACGAAAACAATATTGGTCAGTCTATCGGGTACTGGGCTAAAGATATTGAATACACTGATTTATTGTACCACTTGGAAGCCTCATAATATAGATAATATTTAGTAATATAGTGGAACGTTGTAATAAAAACTAATTGGTATGTATTCTACTAATTCAGTTAAACCCGACCCTGGGTCTTAAATCATGTTTAACAAAAACAAAGCTTCTTTTGTTTAACCCTATATAAAACAAAATCCTATAACCAGTATCAGTTTAAATTTTAGTCGAGTATGGCCCTTTTGAACCCAGGAAAATACCTTGTCATATTTAAACCCTGCTGTGTTAAGGATATAAAACTTTAAAGTACAAAGAAGTGGAACTAGCAAAATTAAAGTCCCAATTTTGTTGTAGCATTTTTCTTTATAAAGGTTCCACTGAATAAAGATAACAAACGATTCAAATTATTTATCTTTCATTGCAGGAGATCGATGGCAATGCATTCCTGTTGCTGAACAGCGACATGATGATGAAGTATATGGGACTGAAGCTAGGCCCGGCTCTCAAGCTATGTAATATCATCGACAAGCTTAAGAAGTAGTGAAGGACTGTATGGTGTGAGAGTGCAATCGAGGAAAGAAACACTCTAAGAGATAGTTTTTAGTTTTGTTTGTTTGTTTGTTTTACCCGACTGCTTAAAGAAAGCATATGTGAATGCTTGTAAGTATTAGAGCAACCAGGGGACCAACTACTTTAAGTCCTCTCCGGGGGTTCGATAATGAGGATTACCAAAGGGCACTAGCGCAAATTGACTTGGTCTCGAACCTGGGACCTTCCGGTTACGAGACCACTGTACATTGTAAGTAAGCAACCAGGGAGTACTCTTCAAGAGATTTGGTAATGAGGATTACCAAAGGGCACTAGCGCAAAAATCGACTTGGTCTTGAACCTGGGACCTTCCGGTTATGAGACCACTGTACATTGTAAGTAAGCAACCAGGGAGTCCTCTTCAAGGGATTTGGTAATGAGGATTACCAAAGGGCACTAGCGCAAAAATTGACTTGGTCTCGAACCTGGGACCTTCCGGTTACGAGACCACTGTACATTGTAAGTAAGCAACCAGGGAGTCCTCTTCAAGGGATTCGGTAATGAGGATTACCAAAGGGCACTAGCGCAAATCGACTTGGTCTTGAACCTGGGACCTTCCGGTTACGAGACCACTGCTCTACCAATGAGCCATAGCGCCTCCTAGTCAAAGAGCTTCCAGAGACACTGAGGGAGAGGGACAGACGGAAAGACAGCAAGGCTCCACACAGACATTTTCACAAGGGTTTCGGATTGAAATTTTCTTAAGGCCCAATTGCATGGGTCCCTGCCTGTTTAACGTTTGGAATTCGAGTCGATCCAGAGTTAGACTGTGTGGCCCCACATGCATTGGATCCCTATAAGTGTTGATTGCGCATGACCTCATAGTCCCTGTGTGGTTTCTCATATTTGTGTAGCTTGCAGTTTTCCATATCTCTTGAGCCATTCGAAGCTACATGTATTTTCTTATAAACACGCAGTTAACTAAGTTATTCATGCCCTTACCAAGTTTTTTGAAGTATGTGAGTCCTGATTTATGTTTCTTGAGAATGTGACACATTAAAGCGTACATCTAAAGGTATTCATCAAAGGCCCTAAACATGAAATTTACAAGGGGTATGAATAATTCAATAGTTATCTGTATATCTATTGGTCTTTGTTAGAAACATTTGTAAAGGGAGTATGGAAAGATTTATTGAAAGGATTAATACAGAGTGAATTGGGTCGATATTTGACATGACTGACTGAAATAGACACCTATAGATATGTAAGTGTTCACAAAATTCCAAGAATGATATAGAAATGCGTCTTCTACATGTAACCGTATGTGACGTCTATCTATGTTTCGTTCGATTGTGTGAACAACCTTAATGTAGTGAATGTGATGTGTTGAAACGAATGTTTTACATGTACTTGTATACAATATAATTGATGAATTAGTTTCTAAAAATTTGTGTCTCATCATTTCCGACATCTCAGTATTCATGTATCTTTGTTGTATGTGCATGTGTACACACTTTGGGAGGAATGGTACTACTGCAATTGGACTGAAATGAGCTCTCTAATACCCCAGTCGTACCAGTAAACCGAATCCAAACCGACCTCTTATCGACAGAATCTCGGCCGTCATCTGGACAATAATCTCATGTCCGGGGTATTGTCAGTCTGGCATCGGTCTCGTATGTGTGAATGGGACACTAAATGACGATAATGAATTATTAAACAAAAATATTTTCACAATGTGTTATGAAAAAACAAACAACAACAAAAAACAGTGATGGAAAAATGCACTGTGGATATCCTCCAAAACTTGATGATGGAGAAACATTTGAGAGAAAGAGAAAAATGTAATATTTGTAAATTTTGAATCGAAAAAGGCAGCTGATTGTGTATCGTAGTGTATCATTGTTGTATTGTTATTCTGTATTACTCAGTATTAAGTGCGTGTAATCATTGTGTATGTGTAGGAAGACTCCGCCTTTAAAAGGTGAATTAAATTTGGACAGACTTCTTGTCTATAAATCAGATGTTAAGCAGAAATGTCATCCAAACTTATCACAACAGGGGGATGATTGCATGTTGCATTCAGATTCTGAGCATCGTTTCATGAAACGTCATAAGAACAAGTTTGACGACGTCCCATTGAAACACGTTTTGATGGGATTTCATTGAACCTTGTACAGTTATGACAATAGACCAGTTCACGGTTAGCACATTACTGCAATGACCCCGAATATCCACAGATCTTCAAAACATGAAGAGCTCCCACTTTGTACATTTTGAAATAATCACTCCTACAGCGATGGAGGTGCTACATAAATAGCCTTTGTTTCCCCTTTTCAATGAATACTTCCACCTGTGTATCATGGAGTGCATAAATGAATAATGATTACATAACTTTCATGAGCACGTATCCAGTATTTCGTCTCCATGTATTTCACAATTCGTTCTGCAATGACCTTTATCTGCTCTTGCTCAGACTGCAACCGTGAACTGGCTTATTTCATGAGATGCTGCCCTAAATTGATATCTTTATTTATTTTTGTTTGTTAATGTCATTCCTTGTAAAGGTACCATAATATTTATATCTTTTTGGCAATTTTTGGCTGAAAAGGAATTGATTTTACTTAGGATGTGATGAGCTATGACCTTTTTCCCCTTCATTTCATGAAATGATATATGTGTAGATACTTCTGGATGGTTATCTTCCAGGTTTACTGGTGTCACAGGCATTGTATGGTCAGCTGTTTCACTATTTGTGAACATATCACCAAAACCACAAGATTAAGGTGAAAGGATAAGGCCTTTTCTACTACTGAAAAGCTAAAAATTGCTACACATTCAAACAAAATTAATATTTATATTGTCAATCAAGACTATGAAATGGATATGTAACACCTGAATTTGATGGCTA
Organism: Strongylocentrotus purpuratus; assembly: GCF_000002235.5. NCBI lineage: Eukaryota > Metazoa > Echinodermata > Echinoidea > Camarodonta > Strongylocentrotidae > Strongylocentrotus > Strongylocentrotus purpuratus. Next base: position 29,736,178 of record NW_022145607.1, read on the forward strand.
ATCCTCATACATTTTATTTCCACATCTTGTCATAGTGCAGTTGTAAGGTGTGTAGTGAGCGGGCTTTATAAGAATGAGTGGATTTAGAGTTCAAAGGTCAAAGGTTATTTATCTCATTGAATATATATGTAATACATGTACATATAGGTGGAGACATTTTGAATCATGTTCACATATAGTAGTAGTATTCATCAAGGGGAGGGGGAGTTATTGTTCATTCATTACATATTCAACCAAAGCATTCCATATTTGATACATTGTGCCGATCTTCACTTCCAAATAAGCTTGTATTCATCATGTAAATGGAGCTTTTCTCGCAGAGTAAAGTTGGAGGGCAATAGCACTGCATTCATGTTTTCAATGCTGGTTTCTAGTGAAGAAGATGTAATTAAATACATTGTTTGCTAGATGTCAAGCAATATTTCTGTTCCTAATTTTGCACTTACCGGTAGGTTTCAGTGTGGGTCGGGCACATGATCAATACATGTTTTGGAAAGTATAATGCAATGTTTTTTGTCATTTAAGAGCTGGATACATACTTTTGGTGTAAACGCAGGAATGTGTCTTTAAAAAAACAACAAGGTAAACATGCACTCTACCTTTAAATGGGTCAGTAATCAAGTTTATTTGATATGGTTCAACTAGCAGTTCACCTATTTTACCTATTTGTTGAAGAAATTTGTAAGTTGCTCGCACCATACATTGATTAGTTTTGTGTAATTTCCTGCATTTTAAAATCCTTGTTCAGAGACACAATTGTACACTAGCGTCTGCTTGTACAATGTTCATGCACCAAGAAAACACACAATTTTACTTTTGACCTGTAAGTCGTTTTACAGAGATATTTCATACTTTGCTGATTTAATACATTGGAAGTCACTTTGCTTTTAGCTGTTAATATAGTATCTTGAACTGAAGTACTCTCCTTAATCTCAACTAGCAGTTTCTGTTGATGCTCACCATAACAATATATTGAATATTTTCTTTGAAAATATTGCTTTTTTAACTGTTTCCCATGCATAGTGTTTAGTTTCGAAGGGACTAATCAAATAGGGATTAAAACAATGACAAACTGATGCATTATTTATGTTATCAGTTGCTTCATGTTGAACCAAGGGCGTTTTATTATGGGACATTGTTCGACTGGATGATAAATTAAACCATAGCCACATTGATGGTAGCCTTAACCATACAAATACAAGTAAAACAAAAATCATAATGTGATGCACAACACATGTACGTTTGTGGGTCAAACGTTGCATAACGCCTATCTGGTTCTAACCAATGCAACTGAAACAGATTTCACCAATATCATATATGAGGACCACAGGTTTGAAACTTTTTTTTGTCTGTACATAAATTTTGAAGCCAATCTGTGACTTCAGGTGTATTATTATTATTGTTCGTATGCTGGTATACCAAAGTATAAACATGACCAGTTTGGGTAGTTTTGTAATTTATTGCTAGAAAATCATAACCTTTTTATGAAGATGCACAACCTATTGAGTAGGTAAATTTATTGAGTACCGGTAGGTAAATTAAAGCCAAGTTGAAACTCTATTCTATTTTCCTATCATGTACTTGCTAAATTAATATTTGTTGTAGCATGGATTATTAAAAATGTGTTCTGCTTTTTTAACGTTGAAATCGACCACCCTCTGAAAAGATATATTTTTAAATATGAAGAATTATTTTGTGCTTGTGAATTTGAATTTGTGGATGCAACAAAAAAATGGATGATATACAAAAAAAATTACGATGAGTTTGCAACAGGTCGCAAAAATAATTTCTAGAGCTATGACTAAAGAGTACATGTATTTTCATATTCTGATCTTAATATGAGATATGTGTAAAGCCTTTGTTTTGAAAGTTGACCACGTTAAACCAGGTGGGTGGTATTCTCGAAAGCGGACTAACTTTAGTCCATGGTTTAATCCTCCGACTAAGTATGAAATGCCAAGTATCCATATGAATATATCTTTGAATAATTTGATATGTCACTAAATAACCATGATAACATAATTATTCCATAGTTATATTGTTGTTTATTAATTATGTTATTAAATTTTATTTTAATTTAGTGACAGATTAACTTATTCAAAAACATATTCATATGGACACTTGGCATTCCATACTTAGTCGGAGCAGTAAACAATGGACTAAAGTTAGTCTGCTTTCGAGAATACCACCCGGTTTATTCAAGTTTTTTAATCAATCGATGTGTGTGCCTGTACTCTCTGCACTCCATCCTCTACTCATGTCTCTCACTCCATTGGAAAATTCATGTACTAAAATTAATTTTGTCATGAAATGGTGACATTATTTTTGTCTATTAATTCAGTTAAGCAGAGAACAACATATAGGGAAGTCGGGTTTCAAACCCGGCGTGAAGTCAGTTTTGCTTGTTTTAAAACCGGCCTTTTTACTCTTATCTCATTATGATATATATGTCAATTGCACCACCTTCAAAGTTTAAAAAAAATGAATATTTTCGGTGCTTTTGTGATAATGATCACTTTTTATTTCCGAAATTATTTTACATTTAGTACTACCATAACTCTTTGCTCAGTTTTTGCCAGTTTTGTGAAGGAAATGGTTTATTGAAACTGTTCCCCTAACTTAGTGGTGTGGGGGTGTTCTTTCTTTGAAAGTTTTTTGAAAAGGAGGGAAGGAAGAGAAAATCAACGAAATTGAACGGTTCATCGCCGGGCTCTATTGCTCAATATTTGAAAATTATCTGTATGTTGAGTTTACAATGTTACATTTTCATAGTGTTTTATTGTCATTGAAAATGTTTGATAGTTATACAAATTTGTTCAATGTATTTTAGTATTCTAGGCAATAATGTGTTATTCATACAATTTTCAATTTCAACGAGATACACTGTATTTCCATTCCATTGATTGCCGTTAGAGCGAAGATTTCATCACTGTATATCTGAATTCATTACAACTTTTGAAAAGGAAGTGTTAAATTTTGACTATTGTTTTATTTCGTTCAAGTACAGTACAGAATTCTATACATAGATTTAATGCCATGGAAAGCTGGTTTTTGATAATAATAATAATAATAGTTATAATAAAAACGTTGCTTATAAAGCACTTACCACGACGTCTTTAGGAATCAGTATGAGAGGTGTGGTGTGTGGTTGAGTAGGAAGGGGAAAAGAAATGTTGATAGTTGGGTGAAATTGATTCTTGCCGGGGAGGGAGGAAAACGTTAAAGCCCATCTGTACTAGTTTGGCCAGGAGGGATTAGACCTCCCAGAGAGGTCACTGACAGGTGACTATCTCATCAACTCGGCTCTCAATTAACCGTAGAAAAAGAGGATCACGGGGGACCAACAGGCACCGATTAGGCAGTGTTTTCTATATAGAGGGAGCAATAAGCTACAAGTAGTACAGTGGGGCTTAAAGGCAGGGTATTTTACAGACATCACTACCACTACTGTAATATAATTTATATTCCACACTCTTTTCTTGAAGGCTGACATAAAACCGAAGTCCGGTTCATGTACTCATGCATCATCGCGCGTCCATCATGCAGGCATGCAGTTGGTGTTGCATTGTGGGACAAGGCTGCGGACACATGAGCAGCAGATGGCACTGTAGATAAATCTCAACCAGAGCCATCTATATACAGAGTTTGGCCAACTTGGTTTCACTGGGTCATGACATGGCGTATATTCTTTTGTTTTGTGCTTGCACAACACAACAGTGGTCGCCATATTGGTCCGAATTCACAAAGGAGGTTTGTCGACAAACCTAGGTTTTCGTGCGTCATAATATGACGTGTTCATAAATTGGTTTGTCGACAAACCTCCTTTGTGAATTCGGGCCATTGTGTCCAACTCGAACCAGGTTGGCCAAACTCTGTGTGTAGATGGCTCTGGTCTGAAGTAGTGTCGGTAAAATACCCTGTGGCTTTCAGAGGAGGATGTGGAATTAAAAGCCAGTAAGGGTAACGTTGATGTAAGCGGGTCGGGGGCATGCACTATGACGGAAGAAGAGAAGAGAAGATAGCGTTTTGGGAAAGGTGAACAATAATTTGTGAGCTTTTTTTCATTCTTTTTATATTAGTTTGGAATAACAATATTTCTAATAATGCTGTTAATAATAATAAATCCCTATGCGCTGTAATGGAGAGAAGGAAAGAAAATACTATAAAAGAGTGAGATACACTTGGCGTACTTCCTTAAGTCATTAGTTAACATTGTAAATTGTTTCTAAAAGTTTTGAAGTTTTCAACAGTATCGCAAGTTTTGATATCAGTTTTGGCAGTTTATTCTAAAGCTCTGCTGATGTAACCTGAAAGAGCACGACCCATATACTTTGTATTTACTTGAGAGGTCGTAAACATTTTTGGGAAGACCCGAGATTTCTATGCCATAGAAAAATATTTTTCCCGATTAGGATGGCTCTTGGATTACCCTCAATTTTCCAAATATTACAAGAAATTATTGACCACATTTTCATGCCGCATGGCTATGTCGTCTCATAAGCACATTTATGTGTACAGTGCATGCGACAGTAAACAAGACTAAAAAAAAAGATTTGAGTCACCGTCTCATCATTTTGATAATTCCAAAACCCCACAATGCATTGTGCGCTTCATGACCTTGTAACCATTTCCGACCACTTATAAATAAGAACAGAACTCAATTGATCTTTAAATGGCAGCTTTGAAAGAAAGAATTGAGAAGAGTGACGGAGAATGATCCTGGTATAGGAGGAGCCAGCTCTCCATATATTTATTTGATATCCGTCAGTTGAAATGATTCATAATGATAAAAACGCTCTGAAAATAATTATGGCGTAATCTGTATCCCCTTCGCTTATAATGGAGACATCCGTATGCTTAACGATCACTTGATTCAAGTTGAACTTCATACTTTTGTGATAACAAAACGATCAGTTCACATTAATAAATGTCATAAATATAAACTCTGGTATATAAAGCTATACAAATAGAGGCAAGGTCGATGTCCAATCTATTGTTCTATACTGCCGTCTCTCTTTTCGTGATGATTATTCCAGTTCCAAGTTCGTTTGTTTGAGAGTCCACCCTGTGAAAAATACCTTTCATCTCAAACTCGTTGCCTCTATCTTTAGGGGCATGCCCATTTTTATTCCCATGGTGGTTAGTATCGTTACGATCACGGTGAGCGTACGGCGGTCTGCTCCCCTCCTCTTCCAGTCCGTACGCCTTCGCTAGAACACCTTTCCCTCTTAACCCCTCCGTGTAGACACCAACGTATTTTGTTGATGTCTCCGTTGCTATGGACACCGTTGGGATGATGGTTGCTGTTGCTATGAGGAACATGGTTTTCCATGATGAGGCGAGTATCGCTTGGTGACATGACATCTCTTCTATAACTCCTCCTCCTCCCGCGGTCATCCTCCAAGCCACCTCTGTCCACGAATCGCCTCTTCCAAACATCATCCTCTGTGACACCATTTCCCAACATCATCTCTGCATCCTCCTTGGCAACCATTCTGGGCGTGGCCTCCTGAGGGATCATCAACGCTCGTTCTTTCGCTTCGTGAGCATCCTGCTTCTCGTCGTCGGCTTCCTCGTCAGGGTCGTCCGATCGAGGGTCGGTTTCAATGTAGAAGAGGGTGCAGACTGTGATCATTGGCGGAATACCGGATAGGGCAAAAGCTAAGGTGTAATTCCCAGTCAGGTCATACAGAAAGCCTACGTAACATGAAAGAGAGAGAGAGAGAGAGAGAGAGAGAGAGGGAGGGGGGGGGGGGGGGAGAGAGAGGGAGAAACGAATGAAGGAGTGAAGTGGCAGTGTCTCTAGTTTTTTTGTGGGGTTGGGTTTAAGAGGGGAAAGGGACGGTAAATTTACTATAATTTATTCACCTGAAATGAGTTTGTTATCCAAGTTGATGATGTCCATTGATACTTGTCCTAGCCGGGTTGTCCTGGGGGATTGTGCCAAGGGGTAGATGTATTATGGTGTATATACGTGTCCGAGGAGTACTTGTTCAGCGAGTAGACGTCTAGACGTCCCTATACAAAGATATCCACTTCAAAGTGGCCACCTTTTCCCAATTATATTTTAAAGAATTAATTTTTCTAATAATTTAGCAAAAAGATGATTAGATGATTGGTTCACCAACAGTACCCTGTGGGAAAGTACACAGAAAACTCTTACCAGCAATCGGTGGTCCAATCATCATGGGAAAGGACATGATGCCAAGGACACATCCAATGGCTTGTGACGCCCTCTGCGGCCCGACTAAGTTGAATGCGACAGGTCCGATCATGGAGAAGAAGGCTCCGTCGAAGACTCCCATGATCAGGATAGTGGCACAGAGGGCGATGAAGTTTCGCATGAGTGGCAACAGCGCTGTCGAGACTCCAATCACCAGAAAGGCAAGCTAAGAAGAGAAGTAAAGGGAAAGTTTCATTAATTTAGTACATGAAATAAGTGGTATGGGTCTTGCTAATCTAATAATAATTATATGTTTACCCTCAGCAGCTTAAATGGTGTTCTTCTTGATGGCCCTGCAACTATCATAATGCCATCAAGTACCAGGTACTTACTATACCTGGATGGAGATTGGCAAATGTTGAATTCATTTTTTAAAACATATATTGCCAAAGAACGTTAGGGCCAAGCTGGGATTTGAACCCTCAACCCCTGGAACGAGAGTCAAGTTAATGCACCACAAACTCACACTTTCATACCAACTATTAATTTGACACACTGACAGAGGAGGTTGAATTTTTGATACATTGTAAAGCAAGCGCCATGAACGTCCAGCATGGTAGAACTTACCGGAGCTACACAAGAAGCCAGCATTTAAAGTTTTCTTGAGTAGCATTCATTTTCATGAAAGGTTTCGGTGATTACCTGCTGGATATGAACTGGACTGATCTTTGGATGGTCACTCAGGAATCCTGCAGAAATCCTTCCAACTCCCGACGAAGCACCAAGGCACATGATGATCAACTCTGCCCGGGCTTCAGGTATGGTTTCGTTGACATGTTTTATCTAAACGGAACGAAAACATACCTACATTTGAGATTTCAAATAAAAATAGATCTTAAGGGTATAGATCAGTTCTGGTCATGCGATTGCATTGTGAAAGAAACGTTGTGGAATCGATCGGAAAAGGTTGATCATTGTACTGCAAGGTTCTGAAATCATCAAAATGATAAGAAATTTGGTCCAGTCTTGGTAAAGTTACAAGCATTGTTCACAGAAAGATGTATATGGGACTACGCGATATCTATCCAGTCCGGATAGATAAAATAATTTACTAAATATATCAATTAGTAGGCGGTTTCCCGGCAAAATTTGTATCACCACGTATCAGTCAAAACATATTCTTTCACATGATTGGTAATAAGAGCTTTCATTTTATTTTTGAGGGGGGGGGGGGCGTTTCCAAAACTGGTCTTAGAATCATGTGTGTCTTATCATCAAAGTTTCGATAAATTTCTACATTTAATTATTTCAAGGATAATTCCATTAAGGATCATTCTCACAAATATGTAAACCAACTCTATACACCTTGAGCGGTATACAATTGAACAAGAGTGGTCATTCGTAAGATGCATCTAAACATAAGGTGCGATATTACTCTTCCTTGAGTAGATTTTTTAATTTTTTATTTAATCAGTTTTGATGATAAAAACATTGAACATGCAGCCCAAGGATTGAAAATATTCAAAAAACATAATAAAATATACAGAATATATGCGACTCAAGACAGAAATCAGGTATCAATCATCAATCATGTTGAAATATCTCAAATATTACATCAATCCTACAAAATTACAATGATTTTTTTTTCTCGAATACAACATTAACAACTTAAACGTTCAATGTTGTGTCATCAGAAGTAATATGAATAGGGGAGAGAAGAGAAAAAAAAGGACCCGGTAGATATGGAGAAAAGGAAAAATGGGAATGGAGAGAAAGAAAGAAAGAATAAGATAAAGACAAAGAAGGGAAGGGAAAGGAGCGGAAGAGACATAGAGAGGAAGGATGACAAAGAGAACAGGATGAGGTACCACTCGTATAAAGGTGCGAAGAAGTACTTTTTTTATTATCGGTACTCACCAGGTGAAAGAAGGGAACAAAGTACCCTAACAATCCCAGAGGCATACCAATGGCCCATAACCTGTAGTTCCTGTCCTTCCAGATACTGACATTAATGATACTGCTACAGGAACACTTGGTACGTTTCACCCTTCTACACCACCTTCCGCAGCATCCTTCCCCTTCTTGAAGGTCATCATCCTCTGACCTCCGGACGGAAGTATAGTCCTCCTTGAGGTCAAGGACCTCAACCACTTCCGGTCGAGGGCGATAGGTTAAGGAACCGAGCAACATCACGAAGATGATGGTACTGAGGAGCCAGATACAAGGTCTAAGGCCATAGCGCTTGAGGATCTCCCGCATACCTAAGGGTAGGACGACCGTGAAGATGGACGTCCCGGTGCTGACTAAACCATTCGCGATACCGAGGCGCTTCTGGAAGTAGATCCCAAGGATGTAGAGCGACGGCTGGAAGGCGATGGAGAAACCCATCCCCATGGCCAGGCCGAAGGTGATGTACAAATGTTCAATCCGGGTAGCGAAGGAGCTGCTCAGGATACCGGCAAGAGCGAGGGCGCTGCCGAGGACGGCAGTAGGTCGGCATCCGAACCTGTCCGTGATGAGACTTGCGAAGGGTGCCATGGAGAACGTGACACCGGCACAGATAGATCCGACCCAAGCTGCCAGAAATAGAGTTTGAAACAAAAAATTACTCTTCGATTAAAATGTTAAACGTGACACCGGCACAGATAGATCCGACCCAAGCTGCCAGAAATAGAGTTTGCAACAAAAAATTACTCTTCGATTAAAATGTTAAACGTGACACCGGCACAGATAGATCCGACCCACCTGCCAGAAATAGAGTTTGCAACAAAAAATTACTCTTCGAATAAAATGTTAACGTGACACCGGCACAGATAGATCCGACCCAAGCTGCCAGAAATAGAGTTTAATTGCAACAAAAAAATTACTCTCGATTAAAATGTAAAACTTGCCACTGTCCTAGAAAAAACACGAACGCAAAGACTTGAAAACAAATAAACTGAAAGGCAGCATTTATATTCTTTCTTGTGTATCCAATAGAAAACCATCTTCGGGTCACGTAATTATGTCATTGCTATAATAGTATTAGCAGTATTTAATGGGTGGTGCACAAGGCTATCGAAATGGCGCAGGTTGATTTTTCGAAACGCTATTACAATCGTGTTGAAATGGCATTTTGGGATTTTGGGTAGAATATGTCACTCATTTATTTTGGGGTCAGTTATAAGGGTATTAGCTGTTTGTTCACTATGGGAATCGGGGAAGGTGGTGGTGGACATGGTGGAGGAGGCAGACCCAAGACCAGGGGCCCGTTTCACAAAGCCTTTTTTCAATGACAAAAATCAGTGACAAATCTGCTGATATCCAATCAGAAGCAAGGATTTCAGTAGCTTATAACAAAAACTGTCATTTGTCACTGGCGACAAGTTTTGTGAAACGCCCCCGGGATGGTTTTTAATAAGGCACAATTTGTCCAGCTTTTTAATTTTTTTTAAAGTCAGGGCACCTTTTTGAGAAACAAAATTTTTTGCTTCACCCTTATCGTGAATTCATTTTTTCATCCCTCTGGTACAGATCAAGTGCCATGTGAGTCAGCAAAAACAATGACATATATTTAGTTTGGTACAAGTGTCATTTGTTAACAAAACACACTTTATGATATTATGTATGCAGGCAACTCGCTGACCAATTCATGGATACAAAAGTCATATATTTGGTCATCTCGACGCACGCATATTATAAGGATATTCGGGCATCCCGTTGTCCAGAATCATCCTGTTTCTAAATGTCCCGAGCGAGTGAAGCGAACGAGCTTGGTAAAAATGTAATTTCGATATAAAAATATAAGATATATTCGGACACCTTGCTTCCCGAATGTGACAATATTCGGGTGCCTCGTTGTCAAAGAGATATTCTGGCACCTCATTGATGAATTATGTGGAATATTCAGGTACTTCACTGCCTGTGATCATATTGTTCCTAAATGATGCGAGAGAGTGAAGATTTTTCTTTTCTTTTGGCAGGAATTTATTCTTTGAAATGCTAGAGCGCCGTAATGGCAGCACAGCTAAAACCGGGTTGATAATCTCCAAGTTTGAAAGCGCTTAGTGATTGTAATAAGCGCTATATAAAAACTGAGAATTTTTATTATTATTATATGTTATTTCTTAATGAAAATACATAGCGGCTTATAATACTTTTGTTTTCACGAAATCGACGTTATTTCCATAATGGATAAGCAATCAAATAGATCTTTAATTTATTTCTCTCGCGGCACCCATGTCGGTCACATTACCCAAAAGTAGCCTGCTCGGCGGCCGAGCGGCGAGTTTTTAACCAATTCTGCCCGGCGGCTGCCCGGCCACCGAGCGGCGGCCGCCCAGGCACCGCTCGTTTTTAGGGCATCGCTCGGTCGCCGCTGAAGTTTTAGCGCGGAGTTAAAATTTGGGCGGCGCCTACTCACTTTTCACTCGCCGCCCAAAATACGTTCGGTGCCTGGTCGGTCGCCGCCCGGGCACCGACCTAATCGCTGGGCGATGCCTAAATTCCAGCAGCGACCGAGCAGGCTACTGATCGGTCGGTCGCTGCTCTGATTTGTGACCATATAGCATTAGCACGCCGGTTGAAAAACGATGGAATATGGTATTGAGATATGGGTATCCCTATAATAGTGCGAATCTGCGATTTACATGCTATTATTTGCTTGAGATCATCGAACACGTTTTCTGCTGGACAATAAATCCTTCGCTGCTTTTGCAACTGAGGTTGTAGAACAGCCTTCCTCGTACATACGTTTTGTGATCTGCTGTCTACTTGCCACAAAAAAGTCAGCTGATGACATAAATTATCTATTCCACATTGCGTACAACTAGCCGGATGAAGTATGGATGATATGCAAATGGCAGTTTGTTGTCACTCTGCGAATTCTCAAAATAGATTGGATATGTATGATTATAGTGTAGAGCAAGGAGGGGGGGGGGGGGGGGTGTTTCACAAAGATCCTAAGTTGAATTTATCTCTAAGTTTGACTTAACAATTAATGGAAAGCCGTTAGCATCTATACAAATATTTTGTACAAGTTATTTTAAAAGTCATAAAATGTTGATTCAAATCAATCATATTTTCCATTATCAAGGAGATTTCATGTTTTTGATGTGCAATTAATAAAAAGTCGAAAATACGTGAAATTTCGCTTTTGAATATATCTTTTTAAAAGGCTACAAATGGCTGTCTAACTTAGAGTCAAGTTCGACTTATAATATTGTGAAACACCCCCTTGGTGGCATTTCGGCTTACATGTTTTGAACGCATCGGCGCCTTCGATGTTGAGCATGGCCACGTAAAGGACGCCGAACGAGTTGATGACTCCGCAGACGACACCGTTGGCCCAGCACGACGCCAGACACACCACCCAACCCCAACCGCCTTCGGGGACCGACGTCGGTATAGTACGTCTCGTCATCGTGGTGCAACACCGAGCTCGATGACGTCGTCGACCGCTCTTTATTCTGGCTTGTAAACCGTCATCGACAAAGTGGCGTTGATCCTTCTCGCAGTCTCGTAGTGGCGAATCTAACAGCAGTGCTCAGTAACATTAAACGGTGGTGTAGCTGCAATGGTGATTCCGAATGTCATGTCGTGTCTTTAACATCCAGTGCAGTGGAGGTGAACAACAAGCAATATAATTGGTCAACCTCAATTCTAAATGTATCCAAGTTCATTCGTGATTTTATTGGTAATGAAAAATCTTACTGTTTATTCACGATAAAAATCTGTTTAATGTGTTTACATTGCCATTGATGACGGGATTACGTGACGAATTCATCTTGCTCTCAAACAGGGGCGGCAGAGCGTCTTCCAAAGTTGGGGGGGGGGGGCACTAACAAAAGGGGCACTCTCTGGAAAAAATAATGCACCTATACGAAGGGAAAACCTCAAAGCGAAAATATACAATTTTAGACTTTTGCATATACCCCTACATTGTGTTACATTATTCTGTATGATTTCAATATTTGTTTCTCTCTTTACAAGGTCCAAAACTTGCAGTCGGGTGTGATGGTCAAAATATTCGTTTGTGAAAGTTGGATTTCGAAAATTACATCTTACAAAGAGGAGAATACCTATCCGGATGGGGTTTTAAGCACAATCCCATCATGAAAGACTGAAAAAACTGTAATAAGTTACATAGTTATATCCAAAATAAATGCGAGGGAGTGTAGTGAGCAAGCTTGGGGGGGGGGGGGAATTAAATATTTAAAAAATGCTCTTAGTTTCTTTGAATTAGGGGCCTCATGTTACGAAGGAGTTAAGTGGGCATTTATCAGAAGAGAAAAGGATACTTATTAGACAAGAATAGGAGTATGTGTCAAGTTAAAAAGGGATATTATCAGAATTGAAAAGGTGCACTTTTTGCTCTTGAAAAAGGGCACTTATGAGAATGGAGACGGGGCACTTATTATAAAGGACAGAGCTGAGGATTGAAATGGGTGAAACAAATGTTGCCAAATTGTGTTTGAGTTTCTGATGGTATAACTCTATCATCAAATAAACGTTTATTTTCTTGTACTAAAGATTACTTTTGCTGAGCTAGCGCCATGAGCGTCCCTGGACGGTGTGTGCGCTTAAATAAGTTTACATTATAATTATTATTATTTGGAGTGTCATTTGTCAAAGTCAAGGCGGAAGGGGCTCTTATCAAAGAGGAAAAAGGGAAACGTATAAGAAGGAAAAGGAGCACTTATTAGAAAGAAAAAAGGGCACATATACAAATAAAATAAGCACTTTTAAGAGGTTAACAGGGGCACTCATCATAAATGAAACGGAGCACTTATAAAAAGGGAAGAGGCACTTACTACAAAAGAAAAGGGGTACTTTTCAAAGCAAAACACACAAAAGGGGGCACCTATCAGATTTTGAGAGGAGCATTTATTAGAGATGAAAAGTGCATTTATGAGAAGGGGAAGGGGCTCTTAATAAAAAGGAAAGGGGCATTTGTCAAAATAAAAGGGGCACCTCTTAGATTTGATCAGGGGACATTATCAGAGGAAAAGGGGGCATTTATACGAATGCGGAATGGGCATCTTCTAGACAGAAGAAGGGGCACTTATCTGAAGTAAAAATAAGGGGCAATTTTCCTATGTAATAACCGACACTTTTTGGGTACTTGAAAAAAATTGCCCCTACCCCTTCCTTGGGAGCGCCTCCTCTGCTCTCAAAATAAAAAAATGGGATCGGCTCTTGTGAAGGGGAAGTTTCCCCATTTGAACCCCCCTTTCAAAATTATCAAGCCATTATTTTGATCACCCTTCTGAGCTACAATAAATATAGGTTCAATAAATGCAAATAAATGTATTGTGCTGAAATGCAAGGGCGTATCAAAAATACTGTAAACGTGGACAATAGTCAAAGAAAGCTCCGAGAGGCTAGAATAATAATAGCAATGGTAAAGTTGATGAACAATAATAATGATACTACTACTACTACTACTACTACTACTACTACTGATGCTACTACTACTACTACTACTACTACTACTACTACTACTACTACTACTACTACTACTACTACTACTACTACTACTGATGCTATTACTACTACTACTACTAACTACTACTACTACTACTACTACTACTACTACTACTACTACTACCAGTGGCGGATCTACGGGGGGGGGGGGGGTTTAGGGGGTTTAAATCCTGCCCCCCCCCCTTGGACTGCAAAGTGAAAATGTGATACATGTGAAAAGAAAAACGCCATCATGTGTCCAGACCCACACAGTATTAGAAGATGCCAAGAAAACATCACTAACGGGGATTCAACATAGCCACACACAAAAAATAAATATTAAAACAAAAACAAATCGCCTCACCGCTCCGCATCGTCATTTGGTCACCCCCCCCCCCCTTTAGCAAAAAGCTACATCCGCCCCTGGACTACTACTACGACTATGATTACTACTACTACTACTACTACTACTTCTACCACAACCACTTACCCACTACCATGCCGCCACCACCACCACCACCACCACCACCACCACCACCACCACTACTACTACTACTGCAACTGCCACTAAAGCTAATATGTGATAATCATAGGGGATATTACAAGTCGTAGCTGCAAATATACATTGTATTTTTACAAATCTCTCCCAAGCAAAAGAGAGTAAAGCGGGGTGGGGGGGGGGGGGGGGGGGAAGGAAAGGTCAATTTGCCTCCCTTTAACCCGCTATACTGCTACAAAAAATAATGAGCTCAGTTATTATACTCGAAAAATGAGAAAAAAAAGACGACATAAAAATGATTTACGGCCATGAATCATGACCTGCTTTTCCACGGTTGCTAGTCTATTTTCGAAGACCCAATCTACGGTCATCCGGTGACAACTTATTTTATCCGTCAAAATCATTTGCAGTCAGCCACGACACAGCGGATTAATGCAACCTTGTAGAGTATTGTCATTTCTTGGCTTCTTTATTGACACAAGCTTATCAATTGCTTGTGAAGTCAACGCATTACATCAAAAGAGGAATAAGACTGTATTTATTTTAACTCTATATAATTATGCTGCTATCAAACCTATTCAGCCTAGCTACATTACAAAGGAAAAGACAGCGCCTGGTCTCTTTGGGCGAGGGGTGGGGGCGGCAGGACGGTCTTAAAATTTAGCGACTGAAAAATAAAAAGGGGTACCTTTTTACTTATAAATTGCCAAAGTAAAGCAAATAAGACAAATGAAAGCAAAACGAAAACAAATGCAAACAGACGAAAAAACATAATCAGATTGTTACATGCATTAATTCTGGAAAAAATACTGCCAGGGGCATAACAATTAAGGCAATGGTATAAACAATTAAGGCAATTGTATACGGGTACAATCATGGACCTACTAATCCTCAGGGTCTTTTCAACTTACAACAATGCTATGCATATATACGTCACAATGCGCCGACGTCATAAATGCGCAGGCGCACTTTCAGTATTGCATCACAATCCGCGATCAGCTGTTTTTGTGACCCAGCTGACTGTATAGTAAACACAGTATTATTCCACTGGTATAATGAATACGTCGCATTCTCGCACTGTAGTGCGTGCGGTTCTATCACCGAAGCCAGTGCCACATGCACGGGGAAAGGTCGGGGTAGGGCATAGATAAGAGGCCGTAGCGTTGTGTCAAGTGTCGCTCTGATCACCGATTTGAAGATAAGATGTACTTTGACCAAAAGTAAATATATCTAATTCGCATTGACACAGAATTAGTTAGCTGCGACAAGTTTGACTTACCGTGTATGAGCAACGTGGTGTACGTCAAAACGAAATTCTTTATTCTTCCTCATGCGCCCGTAAGCCTAACCTTACGTTTATCTGACCTCGTGCTTACCCGTGCACCATCGCAACTTTTCTTCATTTTCTCTTCTTCAGCGGTTTGATCAATTTTTGAAGATAAATTGACTTCTCCGAATTGCTGGGATTTTATATATTATTCTGCATCGACGATTGCCTTGGCCGATATCAGAACCGCATGAGACTACCGCACCAATCGAGAGAGCAAGTGCCATGCGACAGTTATAATTGCGTGGGATATCTTCCAGGAGTCGCCCCTTCTTTTTAAACAGTGAATAATGTACATCATTCCTTTCGCAAACTACCGATGGTCGTTTGGACAAGTGGACACCAAAGGAACTGACAGCTTAGCTTCGTCAAGCAGAGGTCGAAGTGTATTTATCCTGCTACTAAAAAATCTGACTTGTATGGGATTTTTTCTTTACAAAGACATTTTATGATTCGATAACTGTAAGTGACGTAATATTTCGTTGCAAGTAGAATTCTTATTCCAATTTACGAGGAATACCAAACGTGACAACACGACATCGTCGACCTCCATTTCTAAGCACGCGACGCGACGTCGGCGTTTAGTCTTCTCCCTCGAGAACGACTACGGCAACGATGACGAGGCGGAGCGTACCGACGTCGGTGCCCGAGGGCGGCTGGGGATGGGTCGTGTGTCTAGCGTCAAGCTGGACCAACGGCGTCGTCTTCGGAGTCATTAATTCATTCGGGGTGCTCTACGTGGTCATGCTCGAACTCGACGGCGCTGATGCATTCCGAACATGTGAGTTTATATATTTCATCTTCTCCATATTATTATATGTTTACTGTGCTATCATACCCTCATTTCCAGTTCTTTTTACTACGACATTTTGTACTCCATTCAAAATAAATGAACTATTCCAAAGGAACTAGCCAAAGAAGAAACACCAATTGATAGACTTTTAAAAGAATTTGAGTTTGTGGTGTTTCATTTACTTCGCAGGAATTATCTTTTATTTAGATTTCCTTTACCACAGCCAATTTTTGTACTCATAATGAACTATACCAAGAGAACTATATCAAAGAGAACACATCAAAAGAGCTAGGTGCATAAAACACGCGAGCTGATGATGATTATTGTTCGTTGTTTTTCTTTTAGATATTTATTCACTCCATAAGAAATTTAAGAATATATGTTCATTTCCACTGACATACCATTTACCGACATATGCTATATGAAACCACGTCGAATGGTGGTAATATACTTATGGTCGCCTATACTCGATTTTATTTACAATCCTCGTTGGCGATAATATGTACGCCTACGATAATGTGACTGACTACCCAAACAAGTTTATATTTCCCAAACGGATAAATTAATACATCTCACTCTCTGACAATATTAAATAACTTAAAAAAGACACAGTAACAATCACGTCAATATATATATTGCAGGTTGGAAAGGTATTATTTACAGCTAAGGAAATACCGAAAGGTCAACAAAAGTCTAATCGTCTAAAAATCACAGAGTTTGCGTTTATCAACTGTGTGGTAAAAATGACACTAGTCATTGATGTGTGCATAATTACGATTGTCATGGTCGCTCGCCTTTCCTTTCATTATGATCAACTGTCAAGTTTAGTTCATGGACGTGTACTATTCGACCAATACCACATGTAAGCAAATATTCTTAACAACCAAGGTGGGATTGGCAATCTCGTAGAAGGACTTTACTGGTACTACACAAAAAGTGATGGGAGAAATCTGAATTCATGGAAACCATTAGTTGACTTTGCATCAAGGCCTTTTGTACTCATAAATGCATAGTTTGTGAAAATGTGTTTCACGCGTTACAATCAATAATTTAATGGTCCATATCTTGTTTCGATGGTGGCAAATATAGACGTGACATATTCTTGTCAACTAAAATCTCGACTAGATATGCCGACGAGAATATTGTTTACTTCGGAAGGGTTGAAATGCTTGATGTTATGACCAGTGAACTGAAGAGTTTTTTCAAGGCTCGATCTATTGTTACCATGTACAGTCGAATGGATATTCGAAATTTCCCTTAACTAGAAAACACTTACACGCTTCAGTGTCTGCCTCTTATAATTATGGTGGCCCTGAAGGGACATCTCGAATAGACTAAATCGTGAAAAATATGCGATAAAATTCACGATATCGTCAATTTTATCGCATATTTTTCACGAAGAAATTCACGAAATTGACGATATCGTGAACTTTATCGTGAACTTTTCACGATGAAATTGACGATATCGTGAATTTTATCGTGAAAAGTTCACGATATAAAGTTCACGATATCGTCAATTTTATCATGTACTCTATCGTGTACTCCCCTGACGGGCGCTTCGTAAACAAAACCAGCCCTAGCTGGGGAAGACAGAGAGAAGGAAAAAAGGGAAAGGGAAAGAGAAGATAAAAGGAAAGAAAGAAGAGGAATAAGAAGGAAAGAGGGAAACGGGGGAAGGGCGAAGGGCTCTTGCCTCCTCCCTCCCCACCCCCGCCAAAAAATAAATAAGAGATAGAGAGAGAAGGGAAAGGGAAAGGGAAAGAGAAGATAAAAGGAAAGAAAGAAGAGGAAGAAGAAGAAGAAAAGAGGGAAACGGGGGCGAAGGGCTCTTGCCTCCTCCTCACCCCCCCCCCCAAAAAATAAATAAGGAGAGAGAGAAGGGAAAGGGAAAGGGAAAGAAAATATAAAAGGAAAGAAAGAAGAGGAAGAAGGAAAGAGGGAAACGGGGGAAGGGCGAAAGGCTCTTACCTCCCCCCCCCCGCCAAAAAAATAAATAAGAGAGAGAGAGAGAGAGAGAGAGAAGGGAAAGGGAAAGAAAGAAGAGGAATAAGAGGGAAACAGGGGAAGGGCGAAGGGCTCTTGCCTCCTCCCCCCCCCCGCCAAAAATAAATAAGAGAGAGAAGGGAAAGGGAAAGAAAATATAAAAGGAAAGAAAGAAGAGGAATAAGAAGGAAAGAGGGAAACGGGAGAAGGGCAAAGGGCTCTTGCCTCCTCCCTCCCCACCCCCCGCCAAAAAATAAATAAGAGATAGAGAGAGAAGGGAAAGGGAAAGGGAAAGAGAAGATAAAAGGAAAGAAAGAAGAGGAAGAAGAAGAAGAAAAGAGGGAAACGGGGGCGAAGGGCTCTTGCCTCCTCCTCCCCCCCCCCCCGCCAAAAAATAAATAAGGAGAGAGAGAAGGGAAAGGGAAAGGGAAAGAAAATATAAAAGGAAAGAAAGAAGAGGAAGAAGGAAAGAGGGAAACGGGGGAAGGGCGAAAGGCTCTTACCTCCCCCCCCGCCAAAAAAATAAATAAGAGAGAGAGAGAGAGAGAGAGAGAGAGAAGGGAAAGGGAAAGAAAGAAGAGGAATAAGAGGGAAACAGGGGAAGGGCGAAGGGCTCTTGCCTCCTCCCCCCCCCCCCGCCAAAAATAAATAAGAGAGAGAAGGGAAAGGGAAAGAAAATATAAAAGGAAAGAAAGAAGAGGAATAAGAAGGAAAGAGGGAAACGGGAGAAGGGCAAAGGGCTCTTGCCTCCTCCCTCCCCACCCCCCGCCAAAAAAAAAAAGAGATAGAGAGAGAAGGGAAAGGGAAAGGGAAAGAGAAGATAAAGAAAGAAGAGGAAGAAGATGAAGAAAAGAGGGAAACGGGGGCGAAGGGCTCTTGCATCCCCCCGCCCAAAAAATAAATAAGAGAGAGAGAGAGAGAGAAGGGAAAGGGAAAGAGAATAAAAAAGGAAAGGAAGAAGAATAAGAAGAAAAGAGGGGCTCTTGCCTCCTCCCCCCTCCCGCGCCAACAAATAAATAGGAGAGAGAGAGAGATAGAGAGAAGGGAAAGGGAAAGGGAAAGAAAATATAAAAGGAAAGAAAGAAGAAGAAGACGGAAAGAGGGAAACGGGGGAAGGGCGAAAGGCTCTTACCTCCCCCTCCCCCCTCCCGCCATAAAGGGAAAGAGAAGGGAGAGGGAAAGAAAATATAAAAGGAAAGAAAGAAGAGGAAAAAGAATAAGAAAAGAGGGAAACAGGGGCGAAGGGCTCTTGCCTCCTTTCTTTTCTTTCTTTTCCTTTCTTTCCTATTCTCCCTCTTTTTCGTTTTTCTCTTTCTTTCTTCTCTTTCCCTTTCCTTCTCTCTCTCTCTCTCTTATTTATTTTTTGGCGGGGGGCGGGGGGACGAGGCAAAAGCCCTTTGCCCCCGTTTCCCTCTTTTCTTCTTCTTCCTCTTCTGTCTTTCCTTTTATCTTCTCTTTCCCTTTCCCTTTCCCTTCTCTCTCTCTCTCTGATTTATTTTTTGGCGGGGGGGGGGGGGAGGGGGGGGGGGCAAGAGTCCTTCGCCCTCCCCCGTTTTCCTCTTTCCTTCTTCTTCCTCTTCTTTCTTTCCTTTTATCTTCTCTTTCCCTTTCCCTTTCCCTTCTCTCTCTCTCTCTGATTTATTTTTTTAGCGGGGAGGGGGGGGGGGGAGTGAGGAGGCAAGAGCCCTTCGCCCCCCCCCCCCGTTTCCCTCTTTTCTTCTTATTATTCTTTCTTTCCTTTTATCTTCTCTTTCCCTTTCCCTTTTTTCCTTCTCTCTGTCTCCCCCAGCTAGGGCTGGTTTTGTTTACGAAGCGCCCGTCAGGAGAGTACACGATAGAGTACACGATAGAGTACACGATAAAATTGACGATATCGTGAACTTTATATCGTGAACTTTTCACGATAAAATTCACGATATCGTCAATTTCATCGTGAAATGTTCACGATAAAGTTCACGATATCGTCAATTTCGTGAATTTCTTCGTGAAAAATATGCGATAAAATTGACGATATCGTGAATTTTATCGCATATTTTTCACGATTTAGTCTATTCGCGATGTCCCTTCAGGGCCACCATATATAATGGCATAATCCTTGAAATCACCAGATCGTAGCACAAATGGGCATTATGTAAACTTATGCTACGGTCACAAAGGTTCGTACGAACGATAATTTCGTACGAATCTCCCTGTTTTTCCAACGTCTTCGCGAATATCCATTGTCTGAAAATCGTTCGTACGGCGTGCGTAGCAGTTCGTAATGGCATTTGTGACCGAGGCTTAAAGGCAGTTGGGGGTAGTTCTTACATGATACAAGGCACATTTGGTGGTATTTCTTGTCTAACAAGTTGATTTGTATAATGTACATGGGTGTCGATCCGTAACTGATACCTATTCATCAGGGGGGGATGATCTATTCATTCATCCCCCCCCCCTGATGAATAGGTATTACGTAAGTATCGACACCCATGATAATGAACATGCATGTGCATCAGCGTGGGGGTGAAGGGCTACCAGAAACTTTGAAACTTTACATGTTAACAGGGATAGTGGAGGATGCAGGTGGCATTTCTTGATTTCATTCTTGTGAAAAAAGATTCATGAATTTACGAACTGTTAACAACATTAAGATTTTTTGCTTTCACAGTGGGTTACTTTTCACCGAGGACAATCACTGATATATAGAAAGCATAGGTATACATGTACATGTACGTACTACGTAGATGGTATTTCTTTAAATTTTGAAAGTAATCGGCATTTTAATTTATGTTAATCACTGACACTGTCTTTACGATGGCATGGAATATTGACCCAATCCTAAAAAGGCAAACATCTTTAAACATATTTTTTGTTCAATTTGATTGGTCTATGATATTAGCTATTATACGATGATGAAGCAGATCCTTACCTAATTGTTTGTTGAGAGCGTACACGTACGTGATCAGGCATTCCTTTTTCCTAACACGTAATTTTACTAATGACCGGTGATATTAGTAAATACTAATGAGCGGCCATTAACACAACACAGAACATCATTTTATAAAAACAAATAATACACATCATTTTGTTCGGGGATTAGTAAAATTACCCATACACTCGGTTCGAAACAGTCAAAACACCCGTGGCTATCGCCTCGGGCGTATATACTGTTCCATGCAAATGTACCTTTTGTGGGTAATTCTTACTAATGCCCTCACTGCTGTGTATTATTTGTATAAATATAATATATACCTTAGATGAATTGAAAGGCACATTGTGAGGTAACACCCCACCCACCATATTTCATGTTGACATGGGTGAGATTTAACAACAAATCAATATAAAAATAATTGTCATAGCCCTGATGGAGAATGTTCACGATCTTTCACAACGCTTTTTACGTAAGCCTATGGATGTAAATCATCCAACGTACTACATACTTTGTTGACATCTCAACGACGTGCTTATGAAGGCTTAAGTTTAAGGAGAGATATTGAGGCGGGTGATTATTCATTGACAATGCATTATTTTCAAGGTTTCAAGTACTCATGGTGAGGATTAGGCTTAAGTCCGAAAATGTAAGAGATTATCGGTATACGTGTTTTCGGAGACGAGTTTATAAGAAATTCTGTACCCATCATTTTCTCATACTCTTCTTCTTTTCCTCCTTCTCGACCCCCTTTCTTCATTATTATTTTGTTTCGTTACCATGATTTCTGACGATATCACCAGTTGTTGTTGTTGGTGGTTCGAGTTTAAAGTCTGTCTGCACTAGTTTAGCCAGGAGAGATTAGACCTCCCTGCAAGGTCACTGACAGGTGGTTATCTCATCAAATCAGCTCTCAATTAGCATAAGAAAAAGGGGATCAGTGGGGAGCAACGGGTACCGCTGAGGCATTGTTTACTATATAGAGGGCGCAATTAGCTACAAGTAGTGCAGTCCCGCTCTAAAAGCGCTTTTCATTCAAATTTGAATATTTGCGCCACTAGTTGTAGACACAGTCCGATTTCTGACTGACGCATTTTCATGTTTTTCGATCATGTTTATGGTTTATATTGCGAAATATCAGTTGACCAAATGATTGTTTCGTTGTTATTTTCACTTTATGCAATACTAGAGTAGCCTGTGGAGGGCTTAATATAATTAAACATGTTTATGGTTTGAAAAACGTCCGGTGCTACCAAGTTCGTTATGTTATTGAAACCTGAAAGAGGTAAATGTAACTGGAATAAGAAGAATAAGAATAAGAAGAAGCAGAAGAAGAAGAAGAAGAAGAAGAAGAAGAAGAAGAAGAAGAAGAAGAGAAGGAAGAAGAAGAAGAAGAGGAAGAGGAAGAGGAAGAGGAAGAAGAGGAAGAGGAAGAGGAAGAAGAAGAAGAAGAAGAAGAAGAAGAAGAAGAAGAAGAAGAAGAAGAAGAAGAAGAAGAGGAAGAAGAAGAAGAAGAAGAAGAAGAAGAAGAAGAAGAAGAAGAAGAAGAAGAATAGGAGGAGGAGGGGAGGAGGAAGAAGAAGAAGAAGAAGAAGAAGAAGAAGAAGAAGAAGAAGAAGAAGAAGAAGAAGAAGAATTGGAGGAGGATGAGGAGGAGGAGGAGGAAGAAGAAGAAGAAGAAGAAGAAGAAGAAGAAGAGAAGATGAAGATGTAGAAGAAGAAGAAGAAGAAGAAGAAGAAGAAGAAGAAGAAGAAAAAGAAAGAAAAGAAGAAGAAGAAGAAGAAGAAGAAGAAGAAGAAGAAGAAGAAGAAGAAGAAGAAGAAGAAGAAGAAGAAGAAAAAAAAGAAGACACACGACACGGTGCTACATATTCAAGGTGCAGGTCTAAAAACTTTACAAATCAGTGCTACTCCTTCAAACAGCGGTAAATTGCCATCTCATGCCTTTGTCGTACAATTCCAAACATGTTATACAGGTGTGACAATATTATTGACAAACCTTATCATATTGGTGATTTGAAATAATGTTCAAAGTGGACATAACGATCACTTAGTCAAACAATCAACGCCCTTTGTTCCGGCCATTGTCTAAATATCTATGATTCACCTGGTCCCCATGAATGGGTGTTCTACTTTAAAGGAGAATATCAAATAAGTATTATATTTTGTTTTCTTTGGTCATTTTGTGTTTCTTTATAAAAGTAGAAAAATGAAATGAGAGAAACATATTAAAAATCATGACATTTATAAGTAAAACAAACTAGCGACTTGACTTAGATTTGAAGGTGTTCTATAGTAAAACTTGTAAACCTATTCTCTAGAATGTTGCCGATTGAATAAGATTTTTCGTTTATTCAGCGAATTCCTCATTTTTGAGATCTAGAAGACTTGATGAAGAAGGCTTGATCCTTTAAAAGTCGTTTTTTTTAATGAGAATTGGAACTATGGAAGTAATTCCCCCAAATTTCCCATGTAGATTTTTGGCAATCGCGTCAAGTGGTTTATCTCGAGCCATAACCATTGCATATCTTTGACGAAATACAGAGCGGAATGTAGTTGGAACACCAATCCTTCATCTAGGGACATAGTATACAAATATACACTGTCTTGAGAGGTTCTGGTTAAAACTATGCGCAGAGGTGACTCCAATGGTACTTTTGGAGTCACCGGGGCCCATAGTTTTAACCAGTACCTCGAATGGAAGGCATGGTATATATTTGTTTTATATCTTGCATCAACAAATTATTAAAAAAAAAAATAAAAAAAAAAAAATCAATTTTTATCTAAAAAGATTTAAAATGATTTTGTTTTTATTTAATTAAGATTTGAAGAAAAAAAAATGAATTCATAAAAATAAGATTCACATTTTTTTTGGAACTCCCAAATAGTACTTTTTCAGAGCAACCTTAAAACAGTTGAAATATTTCTGTTCATGTGACGAGCTCTCAACCAATCAAAAACTAATACATTTTTGATGCATGATATAAACAGAAATAAACATAATACTTTGCAATAGGTATTCGGCAACCGGGACTGCCAAAGTACAACAAATATATTAAAAAATCAAAATAAAAAGAGAATCTGGATGCACTACTGATATCCATTGTGAAATATAGTCAAGGTCAAAGTCTCGCCTAGTGGTCCTCCGGAAAGTGGACAGGAAGCTAAAGGTTAATATGTTGCATCATTCTCTAACGTCAGGGGCGTAGCGAGGGGATGGGAGAGGGGGGGGGGGGGGAGGGGGGCACTGGCTTTATTGGTAAAGGGTTGGGCACCGGTCTCAATAGGTAGACACAAAGTGCATTAACGAGGCCGGACCACCGTTCATGGGTTGTGGAAGAGGGTCCTATCATTTTTTTCTTTATATCTTCCCCTATCCTTTTGATTTCATTTCCCAATTGTTGGCTATTCGACTGGATGGGGGGGGGGGGGTAGGACACATGCCCCCGTGCCCCTATAGCTATACCACCCACTAGCTTATGGTTTCATTTGTATAGAAATTCTATAGTGCTTTCCCATGTCCATATATAGCTTTCCACCCCGAAATAATAATTCCCAGTCATTTCCCTCGATTGTCTGGGTAAAATGTATCATGGAGGTTATTAAGTACCCACCCAACTTTTGGCATTGGTTTTTTTCTTCTCCCAACTTGGTTAATATTTTGCCAATTTTTAAATGATTGTTATACATTTTGACCCTAATTAGACAATATATTACTCAAGTTAATTGGGTAAAGAAAATGTCCAAAGTTGGTTGAATACATAATTAACCTCGTGCTGGGCACATTTTTACCAAATATTTTAAAGAGTGTATCATCTGCCAATATCATGACGTGGTGAAAACTGAAGACAAACAATAATAAGTGTCCGTTTTCCGATATAAGATTCTTCTAAAGATGTTTATATTTGCCATGAATTATAGCATCGCCTAAACTAAACTATGCAGCAAATATATGAAATATATAATATACGGTTTGATCTGTGAAACACTAAACCTGATTTGCAGTCCATCTTTTTGTTAGGACACAGAAAACCGGGTTAAGCTCCAGGTAATATCCCGCAAATGATAATGTTTCGTGAACCACTGAAAGCAAGTCAAGTCTGGTGTTCTATTTTTCTTGGGGCAGGGGGGGGGGGGGGGGGGTCGGCGGGGCTTTGAATGAGAAGTGTGATATTTCTGGTGTGGCGTTTGGTGCTGTCATCGTATTGAACTGGGATGTCATTGGTATAGTTACCTGTAGTTACCTGTAGTTACCTGTCTTCATGCGCGGGCTCTAATTTAAGATGTAGTCCTATAATGCCCACCTTCTTTCATTCAAAATCCACTGCATGATTACAGAACAAGTTGCACCTTTCATGCTCTGAACACCAACATGAATAGCATTTAAAACAAAACGGGAATAATCAGACATATTAGCAGACATTTTGAAAAGTATCAATACAAAGTGTGGCGAGTTACTGAGTTATGTGTTATACAGTATAGTCTTGCTTGAGAGAGACAGAGTTCTTCGTCATATTACCCAATCGAAACTTCTCACGAATTTATTCAATTTGTGAGGGCTTTAAAGCGTATCTGCCATAGTTAACAGGAGGGATTAGACTGCCCTGCAAGGTCACTGGACAGGTGGTTATCTCATCAACTCAGCTCTCAGTTAACATAAGAAAAAGAGGATCATGGGGGACAAATGGTCACCGATTAGGCATGGTTTGTTATATAGAGGGCGCAAGTAGCTACAAGTAGTGCAGTGGGCCTTTAATTTGTCCCCCTCTGACAACCCTAAAAGTTTTCAAAAATAACTGAAAATGAACATGATTGTGAACGTATGCGTGCACACTCAAAGGCAAAGACGCCTGGGTAGAAAAAAAAAGAAGCCCTGAAGGAGGGCATCTATTTGTCCGACCCCCCCCCCCCACAAAAAAAAAAAAAGAAACCTATCTATGCCTTACATACTGTAGGTAATGTTTTGGTTAATCACCACTACTTTTAAGTTCAAGGCTTCAAGTGAAAGGATATACATGTACAAATTATTATAACAAATCCCCCGATTTGTTCGTGATTGAAAAAAAAGTCTTTCTTTTGTTTTTCGTGGATTATGTTTTCTTACCAAGCAAGCCCCCCCCCCAAAAAAAAGGCCAATTTTTTCCTCACAAAGGCAATGTTTTGGTTAATCACAACTAGGTTCAAGGCTTCAAGTTTAAGAATATAACTTCATGTAAAGGTGTATTAATTCATGTAAAAATAAAATCCCCGATCAAACAAAAAAATAATTAAATGATAATCTGTTTTGTTTGTCGTGTATTGTGTTTTCTTACCCAGTATACACTATAAAGTTGATCTTCCTATCAGCTGGTTGTACTTGTTAGTGAGTGGAATCGCTTCCTTTCAGGAAGATATTACTACCCAACAGGTCCGGCTCGTTGCGGCTTTAAAGGGATCCGGTAACTTTGGCTCAGATTCTGAAAAAAAAAATCTTGAGTTAATGCATGCTGCAATGATAATTATAAACCATTAGGTCAGTCAGGAACCCCATGACTTTTACAAGCCGATCGCCTGTCTGATTATCAAGATATTTATGATTGGAAATCGAAACCAAAATAATGTTTGCGTTTTCCTAACGGTTTTCCTAACATTACAGTCTAATGGGGGAAAACGAGTATGGTAAAACCGGTCACTCAAAGATTTTTAAAAACTTTTTTGAGGCATTTCTTGATCATTTTGAAGCGCGATTTTTTCTTAGGGCTTCAATATTACACGATATCACAGACACTGATAGCACACAGGGCCGTGCATCTCAGATTTAAAGATAAACTTTAGTACTGGTAATGCGATTGCATTGTGAAAGAAAAGGTGTGGAAAGGATCAGAAACAGTTGATCATGTAGCATGTAAGTATTGGTGTGTACTGCAAGGTTCTGGAGTCATCAAAATCATAATAAATTTGACCGAGTCTTGGTAAAGTAACAAGCACTCACATAGAAAGCTATATATGGGACAACACACATGGTGTCGGGTCTAGTACTTCCTTGATTTCCTTGTCTTTCTATGCTCATTACTCAGCCAGTATACATTTTCTTCCAAAATTGTTTGGCACATGTCATTTATTTGTAATCTTGAACATTCAGTGTAAGTTTCCTTTGATTCTGTGAGAATTTTTTTTTTTTTTTTACCAGTACTGGAGTTTATCTTTAACCGTGGACCTACTAAAATAGTCTACTTGATCCAGACTAGTCCATTCTTAAATGAGTACGAAGGATACTCAGCTAGTCCATCACTTCGGGGTTTTTGACTACAGACTATCAGAGAGTTTTGTAAACTCTCACACACACCATAGACGTCTATGCACACACACACACACGGGCTTATATTATTCTGCTAGTACAAACTTACGAAAATAATGCATCGGTTCATCTGTTCATGATGTCTTCAGCAAGCCTTAATCTCTTTTACTATGGAACCGTAAAATAAAAATAGCAGGAGAAGAAGAATTAGTAGTAGTAGTAGTAGTAGAAGTATGAGTAGAAGTAGTAGTAGTAGTAGAAGGAGTAGAAGTAGTAGTAGTAGTAGTAGTAGCAGTAGAAGTAGTAGCAGCAGTAGTAGTAGTAGTAGTAGTAGTAGAAGTAGTAGAAGTAGTAGCAGTAGTAGAAGGAGTAGAAGTAGTAGCAGTAGTAGAAGGAGTAATAGGAGTAGTAGGAGTAGGAGTAGTAGTAGTAGTAGTAGTAGTAGTAGTAGTAGTAGTAGAAGTAGTAGTAGTAGTAGTAGCAGTAGAAGTAGTAGCAGTAGTAGTAGTAGTAGTAGTAGTAGTAGTAGTAGTAGAAGTAGTAGTAGTAGTAGTAGTAGTAGTAGTAGAAGTAGTAGTAGTAGTAGTAGTAGTAGTAGCAGTAGAAGTAGTAGCAGTAGTAGTAGTAGTAGTAGTAGTAGTAGTAGTATTTTTGTATTTTTGTATTTATTAACATTTATTTCCTTCTCAACAGCACAATATAAAACACAATGTATATATACATGATATATGTAACAATTATTTCAACATAAAGTATACAGTAATTAATTCAGATACGGAAGGAGGCGAAAACCCGGAAAGCGTAGCTTGAGTTGGGAACGCCCATAATAAATTAACACAGTTACCGAAAGAACATTATAGATATTATTATGAAAATTACATTGTATATAACAGAACGTTGATAGGAAAGAAAACATAGTGAAAGGAAGAGAGGAGTAGTGGTAGTAGTAGTAGTAGTAGTAGTAGTAGTAGTAGTAGTAGTAGAAGTTGAAGAAGAAGTAGTAGTAGTAGAAGTAGTAGTAGTAGTAGTAGTAGTAGTAGTAGTGGTAGTAGTAGTAGTAGTAGTAGTAGTAGTAGTAGTAGTGAAGAAGTAGTAGTAGTAGTAGTACATGTAGTAGTAGTATTGAGTGGATGCAAAGTGAACAGTGCAAATTAAGGCTGATTAGTTTTTTGTTATATCATCAGATTTTAAAATGTTTCATAAATATTCGATGCCTTTTATCGTGGTTTGTTAAATTAACAAATACGAAATGAAATGAATTTAAATGAAAAATGAAAATATATGTTTTAAGTATACAATGCTTTTAATCATGGATTGTGAAATAATTGCCTAATGGAATGGAAAATGAGATATATTCAGAGGCTCATTATAGCGCAGGTTATAATAAGCGAGTTCGTAATTAGGATTTGCGCATGGGCAGATCAAGGTCATTCGTACCCAAATTGTAAAACCATTGAGACGAATACTCGGATCGTGCTCATGAAAGTTATGTAATCAGTATTCATTTATGCACCAACAATACATTAATCTGATACACAGGTGGAAGTATTATTCTCAAGAGGCAAACAAAAGGTATTCATGAAGCACCGCCATCACTTCGGCAGTGATTATTCTAAAATGCACACGTGGGATGTATCCAAACTATCCATCGTGTCAAAGATCTGTGGATATTTTGGGGTCATGCGTTCCAGAGCTATTTATGAACTCGCTTATTACGCAATCTAAACGTGTCTAACAGGCAACAACTGCAATATACTACAGCACTTGTACGACGTGGTTTGTCACCTTTGTTCACGAATATTGGAATTGCAAACAATATCAAACTTTCTTATCTCGTTACATGGCCCTGTGGAACAGATTATCACAAAACAAATTAAAATACATGAATGTTGACTAGTACCTGAAGATACGCGTGTTGATTTGAATGTAATATAAAACTGATTAGTTAATTGTTAAATAAACGATACATGCACAATGCACATGGACTTGGAACCGGTGTATAATTTTGTGTCAATCTTATCAACGACCATCGATTTGCGTGTTTTTTTTCCTGTAAAGTTTGTAATAAATCACACTGGCAGAGCTGTTTGAAACAACATTGTTTTCAAATAAATATACCCCAATAAAGAAAAAGCATTTTAGGAAAGAATAAAGAAAAAGCATTTTAGGAAAGAATAAACAAAACAATCAAACAGACACAAGCAAAAAATAGGCACACATAGATCTTTTTGGCACTGTGAAACTGGAGTTCATTTCCTTCAGTATATGTTGTTTCGAATCTTAAGTACAATTACTCAATCAGGATTTACAGTAATTATGTGTGGTTCTTTCACGTAACCTTCAATCGGTAGGTTAAGGGTTCGAGTCCTAGCTCGGCACTTTCTCATTCGTTACCTGGCAAGAAACTGGCATTGATCTGACTTCTAGCAGCAGCAAAACTTGTTCCTATGAGGGGCGGATCCAGCCGGCGGCGATGGTGGGGGCCCGATTCCTGTGAAAATATTTAGCGGCGAATGAGCGGGGAGGGGGGGGGGGGGGGTAAGGGGCACTATTTTGTGTTGCTCGACGGGGAGGGGGGGGGGGGGGTAGTGAGCACTATTTATTTGTTGCTCAACGGGGGGGGGGTAGTGGGCCCTTTTTTTTACCCAACACCCCAAACCTCTTTAAAAAACTTTGTTGTTGTTGCCAGGGGTGGGGGCCCGTCTTCTTTAAACAAAACAACAAGTCAAATTGTGGTTGCTATCTGTGTTTTTACTCTCTTTTTTGGCCAGGGGTGGGGAGTGAGCACTATTTTTTTTTTACACAACACCCCCCGCCCCTTTGAGTAAAAAAAAAAGAAGTTAAAATTGGGGTTATCATCTTTTTTTAAAACTTTTTTTTTTTTTGCCAGGGGTGGGGTCCGTGCCCCCTTCCCCCATGCCCCACCCTGCCCCACCCAGGATCCGCCACTGGTTCCTATCAATACAATGTTTGTATTTGTTATCACTTTACTTGCTCTATCCTGTGCACATTGTATTCGTTTTGTTGTATGTTCTTTAGGTACTCTTTGCATTTTACGCGCTTGCGCAGATTATGGTTATCTAAATATTGGCCTACAATGTAAATATCTGCTGATTACCTTAAATGACTTTGTAAATATGTCATAGGTAGTAATGACAGTGCAATTATTGGGCGCGATTATTCCATATTTGGACAAACAATCATCACCTGATAATTTCTTTGATATAGGTTAATGGTATGTGATATAGAAAGAGAACAATGCATACATATTCTCATGAATATTCAAGATATTAGATGGGCGATAAAAATTCAAAAGGTAAGCGACCTATGGACTTCGTACCAGTGGCGTAGCGCTTTCCCGCCATTGGAAGGGGGGGGGGGGGCTAGCAGTTCATTTTTTGTGTACTAAACTTACATGAAATGACCTGCATGTACATAATGTATTTGTGTACAGATGCATTTGAAAATGTGAAACGTTTTTCTCTATTCTTTAAAGCCTGTCATCAGATTTATTCAATCATTTATTCTTGTATGTTATTTTTTCATTGTTTTATTTACAATATCTATTTACCTATTTAGTTTTCTGCTTTTATTTTTGTCCTTTATATTGAGAAACATTTATTTAATTTGCTATTGATTAATCCAATAATTTATTTATTCTTTTATTCAGTTTTTATTCATGTATGTATTGATTTAACTGTTTGTTCATTTATGTATTTATTATTGTATTATCTTTTTGTAAGTCATTTATTATAGGACTAATATTATTGCGAATGATTTTACTCTTATCACTTAGGCTATCACTAATGCTTAATTCTTTTTGTTTCAATTACTGTTGTGGCGTAACCTCAAAAATAGTACTAATACCTTTGAGTCGTGTATATTCATTCCATTGAACTATTGATAAACAGGTGGAGCTCTTCCTCAAAAGGTTTACTGTACTTTTGTTTTTCTTTGGAAACGCACATGGAAAACTAATATCTCTGATGAATAGATTGAACATGGTAACTAGATGATGGAGCTATTTTAGTGAAGGTTTGACAGAGAGGAAATAAAATGACAGTATTTCGTTTACATGACATCCTTTATGATTGATTGATTTGTTTTAGATTGATTGATTGATTTTTTTTATTGTCCACATTGAGTGGAAATTCTTCTTTCACATGGTTACAACTATATACAGTATATAGAGCATAGGTCAATTTAACACATTTTAAGTCACACATTGCTCATTAATAAACTCAGCACTACATTTTTTTAGAACAATAAATCATACTTTTACATTTAAACATTTCGGAAAACGCACATTATCCAACGATACTGGAAGGTCACATCGGTTCCACAGAGCTATTGCTAACATAAACTCTCATGAACAACTTTTGACTAAACAATGATTATTTTCCATAATCGCAGGAGCACTGGTTACCCCCTCCCCAAACTAAGTACAACACGCCTTCACCACGTTCGTGACATTTGAGTCGTTTGAAGCATTCTTCTTCTGACTCCCCCTCCCCCTCCCTCCACCCCCCTCCCTCCACCCCACCTCCTCCTTCTCTTACAGGCATACTTCAGTCAGCTAGGGGACTGATTTTTTGTGCAAGAATTTCAACTGTCGAGTTTTCCATATTGTAAGCATGCGAAGCGAGCGCGCACACATTCAAGTTTTGACACTTTTCGATGGTGACATCTACTATTGCTGCATTGTGAGCCAATTTCATAGTTTTTAAAATCATTTGATATTAGTAGCGTTGAAAGATAAAGCATGATAAGATGTACGTGTAGAAATAACCAGAAAGAGACCACCTCGCTGCTCGGACACGAGGTGGCGCTTGCTCGAATATTGGTATTTTCAAGGGGGTGCATGTATAGCCCCCCCCCCAATTGTGTACGGTTATGCCCCCTTTCTTTTCTTCCGTTGCCTCCTTCTCCCCTTTCGCCTGCTTCTTTAGTTCGTTACCATATCTCTGTTGTTGCATTCAGATGCTGTTCTTATTTCTCTTTGCTCTTCTTCCCTTATCTACACAGTAGCCCTGTTGTGTCGGTTTAAAACAAATGCACACGGGTAGTCATGTTAGTCATGACAGATAAGCGGGAGGTCGATCTAGGTCGGACCGTTCACCCAAACTTTGTTAAAGTCTCAATCCGGTATCAAGCGAATATGGCAATCAAGTTAAGCGATATAAGTTTAGTCAGTGACGTAAAAGTGTGAGTCCATCAATATTATCGAGGGGGTACTTCAATGATTAGGGGAGGGGGGGGGGGGCACCGTTCTTAATGGGAAATTAATTGTGATGTTAACAGGCTACTGATTAGGGGGGGGGGGTGTGAAAGGTGGTCCAGGCATCTTCCTTTCTAGACCTTTTCCACATTCTCCCTATCGCTATTGTTTCCATTTTGTCTCGTACTAATTATTTCCATTTTCACCTATCGATTGGGGCGGGGTGCGGGGGGGGGGGGGGAATCATGTTCCCCTTGTCACCTGGAGCTACGCCACCAAGTATTGCCATTGTATTTTTTAAAAATATTTTACCATTGTTTTAAAGGAATCTAATAAGGTTATCTGGTTTCCTTTTCACGAATTGTTGCTAGTACCATCTATATATTCCCAGGACAACGCTGTCGGATAAAGCTGTTGTCTGTTTGATGATTTTGCTTGTTTGTAATGATATGTACCCGATGTCTATTTTACAATTGTACTTCGTTATCTTTATGATGTAATCGCAGACACATGTACCGCCCAATTGATGTAACTTTCTCTTTATAAGTGAACATGCCTTCCTATACTTAATTCTCTCCTCTCTTCTTTTCACTATTTTTTTTTTATCAACGTTCTGTTATATACAATGTAATTTTCATAATAATATCTATAATGTTCTTTCGGTAACTGTGTTAATTTATTATGGGCGTTCCCAACTCAAGCTATACGCTTTCCGGGTTTTCGCCTCCTTCAGTATCTGAATTAATTACTGTATACTCTATGTTGAAATAATTGTTACATCATGTATATATACATTGTGTTTTATATTGTGCTGTTGAGAAGGAAATAAATGTTAATAAATACAAAAAAAATCCATGAATGAAAGTACTTATCGTGTGGGAAAGTCATATCTTAGTTTCCCCATCGGATATCACAGTCAGACAGTATCCGATCTCTCCAACCGACGCCATTAATCCAGTTCCCATGGTCACGCATCCGGGTATTCTAAAATGTGTCTTGAAATCCGTTTGCTTTTCCTGACATTGCGGGCATTCCAGCTGATGTTGCAGAATAATGGAAGGAAATAGTTTGGAAATGAACACCGTTAGAATTGTATGAATCTATGACGTATCTCATTATAAGGAATTTCCTGATATGTTAAAACAAATTGTAAAGAACGTGCATTGTACTATTAAAGCTTGAATCTAGCCAGTTTCGTAATGTATCCAAATTTAATGCAAACGTCTTTGTGAAGTGCCTCACTACAAATTATTTCATTCACTTGATAGGAATAATAGTATTTCAATAGTCAGAATGCAACTGCATTATATTAAGTGTTGCTAGGTAGGTCAAGCCATAATGTTTGTCCAACCTGGCAACAACTAATGTATGCAGTTCGGATTCTGTCTATTGAAATACTATTATTCTTATCAGGTGAATAAAATAATTTGAATTGAGGCACTTTACAAAGACTTATGCATCAAATTTGGTTACATTACGAAAATGGTATATTGAATTTTAAGCCTAGGGCACAATTATATTTAACAACATTCATTTGCATTTGCTGAAAGAACAGAAAAGCAGAATATTGATAATGAAACACCAGAGTGGTATTTATTACAAGATGTCGTAGTAGAGTGGTTCATTCACCTGACTCCATCACAATCCGAAGGCTGTGGGTTCAAATCCCAGCCCGGCACTGCTCTCCTTTGACAAGACATTAATATCCACTTTTGTCAATCTCTACTCAGGGTGTAAAGGTAAAGACCAGTTCTGGTCATCTGATTGTATTGCGAAGCGTTGTGGAATCGATCAGAAAAGGTTGATCATCTAGCATATAAGTATTGGTGTGTACTGCAAGGTTCTGAAATCATCAAAATGATAAGAAATTTGGCCCAGTCTTGGTAAAGTTATAAGCACTCTACCGTGACAGAAGGATGTATATGGGACAACGCAATATCTATCCAGCCCGGATAGATATAATTTACCAAATATAATTAGTATAGGCGCAAAATTCGTATCATCATGTATTAGTCAAAACATATTCTTTCCCATGATTGGTAGAGCTTCCATTTCATTTTTTGAGAGGGGGGCGTGTCCAAAACTGGTCTATACCATTAAAGCCGATATCCTTCAATCCATTATTTCTTTATTTAAAGTAATGCAAGTATTTTCAATGTCGTGACTTTTTCATTCAGACGTTTACGTTGTGGATTATGTTCCCCATGTTCCGACGGCTCCTACTAAAGAGACCAATTCAAGTTCAAACGAACAGTAGGAACGTAATTCCTTGACCGTGAACTCAACCAGACTTCACAAAGAGTTATTCAAAATGTGAAATAGTTTATGAAAAAGGTGAAATTCCACCAACCGGCTATCAATTTTCGTATAATTGTGAATCTCCTTGTCTCAGGGTCACTATGTTATCCAGACAAATTATGTGATCATTATGTGAATTGAACTCGCAGCATGGTCCCCGCTTTTTAAGAATTAAACTTGGTAGTAAAAACAACGTGATTCGACTTAAATCGTGTTTGTTTAAAAATTTGGATAAATCCGGACATGCATGCGCATCTAACATGAAGAGCATGGCCTATATACACTCATGGCAGCGGTGTAGTGTGCCGGGTTCTCATATTGAAAGGAGGGGTGGGGGCCCCGCCAACAAGGCACTGGTCTCCGTAGATAAAATATAAATGCGCAAGCCAAATCTCTTTTGTCCTATACATTACCAATGATACTTAAGATTATTAATACCTGACGATTGTATTTCATTTTCAAGCCCTATATATATACGAGAGCTTGGATGACACAAAATATATCCAGTTGAATAACACTTTTGTGTCGACTCAATAAAGGGGACAGCAAAAAAGCTTGTAGCTCAAGTATTCACAAGGCAATCGATGAACATGCTTCTTTTCACCTTCCGTCTCCCCTTCTTCACGTAACTACCATGTTGCTTTTTTTACCCCTTTTCTATTTTGTTCTCCATTTAATTGTGGGCGCCTGCCCCCCCCCCCCCCCCCCCCCCCTCTGTGCCCTACATGACTCCCTCATAATGTCCATGCTATTAAAATGCCGAAAACTCGACAAACAAACTGATCCAATTACACTAACTGTTACTAGAAGAGTTTTGAATTGTAATAGAAGGATTTCCTGGGCTTTGAGTTACGCTTCGCTGGCTGAGAGACGATCGATACGTAGAACATTGACTTCACGTACCAAAGAAAAATAAATTAGTTAAGAGAAGGAATTACAGAAAGAGAGACCATGAAACGTTGAATGAGATACGTACTGAAATATCTGTTTATTTCCCCAAAAGTATTTGTTCTGTTAATATGTTACTCTGCTTGTATCATATAAAGTCCACGCGGACTTATTGAAGATTAACCGTTCAGGGTTCTGTTTTCAGACCGCAAATGCCTTCAAAGTGCATGGTTACTGCTCTTATTCCTATCTATGACAGTTCTAGTACCCTTTTAGAACCTACAATTGCTATGAAGGTAATTTTAAACCCCAAAATATGTGAAATTTAGCCAATACGACCATACCTATTCAGCTCCACTTTAAACAAAATACGGTGACCGTTAATTAACTATTTAAAAAAAATAACAATACATGGGCCAGCTCGTTGTGCGTTACATAACCAACACGAAAATGCCAACAAAAAAAAGCCAACATCGGCATTGGCAGAAAAACGACATAAAAGGCGCTATTTCGTTTTTTCAACGGCTTTTTCAAATTATCTAATATTTGTGGTGATACACAAGTATTAGAAATCGTTATATTTATGGATATTTCAGCCGTCTCTGAACTGATTTTGATCAAACAAAGATGATTTTGTCATTTAGATTGTATGTTCTTTCAAATTTGAAACTTAGTTTTTGATCATCTCACAATTTTTTTAAACTCAACTATCCCCTAAGTGGGTTTTACCGTGATAAAGTAAATGAATGAAATGAAAGAGAAATTGATAGAGGATAGAGCATTAACAATTTCAATGAATGTTGATAATAGATGTGTTTGGTTCTGCCTCATGGTATTTAGCGGCGGACTATTCGCTGATAAGCCCCCCCCTCCCCCAAGAAGGGACTACACAATTTGACTTGTATGTAGACCTACTAAATGTAGACTTACAGAACGTCGGCCTGGTGTTGCTGAAGGTTGCCCCCCTGCCCCCACCATCACTGTGCGTTCACTGCCGAGACTGCATCTGGTTTACTATAGGGAAGCAATGACGTTTATTAAGCATACTTTGAAAAAGCCCAAACAAATATTTAAAAAAGACAGCAAAAAATGAAAGAGGCCATCTCCTCAAAATGGAGGGGATGGGGGGGGGGGGCATTTTTGGAATTGTGTACTAATGGTATGCCACTTGGGTTTTATGGGGGTGGGGCCCGCCCCCCCCCCCCTCCCCCACTCCGAGAACGGACGGACCCCATGCGTGTTACCAAAATGTCCGGTAAAGGGGTACTTTTCGTGCGACAAAGTCCGGCCCGAGAATTGTAAAAAAAAAGGGGTGTATTAACTTTTCACCCGGAGAATTCTTTAAAAAGGTTTTTTTTTTTCTTTTTCTCTCTCATCTGTTTGGACTCCTGAGGGGGTACATTGAGCATTTTTCATGATTTAGGGGGGGGGGGGGGGGTCGTCAAGGCAGGAAAAGCCCGCGAAAAGCCCGCGAAAGGGGGGTTCGGAAATGTTGGCAGTCCTCAGATAGGGGGTGCTTTCAAAAAGAGGGAACGAGCATATGCGTACCCTAAATAACACTGAGTGGGGGGCCGGGGGTGG
Source organism: Strongylocentrotus purpuratus (assembly GCF_000002235.5). Classification (NCBI taxonomy): domain Eukaryota; kingdom Metazoa; phylum Echinodermata; class Echinoidea; order Camarodonta; family Strongylocentrotidae; genus Strongylocentrotus; species Strongylocentrotus purpuratus. The sequence goes on from NW_022145607.1 coordinate 29,773,556, forward strand.
GGGAGGGGACTGGCCTGTTATGTCCCTGCCTAAATCCGCCAGTGCTTTGGGCGAGAGCTATAAAATCATCAAAACGATTTCATAGAGTTATACCACAAAAAAATCAATAAAGGTCCAAAAGCTATCAATTTTTAAAATGTCAAGATCACCATGTGTATCGTGAAACAGCCATGTATGCTGTCATACCTTATCATTTTCTTTTGTTTGACAGGTCACTGAAAGAGTGATGACCTCACAGAGCCATGAAGTATTCCATCTGAAAAACACCTGTCGACATTGTGCGACATACTTCTATAGATTATAATATCAAGATATCACAATGGCTCATCCGTATGGAATTTAGGCATAGTGACCCTCTCGTGTATTAAAGTCCATTGCCATCACCGTTGCAAGATAATGATTAATATTTGAAACAGATATGGCATTTCAAAATTTTAGCCTACGTCATTCTTATTGTACGGGATCAATCGTTTTTAGGGGACTTTCCATGATTCCAAGATGCCTATATATGAACAAAAAGAAAAGAAAAATATTTCAAGAACGCCAGCCCCACCCAGATCCACGGACACAATGATGCATGCATGCGTTCGCGTAAGGACACAATTTTTTCCGGGGGTGGGGGAGTGGGGGTGGGGGAGTGGGGGTGGTCGCCGCCCCTGCACTAAACAAAATTGTACACCTTCGAATGAAAAGTATTACCGTAAACTTATTTCTATGGAAATTGCCAAGATTTTACAGCACTGTGAACCAATATCTTTGACCAAACAAACCATCGCCATTTTACCCGATCATTCCACATTTGTCGTAGTTTACTAACAAAGAAATATTAATGCCCTTGAAAAATGTTAATTTTATGAAAAAGTAACGTTTGATTTATTTAAAAGAAGGGGAGTCAGAACATTCACCCATCCCAAATATGACTTTTTGTGCTTTCTATAGAGGCGTATCTTTGGCTTAAGCCTGGATGAGCATATAATGTTTTTGGGGGTCACTTTTGCTTCCAAATTTGGAGCTTTTCTTTCTACATCTGCCTACTTTTTTCTTGGATGAAGACTGTCATGTTGGCTAGGTTTATTTAAAAATACGTCGAGTAGGCCTATCATGTTTTAGAATTCAAATATTGTCCCACAGAAGAGGTGTTGGAGTATTTAATCTATGACACGCGCTACGGAGGAGGGGCGGGCCGAGGCGGGACGAGCCGGTGTGGCCCCCATAGCCCTTTCTTACTTTGGAGTTATGCCTCCCCAAATATTGCGTCTTTCCGTTCATGAAAAGAATTATGTGCAAACTTTGTTTATCGGGTTGCTTTTTATATCACTAGGGTCTGAGGGGCAAGACTAGTAGTATTTGATGCCCTCGAAAACGCACTTTAATCATGTTAATCTGTTATTAATATCCTTGCGTAAGAGGGCTGGTTGGGGGCGTGTCACCTATTGTGTTTAGAAGCCGGAAGGATCAAGTTCTAAACCACGTGCTTGAAAACCAGCTGAACTGTTTCTGTATTTGAATTCATATACCTCTGTGTAGTTGAAGATCAATGTATAGTTCGTACACTGAGGGATCCCTGGTTCGTAGACGTTTCATGTTGATCGCCTCAGTCGCATTGCAAAACCGACCACACACGACTCCACACCGACTCCACACCGACTCCACACCGACTCCACACCGACTCCACACCGACTACACACGACTCCACACCGACTCCACACGACACCACACGACTCCACACCGACTCCATTCCGACCAACACTTAACCATTCGGTGTAGGACCGATACAGCTTTTCTGTTCTGTCTTTGGTCGGTCTGGTCACTCTGGTGTAAGTCTCGTTGGTGTAAATGAAGTATTACATCTCAGTCACACCAAAGGGGACCGACACCAGACCTACTATACACAATGACTCTAGACCGAACAAGACATTACATTGTCTTTAATGGCAAAGAATGGGTCGGTTTACAGTCGGGTTGGAGTCAGTGTGACTGAAGTATACACTCCCTCTACTGCCCACGAAATAGCAAATAATATACAGTTATGTACATGTTATTTGCGCATATATCGTGATTTAAATCTGTATCTTAATAATTAATCTATTTTTTCATGTTTAATCTATATTTATTAGTACGAATGCCAAAACATGACTAAGTGGGTTTAAAGTTCATTAGTATTCTTTGAGCGCAAATAAACCCAACGCTTTCGAATTAGATACAATCAACAATATCGTTTAATAACATGGTCGAAAATTCTTCGGTAAGTTGGTCAAAGGTTAAAGCAGAAAGAACTGGGAGGTATGGGAGGGGGTGGGGTTGGGAGGGAGGGAGGGAAATATAGAGAGAGGGAAAGAGAGAGAGAGAGAGAGAGAGAGAGAGTGATTGGTTGGGCCCAGGCTACGTCATTACTTACATCTCTCACCGCGCGGGAGGGGGTTTTCAGATTCGTATCTGCTTTTTAACAATGACCGTCTGTTTTTCCCAGACTATACTGGTATAATTGGTACATAACTGGTACATTTATAATGCACGCATGCATTGATGAGCATTGTATGCAAATGAGTCGTGAGGGTTGGTCTCGCTTTCAATATCCATATTTGACCTGCATTCACGGAATCGATGCGCTTTGTTGTTCAGCTAACTTACTTAAAGATTGAGTTTAATAGCTTGGGGGGGGGGGGGGGGGAGCAGAAAGAAAAGATGGATTATGTATTTTTCTGAAGTAGATCTCCAGCGATAATAGAAAGTCTTTTAGTCAGTAGTCCACTGTCGTGATTTTTCGTAGCCTTAAGCAAACGAAAGAAAAGAAAAGAAAAATAAAACACATTGATGAATAAACAAAACATTAATTCTCTCCACCTAACCAATTTACTTAAAGGTAAAGACCAGTTATGGTCATGCGATTGCATTGTGAAAGAAACGTTGTGGAATCGATCAGAAAAGGTTGATCATCTAGCATCTAGCATCTGCAAGGTTCTGGAATCAACAAAATGATAAGAAATTTGGCCCATTCTTCGTAAAGTTACAAGCACTATACACAGAAAGATGTATATGGGACTACCCTATATCTCTCACAGACCATGAGAGAAACAAATTTATCAAATATATGAATTAGAAGCCGGTTTCCCGGCAAATTTTTACCATCATGTATTAGTCAAAACATATTCTTTCACATGATTGGTAATGAGAGCTTCCATTTCATTTTTTGAAATTGGAGCGTTTCCAATACTGGTCTTTACCTTTAAACATTAATTGTGACTGAGAAAGACTGAAAAAACGGTAATTTTTAATCATGGTTTTCAATATTTCGCATACGTCCATTGTAATGTAATAGTGGAATTCTAGGGAAAAAAGAGGAAGAGAATGATCCACTGGAATGCAGATGACATTTTGTAGACGTGTGTAAACTAGTTCGGGGCCCCGTTGCAAACAACTTACCATTGATGGTAAATTTTCCATTAAAGACCGTCAACACTACTGGGCCTGAAGGGATTAGACCACACAGCGAGGTCACTGACAGGTGGCTATCTCATTAACTCAGCTCTCAACTAACATAAGAAAAAGAGGATCATTGGGGAACAACAGGCACCGATTGGGGAAGTTTTCTATATAGAGGGAGCAAGTAGCTACAAGTAGGACAGTGGGGCTTTAAGGGTTATTTCCATGGAAACCTAGATTTGATTGGCTGTTGAGTGATGTTGCTAGCAAGGGTAGTTCATGTCGATGGCAAAGTTACCATCGGTGGTTTGTTTTATGCAACGGGGCTCAACTGCGAGTTAAATGCACTCCTTTAAAGGCCGTCTGTACTAGTGTGGACAGGAGGGATTAGACCACTCAGCGAGGAAACTGACGGGTGGCTATCTCATCAACTCAGCTCTCAATTAACATAAGAAATAGAGGACCATGGGGGATCAACAGGCACCGATTAGGCATTGTTTGCTATATAGAGGGAGCAAGTAGCTACAAGTAGTACTGTGGGGCTTAAAGCTTATCTGCCGTAGTTTACAGGAGGGATTAGACTGCCCTGCAAGGTCACTGGACAGGTGGTTATCTCATCAACTCAGCTCTCAATTAACATAAGAAATAGAGGATCATGGGGGATCAACGGGCACCGATTAGGCATTGTTTTCTATATAGAGGGAGCAAGTAGCTACAAGTAGTACAGTGGGGCTTAACATTATCAAAAACAGCAATAACAAAAACGACAAAAATAGTCACGTGGCTCCCTAGAAAACACGTAATACTGCTACATGTACTTTTTTGTTCATATATTATTTTTAAACGGCAAATTGTGAACGATTTCCGTTTTCAGCTGAGCTGATCGTATCCCGTATATTAAACAACGAAACCGATCTTCTGCTTTTATCGTTAAAAAAAAAATTATGATAATGATCGGTGCGGCAAACTTTAGCCTCCACTTGGACAGTCGGATTATTTTTATATATTACATCCATGGAAAATTTCATATATCTAGACCCATCATTTTCAACGATAATCATAATGAAACATACAACTGAAATATAGAATTGGGGGCGGCGATTCCTTGACATCATTAAGGGGGATAGGGAGAGGAAAGGGGCGGGGAGGGGTAGGAGGGGGTAGGGTAGAAGGAAGGTGCGACACTTGAGAGAGCCTAGCGACTTGGCGCGAAAGGGTACGTGATTTTACACGCCTTTTTTCACTGCATGGGGGTGTCCCTCTTCCCCCTGGGAGCGCCTCCATTGAATAGCGTGCCCGCCTGCGCATCCAGCCAAGGTCCCAATTCCGCCCTTTGTTTTGCGATATTTCATAGCCAAGAGCATCCATCAACTAAGTTCACAACAATGAAACCCAGCCAGAATCTATTATACCATTTGCTATCATTTTACGTTATCAAAATCCAAGATAACTTATATATTATTTACTTTCATATGCAAAGTTTTACCCATTGTGCTCGATAATTTTTTTTTTAAAACTTCAATTTGTATATTTAGTAAACAGATGAGTGCGTATTTTATGAGCAGAAACCCTGAATCTTTGATTACAGATTTGGAAATAAAAGGAAACTATCCTTATCACATGTTTTTTTATTAAAATTAGTTTGCTGTTTGTCCTTGTAGTGGACACTTTAACAGTATTTTATAAGCAACAGATGAACTTTACAGTTAATGCCCAAATCCGGTAATATTTTTCTTATTCGCATAGATATTTGATCATAATTGGAATTAATTTTACGCAATTGGTCGTAAACTTATCCACGTTTTTTTGTGCGCGACTTGTATCAACTGTCTATTTAGCAATTTTCTTTATATTGGCAAGTGATTAATGCACCCAATGAGGCGTTAATTCTAATTTGTATTTCAACGACCAATTGGTTCATAAGATTTTCTCATAATCGAACAGTTATCTATAATTTAAAGTTTTGAACAATACTTGTCGAAACAGCTGGATGATCATGATTATATAGAATTTCTATATTTTTGACCGTGTAGTATTTTTTTTTTTGGGGGGGGGGGGGGTGGGGCCTTAGGGTCCCATGACACTTTTGTGTAATTTTGCAAATAGCGCACCTTCACATGATATTTGTACTATGACAAAAGAAGATATATATTCCATATCAGAGATCATTGTTTTCTCACGTACCACCACCTTCTTGTTTCAAACTCGATCCACATGAAATTTTGTTTGATTGTCGACATGAAATCTTGTTTGTTGAGAAGTCTACCGTTTATTCTCCTTTTACCCCATCTGTCGTCTGACGTCAGTTTGATATGACTTTGCTCAACATTGATAAGTTGATAGGGATGCTCAAGGGGGTCAACGAGAAGATAAGATATACCGTTTTTCAAAAGTCGTGTCATTATTGGTGAACTTCACCCTATTTGTTGACATTGTTTTGGTTCAGTCGACGCCACTGATTTGGCACACGTTCCCTTGAATTTCACCCACGTGTTCAAAAATCATGATTTAGATATCCAAATTATTTTACTTCAGTTAAAAAAATAGAAAAGGTGTAAGAAGAATTATTTAGCATGACAAGTGTCCGATATTATTCACTCATGAGTGGCAGGGGGCACCCTAGTCTAGAATATGGCCGATTTAGCGGCACTGCACTGCTTGTAGAGTCTTGCGCCCTCTACACATCCAGCAACGCCTAAGGGTTACCCGTTGATCCCCCATGATCCCCCTTTCCTTATGTTAATTGAGAGCTGATTTGATGAGATAGCCACATGCCAGTGACAATGCATGGAGGTCTTACACCCCCCCCTCACCTGGCCAAACTAGTGCAGATATGCTTTGATATTGAATAACCTCCTTTATTTGACAGTGAAATATGACGAAATCTAATATAAAGCATACAAAATATGTCTATGCGCTTTACATTTTATTATGTAAAATCTTAATTAATTATCTGCTATTGAATTATTCTCAAACAAAAATTCTGACAAAATCTTAACTAAATAGAACAACAATTCATTCTTTAATTCTTTTCAGACTTTACCACTGTGCATTGTTCAAACATAAGCTATATATTTCGTTATTGTGAAAGTATGCGACTGCACAATCGACTTCATAACTTTCGACCTATGGTCACGCTTTCTGTGATAACCGTGTGTTTCACATTCTCTCTTTTTTTTATTTATTATTTATTTATATATATGTTGAGGACTTATTACTTGACCTATATGGAATACATTGTATCATTCCCCTTTATTTTCTTTCCGCTACAGCATGGATCGGCGCAGTTTGTGCAGGACTCACGTTTTTCATGTCGCCTTTTGCCAGTGTCATCACGGACAAGTTAGGTTGCCGACCTACAGCCGTCATAGGCAGCGCCCTCGCTCTAGCGGGTGTCCTGGCTAGTTCGTTCGCAACCAAAATCGAACACATGTACATCACGTATGGATTCGCCATGGGTCTAGGCTTTGCCCTCGCCTATCAGCCCTCTTTATACATTCTGGGGATATACTTCCAAAAGCGCCTTGGTGTCGCGAATGGACTGGTCACCTTCGGCAGTGCCATCTTTACCATTGTCCTACCCATTGCCATGCGTGAGATCTTAAACAGCCATGGCCTTGGTCCTTGTCTCTGGTTCCAGAGCTCCATCATCTTCGTCATGCTTCTTGGCAGCCTGACCTTTCGTCCTCGACCGGAAATGGTTGAGGTCCTTGACCTGAAGGAGGACTATACTTCCGTCCGGAGGTCAGAGGAGGATGATGACCTTCAGGAAGGAAGAGGATGCTGTGGAAGGTGGTGCAGAAGGGTGAAATGTACCAAGTGTTCCTGTAGCAGTATCATCGATGTCAGTATCTGGAAGGTGAGGAACTACAGGATATGGGCCATTGGTGTGCCGCTAGGACTGTTTGGATATTTCGTGCCTTTCTTTCATCTGGTGAGTAGACCCTACCTTGTTTAGATAACCAAAGATGAATCAGAGGGAATATGACCACTAAAAACTTGAAAACACTCTCGCCTGACACTCGTTTATATTAGCCATCCATGGTGCATTCGTATGATTAAAGCGAGGTTGAACCATGCCTCACTTTGTCACAAGGTACGTTGGGTTACGGCTCTTCAGACACACATCCCATCCCCATTTGGCGATGACTTCAATAAGGAAGAGCATTATGATGATAATCAAGATATTATTTCAACTGACTGCTTTATGGTTGTAGGTGAAGAAAAAGTGGACCTTTAAAATGTATTAACTTGATAACTAAGAATAAATGCCCTAAAAATGGCATCAACTCGCTTTCGAGCTTGGGACCGCCCGAGACCACTTAGTAGTTGCCCTACATCACTTTGACCCACAGGGTTCCTTTGGTTGGGTAAATACTCTGACCTAACTAAATCTGAACCCTTATGATATCATTAACCGTACTCCCATCTATTTGTTCCTCCCAGGTGAAACATGTTAATGACACACTTCCTGAAGCTCGGGCAGAGGTTCTTATCATGTGTCTTGGTGCTACGTCGGGAATCGGCAGACTTGTCTCAGGCTTCTTGAGCGACCATCCAAAGATCAACCCTGTCTACATTCAACAGGTATGAGAACACTGTTATCTACAAGAACATTGTTTTTCATAGGGTCCGTTATAATGCAGGACCATTATGTAAAACAGCCTGCGAGCTGATAGATGTTATCCTGTTAAAAGATGTTTTAATAAAAAATGAAAATAAAATAATAATGAAACAAGCGTTGGCGTAGGTTATAACGTCTCGGAAGTTCAAGGAAATCGGTTGGAGTAGAGGTTTTGTAGTCTGTAGAGGGTCGTGGTCTAGTGGTTACGTAACCGGACTGTGGATCGAATCCCAGTCGCAGCAAGACAACAATCTACATTTCCTGCTCGCTGCCCAGGGCCCTGTTTCATAAAACTTGATATCAATAACAAGTTACAAGCTACTGTTATAAGCTACTGAAATCAAGCATCTGATTGGCTGAGAGCAAATTTATCATAGAAATTCCTAGAAATTAAGCATTTTTTATAGACAAACAATTTTATGAAACGGGCCCCTGGTGTAGTAAGTGAGAACCTAGGGGGAAGTCATTCATTGAACACCATTGAATACTTTCAGTGCATCAAGGGAGCTTGCTCGAAGCTAGTGAAATGTAAGTACCTGGTAGAAACCTTAGAAACCTTAGTAGAGGTGTCGTGGATGAGTGGATACGTCGCCAGACTGTCGATCACAAGGTCCGCGGTTCGAGTCCCGCCGCGGCACTAATGTCCTTTGGCAAGACATTGATCTACATTTGCCACTCTCCACCCAGGTGTTAAATGGGTACCGGTAGGAAGGAATTCCTTAAAATGCTGTGAGCGTCGAAATCGGCAGTCGAATTCGGCAGCCTAGCATAGCCGGGTAATGTTGGAGCGCCTTGAGGACCTTGCAAGGTCGATACGTGCGCTATATAAGAATCCAATATTATTAAACCTTGATCATCCCCTGGCTGTAATGTTGGCAATTCATAAGTAACTGTTATTATTCTGCTTCACATCCTGGCAGACTTGTTTATGATGGATTTGTATTTTTGTAAATGGCATGCTTTGGGGAATATGATTTGAGCATAGGATCGTCTAATGTAATGAATAGCCTTACAGATATTCATTCAATTATACACGCAGCTGAGAATGTGATGTACACGTATTTGTTCTTCCTCTTTATGAGATTGCCTTTTCTCTCTCAAACCGCTCGTCTCTAAAGGGATAGTTCAGTTTTGTTTTCAGACCGCAATTGTCTTCAAAGTGCATGGCTATTGCTCTTATTCTTATCTATGACATTTCTAGTGCCCCTTGAGGACCCTAAATTGCTATGAAGGTAATTTTAGACCCGAAAATGTGTGATATTTAGCAATACGATCATATCAATTCAGTTCCACTTTAAAAAAAATACGGTGACCGTTAATTAATTAATTAATAATAACAATACATGGGCCGGCTGGTTGGGCTTAATATAACCAACACAAAAAAGCCAACCCCGGCATTGCCTGAAATACAACGTAAAAGGCGCTATTTCGTTTTTTCAACGGCTTTTTCAAATTATCGAATATTTGTGGTGGTACACAAAATTAGAAATCGTTATATTTATGGATATTTCAGCCGTCTCTGAACCGATTTTGATCAAACAAAGATGATTTTGTCATTTAAATTGTATGTTCTTTCAAATTTGATACTCAGTTTTTCATTATCTCACAATTTTTGTGTGTGTAGCGCCCTATTCAACAGAACTCAACTATCCCTTTAACAATATAGGATTGGGAATCATCCAATGTAATAATCATATATTTGGAATTCATTCAGACACGGCTTACATGAGATTAAACGCATTTCTTCTCCCCTTCATCAGCTTGCCTTCCTGGTAATCGGAGTCTGTACAACGCTAATGCCGGTCTGCCGTAACTTCATCGCTCTTTGTGTAATCGTACTCATCATGGGGATCTTCGACGGTGCATTCGTTTCGATGATGGGACCCATTGCTTTCAATTTGGTCGGGCCGCAGAGGGCGTCACAAGCGATTGGATCTGTCCTCGGTCTCATGTCCATACCAATGATGATCGGGCCACCGGTTGCAGGTGAGTTTCTATCAGGTCGTCTGTAAGTGAAGTAGTCACTTGTCAAAATAGGAGTTTCGCCAATGTTAATAGAGCTGCAAGATCCGTACCTTCAAGATCAGTAGCGGCAGTGGGAAAATAACTTCCCTGCACCTTCTACAATCTAAAACTCTATCAAAGCGATTTTTCAATTTTACACAACCTTTCCATTTGGTTAATAATGATTAATAGAATACTTGGAAGTATAGGAATTAAATAAATCTGCGACCACATATTTATGTGAGAGCGCCATCTGTAGACGAAGAATGGTGAACTTGATACAGTCTTTGCATGTTTTGATGTAAGAATTTGTTTCTTTCTCAACGTTATTTTGAAAAGTAGTGGAGGTGGTGGTGGTGGTTATTTTACCTGACTGCTAAGAAAATATAGATGCTTGTAATTAAGCAACCAGACGGTGATTTAATTCAAATCTATTTCCCTATTGTTCAATGATTAACCCAAAGCATGAATCTATTCTGACTTTCGTAATTGTATATAGGAAATATTGAGTTTTATAAAGGATTACCACACCTTCAATTTGTATAGCCTATTTGGCAATCCTTCTTTATGATTATTTTATTTTAGTCTTACAATTTAAGTATTTTACGTTGACAATGTATTTAGTATACAATTTGTTCAATTATCATGATAATGTTGTAATTAGTTTGCAGCTATGGAAAATACTGTGATGAGAAATAAAATAAATCAAATCAATTATCCAGAATAATTCGCTGGTGGAGAATCTTTCGTGCTTACTCTAAAACAAAGCTCATGCTTTCCCTCACAGGGTTGATCTATGACATAACTGGTACTTACACCATTGCCTTCATCTGCTCGGGAATTCCACCCATCGTCACCGCCTGCATCCTCTTCCTCCTGCGCCCCGAGCCACCACGCGAAGAGGACGTCGTCAACGAGACCGACGCCGCCGCCGCCGCGGAGGAGAAAGAGCGAGAGATGATGATCCCTAGGGAGACGACATCAGCCATGGCTACCAAGGAGACGGAGGCAATGGGTGGAAAGGATTCCAGGGATGAGGATGTTCGGAAGGGAGGATTGAGAGGCGGGAGGATGGAAGATGGTGGTTTTGATGACAGGCGTGGCCTAGAGGATGACCGCGGGAGGAGGAGGAGTTATAGGAGAGATGTCATGTCACCAAGCGATACTCGCCTCATCATGGAAAACCATGTTCCTCATAGCAACGGCAACCATCATCCCAATGGTGTCCATAGCAACGGAGACATCAACAAATACGCTGGTGTCTACACGGAGGGATTTAGCGACAAGGGGGTACTAGCGGGTGCGTACGGGCTGGAAGAGGAGGGGAGCAGATCGCCGTACGCTCAGCGTAATCGAAACCAAAGCAACCACCATGGGAGTCCGAATGGGCGTGTCCCTAAAGACAGAGGCATCAAGTTTGAGATGAATGGTATCTTTCACAGATTAGACTCTCAAACAAACGAACTTGGAAGTATGATAAATGTCATGGACAGAGAGACAACTTTATAGACTTTAATTTGTTTAATCGGAAACAAACGTTTGCGATTTTGATCGTGCCGCTTTTATTTCATTTCAGCTTCGTTTTGCCAAAAGTTGTATTTATGAAAATAGAATTTGATTTTATGACAGAATAAATGTATATATATTGTAATACATCGAAATGTATACATATGAACTGTAAAAAAAAATTGTATATGAGCATCAGTGGCTTGATTTTTAAGAGTTATAGAAAGAATGTTTTATTCACACTGCTATTTGGAACTCCCGTGTCTATATTGGAAGTTATTATCTGTCTTTTAGATCATATTCCATAGAGATATTATCATATAGTTATGTAAACCTCAACATCTCCTGTTAGAAATGATGCAAAAAGTCAAAAGTGCGCGTAGTCATGAAATGATACATCATTATCAGGAATCATTCCCATCGAAACCACTGGAGCCACAGTAACGCATGTAGCGATTTCAAGTTAAAAATAAGTGCCGTAGAAGGAGGGGGGGGGGGGGATGGGCAGGGGTGGCTGGGGCGAGTGTGCTCTAATATGCATAACATAAGTATGAAGTGCAAAGGAGCTGGGAGGGGGTCCCACTCCCGGGATAGGGAAATTATGCATTTTCAATTTTTTTTTCCCCTTCAAAATTCCGAACCTTTCCCTTCTTTTTCCAATTGTATTCTCAGTGGGATTTGTGCCACTTATTTAAAGATTTTCAATTGAAGTCATTTGATCTTCCATTATTTAGAATTTTTTAAATCATCCTGATAGGACCAAGACAGTTTTAAAGATGACGGGTATTCATATTGAAAGGTATACCGACTATTCAAATGTTTTTCTTTGCAATAGAGGGTTTATTTTGATATGCACAGATAATGGACAGTTTCCTTTAGAAATCTGGGTGAATGAAGTCACAGCTGCGTTTACACTGCAGGCAGATACTGCTTTTCTCACAATCCGGAGTTTTTCTCAGAAGTACATGTAGTTAGGCAACCACCCATACAAACCAAATTGAAAAACTCACATCTTGAGTGTCGTTTTTTTTTAAACTCCACCGTTCCTTGCAGTGTGAATGCTCGCGCTCAAAACCGGTGAATTATTCCTTTTTTTTTTCTTTTTTTGACTCTCCTCGCCTCCTAATAACGCATGTAGAGCAGCCACAAGACATTACAATTAACTGTTCTTATGGATGTATATGGTAATTAATCCCCCCCCCCCAAAAAAAAAAAATTGTTTTTTTCCCACAATGTGAATAGGCCTATTGGCAACATGTTACGCCGATGACCTAACCTAAAACATTTTTGTTATATAAACAGGTTGGTTAATATCAAAACAATATTTTCCCTAAATAATTTTGTCTATCTAGAATAAAAAAGAAAAAGGAAATAATGTTGATATAATACATTTTGTAGGTACCAGGTACATTTTCTCCGACGCAATAAGAATATTGTGTCTATGATCAGTCAGTGAGTTACATTACATTTTAAACGATATCACGGTGCTATAATATCACCCCACAATGCTAATTTAAAATCCTTTACCAAGTTATCTATGTAACAGGCTTGTTTATGAATACTAAGATATAAGGACGAAAATCGCGATTAGATATCATGGACATATTTGGCAGACTTACGAAGAATTTGAACGCTTCGCAAAGTCTAAAACCGCACGTTTTATGCGCTCTATGCAAATAGAAATGACAAGAACAATTCGATGGATAGACTGTTGTGTGCCTTACATTATTATGCAATCGAATTGATTTTTCATACATCAGCTGTAGTTGCTTTTAAAACTTTTCATTACGATGTGCAATAAAGAATTCAGTCATGGAATATCTAAGCCTATTGTCTGTGTCTCGTTGACGTCCTTGTTCTTTGGGTAAGTTGGGTTCCGAAAAGAAAGCGGTGAAATATCATAACTATGCGTGTGTGCGTGTGTGTGTGTGTGTGTGTGTGTGTGTGTGAGAGATAAAGGAAAGATATAGAGAGAAATAGAGAGAGAAGGAAAGAGTGAAAGAGAGAAAGAAAAGAAAGAGGGAGAGAGAAAGAAAGAGAAAGAGAGAGAGAAAACAAAATAGAAAGATGGAGAGGGAGAAAAAAAAAGAGAAAGAGAGAGAGAGAGAGAGAGAGAGAGAGAGAGAGTGCGAGAGAAAGAGAAACAGAAAAATCGTGGCAAAATGCAATGAATTATTGCTAGTAAATAGAATTTTTAAATTTTTAAATATTTTTATTTGTAGGGGCTGCCCCCTTACCTAGCCACCGCTGCGTACATTCATGATTCAGTGGTAAAACAATGGCCTCGTTAATGTGAGGCCCCATGATCAAAACCGTGTCGATGTGCTATATTAGCGCCCTTTTATGAGGCATTAATCCTCATAAATGTCAGTTATGACATATGGACGTAGAACCCCTAGTTGATAAGCACAGTAGCACACACATGCTTTTAGCAATCACGCAAAACAAACACTCGCAAATTATTACCCAATAAAATCTGAGAATGTATACTATTATCTAGATCTAGTAGGAATAAATCATTGTCAAAATCATTCCATAAATTAGGGTAAACATTTTTTTTGTTCCACATTTATGACCAACAATGTATACATAATTATATGCACATGTATAACAAAATAAATCCTTATTTTCATTCCATTTTTTTAATTATTGATCATGAATCGGATTTCACAACATGTACTTTGTAGTTGTCATTTGTAATTACTTTGTGTACTTTTCCTCCGAGCAGCAGTGCAGCTGACCCCCAATAATTTGTTAAACCCTTGTTATATGTTATGTAATGTCTCCCCTTCCTTTCTCTCGTGACTCTCTTTTCTTCCTCTAATTCATCTCTTTTTCTCCCTCTCTCGTTTCTTCTTTTCTTTCTGTTACTTTCCTTTCTTTTGTTCCTTCCTTCCTTCATTCCATTTCTCTCCCTAGTCTATCTGTGCCCGGGATGGTGGGGGGTGGGGGGGGGGGGGGGGAGGAGGGGACGAGGGGTCGGTTTTACGAGTTACTTTTCCCGGGGCTACATTCTCATTTAATCCCCGCATTCTACATTCCCTTCTATTTCTTCCCTTTTAATAGTCTTCTTCCATTTAACCTTATATTCTATGTAATTTGTATAATATGTCTGTATTATTTAGCTATTCGTACTTTTTATGCATTTGATATATTGAATGTACTTATATTAAAAATTGTTTACAAATTGTGGAATTTTATGTGATATGCTTCACCTGCCTGGATGGAAAGTTTCTTCTTTTGTTTTGGAAGAAGACAATAAATGATATATTCTATTCTATTATTCATTCCTCTCGTTCCCCAGTTTTATCACCCTCTCTCCCCCTTTAAGTTAAACTCTCCCATAGTTCACATTTTCTTTTTCCTTTATCTACCAATTTTCCCTCTTTTTCTCTCTCTCCATCTCTTATTTTATTTTCATTAATAATTAGTTGATGAACTAACCAATTAATTCATTATTTCCCTCTCTTCAATTTTTTCACCGGCTCCCGTTCTCCTCTCTCTTTCTCTCTCTCTCTCTCTCCATCTTTCCTTTTCTCTTTCTCTCTCTCTCTCTTCTCTCGCTTGATCTCAACTTATTATCTTCTCTGTCATTACCTCGATCTCTCTGTCTGCCTCACCCTAAAGACTGTAGAGGCCGTCTGTTATATTAAGTTGGTTTCAATTTACGCAGAAAAATGAGAGGAACAGGTACTCGAAAGTTTGAGCTAACTGTGACCTGATTAAAAATAATTAAAAATAAGAAGTCGTGAATTTTTGAAGTTGGGATCGATCGAACACAAATTGGCAACTCTGTGACGTCTGGCGGGTACAACCCACCACTTAAAACGTCTGGTATTCGTCATTAGTGGTATAGGGTGTAATGCTCTCAATTTCCACCTGGTTTGATCCATTTACGATACTCGCTAATCTATATCAATGTTGGGCCTCTTGAGGGCCCTTGGCCGCCCCCACCACTCTGTGCAAGACTGATATCAATCTTCTGACACACTTTTGTTCATGGATCATTGCTGTGTATATGAAAAATAGTTACTGTTTTCTGCTAGGCAGACCCACTCTGGTTTCTGGTCTATCATTCACGGCATTTATTTATATAATAATTTTGCAAGATCCCCTCATGCCGTTTCTACTCACTTCCTTTCTCTTAACAATTTGATAACAACAGATAATAAGAATAATAACAAAAGACACGTGTATCAACCGAATACCTTTGTGTTTATCAGTAATTACGCATGAGAGGACAACAGAGAATAATAAACCAAATAATTGTTCTTTTTGCAATAGATCAATTTTAATGAAAGAATTCGTCAATACAGGGTAGGAAAGTCTGCTCAGTTACATAAGCGTGTCCGTTTGAGATGAACCTCTAAAACTTCAAAGTAAAGAATGATATCATCTTTATAGCAAAAATATCGCCATGATAAACCCCGGTTCATAAAATTGTATTTTAGATAAACGTTTCAAAAATAGAAAGAATTGGAGAAAAAAGGAGGGAGAGAGAGAGAGAGAGAGAGAAATGAATGGGGGGAATTTTGGGGAGCTTGTTAGCACTTTTTAGGACATGTGCCCCCCCCCCCCCCGATGGATAAAGTATCCTGAATCGTTGATATTTTCTTTCTCACTTTACTCTCTCTCTTTTAATAAAGGCTCATTAGGATAAGACACGGTAAACAGCAGCAAAACTGAATAGAAAATAATTTTGCGCGTTTTTACTGAGCTATGTGTTATGAAAAAAAGAGAAAAGTGACGCTTATAACATTTTACGTCATCATAAGAAACCACCCGGTTTTGCCGCGTCATTTTGAAACGAGGCCTAATGAAGATTGTATCTCTTCCAAGGAACTAAGTTTTGGGTTAAGGCAGTTAGCACAGTGGTTATAAACCTATATAGGGTTAGTAAAATGTAGGTAATCCGTCATTTTGGGGGTATAGACTAGGGAACGGCCCTGGAATCCAACTTTTGTCAAAATGTGTTGAGTCTCTACGCAGTGGCATCACGTGTTATTGAATTCGTATGTGGCAAATGATAGTTAGGAATTTCGCTTAAAATGCGTAGTTGGAAGGAATGTTTGCGGATTTGAACTAAAGGATTTTATTTTTTTTAAAACAAAATTTGATGAAAAGGGGTGATATTTGTTCACAACAATTTGAATGCGTTTATTCATTTTTTTTTCTTCTCAAAAACAGACTAAAAGGGGCTAGTTTTTGTGACTGTGTATTCGATAAATTAAACATAAGGATTAGGATCTAGAGCCTAATCTGTGTACCAGCTCTTGTGCAAAAGGGATCATGTTTTCTATATTTGTGGGTAAAATGTTCTTGAAAATTATGCAAAATAAAGGGTCCTTTTCGACTCCGCTGTAACGGTCACGCGTCACACCTTTCAATATGAAATGATACCACTCATAGTCTCTGCTCGTCCAGACCCAACCGTGAATGAATAAACGGCCGAGCGAACGCGCAGGAAAAGCCTCTATATATATTTGCTCCCAGTCCGCCCCAAGTTCAGTGTGTCCGCTGCCTTATCTTATCTATTAGTCCTTGAGTTCGGCCAGGAGATCATATAGAGCCTGGAGGACATCTTTCTTCATCATGTCAGCATCCTTTTTGTCATCGAATGCTTCTTCAGCAGCCACCTGTTTGTAAAAAACTAAAACACGATGATGATGATGATGATAATGATGATGGTGATGATGATGATGATGAGATGATGATACTCCTACTGTCAGCGTGATCAAATCACACTAAGCGGCCCCGCTTCTACATCTCTGTGAGGGACTTTCACACTTGTCTGTCCAAGCTCATTCCGCGAACTCACAAGCAGTCGAGTATAACACATAATCGCATGAAGAAATTAATGGATGACGAGCATGACTTGTAAAATGTGACCAACTTACTAAAAACGATGCGGTCAAATTCAAAATTCTGCAATCAATCATTCACACATATATCATTTTAAAAATATATTTATCATCTTCTCTGACCTGATAGAGTACAACCTGATAGTACTTGCGATTCCACATTGGACAAATTCGAATCAGTGTAAGTATGTTAAAACCAACAAGAAGTTGGTGTTTAGGATCTATGTAGCTGTACTGTAACTGAACTTGAGGGACAGGACAGAACCAATGGTCCAGGTTTATCCAGGGACATTGGCTGACGTTAGGCAGACAATTTAGTCGTTATCAGGATAATCAAGAAGCAAGAGATACCCACATTAACGACATTCATATGTTTGTAATTCCTGTATGTGTTCTTGTGTAACACTGATCCGTGTGAGTTGGTCTTCCGTTTGCAAGGTTAACAAAGTCTTAGTGGCAGTAATTGAAATTATAGCAAAATATCACAGGCTTGTGACAGTATTTATCCTCTTCACTGACTTCACCACCCAAGTAAAAAGTTCACCAAAGGCATCGAATACAAAGGTTAAAGAGTTGTTTGAAAATGGGTTGGGAATACTTCATCATGTTCATATAGGGTTATACTACCAAGCTTGAACCCATCACTGTCTGTCCGTGTTGGCTCCAATATTGCTATAGCGCCATCTGTGGCCTTTAACAACACTACTGCATATATCAAATTCATTTCGAAGACTACAATGCGTTCTTTCTCCGAGAAAATTGGCAAAATTGACCAAGAGAAGCAATTTTGATCGTAACATTTTGCTCTGATATGCAAATTTTTCTTCTTTCCTGAATGTTGTGGTGTATGCAGATATTCAGGGGTGGCTCTTAAAAAGTAGTTTTAAAAGGAAGTTTATGAAGTGTGCCAACCATCACAGAAAACTTATGGCCATTGTGTGTTGTGAATGGGTGTTGCAATGCACATTATGAATGGTGTCTGATCAGAAATGTGTGTAGGCAATGGGGGACACCAGGTTCAAGATGGGAGTCGTTGGTTGTGAATGTCGAGTATGCAGAGGACAGTCAATGACCCGATGCTGGTTGGTTAATTGTCCATGTATGGAAATATTTTGGGCCACATTGTTTTAAAATCGTTTCAAAATTACAGTAAGTTCATTGGCTGCATGTATCTCTTTCAAAAAGTGTTTGAACCAACTATAACAATCCCATTCTCATTCAAATTGTATTTAAAATGTATTGATTCGTCACTGTCCCTTATTATCTACACATGTAGGTAATGAGAGATCTTTGGTGATGACGTCATTAATCGTTGTTTATATTATTAATCAGTTTCATCATGACCACAATTTTGTTACCAAATAAAGAAAAGAAGTTACTGAAGAGAATACAAAACTTTCTGTATGTGTAACATTTTTAATATTTATGTAAATATTTCAAATGTGCTTAAGGGTCTCCAATTCCCCACACCCAGCCTATGCATATTTATGCCCACGTGGTGCATTTACTACATTGTAGTTGAAAGCAATACATCTTTTTAAAATCCATTATTTTCTGTCTTTGAAGATGATCCTTACCTTTTCTTCATATAACTCCAATTCTTCCACTCTGCGTCTTTCAACTGTTAACATATTTAAGGAAAAAGGGAGATAAAAAAACACATTTTCAATGAATTCTTGTTGCATTATTTGTATTTAAAAAAAGATAATATTCTTTCATTGAATATGCATAACGCCGGCGTCTGAATGAGAACTACTTTTCGTTCATAGTAAGTGGATGATCATTTGATTTAAACCTCAGCCTTTTTTTAAATCAATAAATTCTACATACCATATAGCAATAATTGTATTCAGTCATATATCTATTAAATGTCTAATCAGGCAATCTCAGCTCTGATGACAATAACAAATACTGCTATAATTGAATTTAAAATCACATTATCGTTAATATATCTATAATTATACATATATATGAGAAAACAGCATAATGGTCAAACGTGTTAGTTGAAATATACTTTATAATTCTTAATACTTTTGTATTCATGATTGGCAGTTATCAGATAGAAATATATTGGCTGTATTTTTTTATTATTTGTTTAATAATAGGTAGCTACAACGGCGAATCTTAAAAAAAAAAAACTTTTAATTCAGTGCATTTGTCTTTGCAATTATCGGGAGGGGCGATCAATTTGGTCGAAAGATCAGTTCGTGTATTGCGGCTTATTTCGTTCCGTCTGGTCTTCGCGTCAGGTCGGGTTGTCGTTTTGTCGGGTTACACGAACTTTCAAAACATGCTCATAAACTCAGACAATGCCGAAGTGTCCATTACTGGTCTTTTTAAGAACTCTTGCGATTACTAATCTCGTATTAAAAAGTGTCATTTTTACAGCGTCAAAGTGACACGGCCGCCTTTTTCTTGAGATAATGACAATGTTCTTTCTTGAATTTCGAAAAGGTGCTTGGTACACCGACCTACCCTTTGGAAAATTATGAGTGCCATCAAATTTAGCTTTAACGGAATGTTTACGAAAGTCCGTGATGATTTTGAGTCATGTGCGCAGACATAAGCAGTCAGATAAAACTTACAAAAAAGCCAATAGTTAAATACTTCGAAAATAACCCAAAGTGAATAAAGTGCCCTCATCGTTTAATGCGTGGCAGTATTTCCCAAGTCAACCTGCTGTTAACGTATATTTTTAACAAATAATGCTGTGTACAGGTTTATTACACATCAAGGAGGATACTTTTACATGAAAATATTCCAGGGATTTGAAGGCAATTGACCTACAGTATTCATTTGTCAAGAAATATATACTGACAGCAGGATGATTGTACATACTCTTCCTTATGCCTTTTGTATACACTGCCTCGTTGAGGGCTTCATATCCATCGTGCGATAATCGCCGTTTTCAAAGTATTTGTGTTGCAGTGTTCTCCAATTTGCCATTGTCATTATTCGAGAGGATGCATCACAAAAGGGCACTAATATAGAACATGGACACGGTTTTGATCCTGGGGCCTCACAGTTACGAGGCCATTACTTTTCCACTGAATCATGAATGTACCTACGCAGCGGGGGCTAGGGAAGGGGGCACCCCCACAAATACCCCTAAAAAAGAAAAAAGAAAGAAAAAAAGAAAGAACATGCAATAAATTATCAAAGTTTCATTGCATTTCCCCGAAAAATTCCTCTGTGTGGCCATACCTTGAACCATAATGCACGTACAGAGGAATTTTTCCTATTGGGGACCAGGGGAAAATGCAATAAATTATCGATAACTTATTGCATTCTCTTTGTTTTTTGTATTCGTGAGGCTGCTCCCTACCCTACCCCCCGATGCGTACAGTCATCATTCAGTGGCAAAGTAACGGCCTTGTAACTGTGAGGCCCCAAGATCAAAACTGTGTTTTATATTGATGTATATTGATTATACTGATGTTCTATATTATTACTGTCAGTTATGATGTAAGGACTAGGTCAGGAGCGGATCCACACTTTTTTTGAGGGGGGGGGGGGGGGCCCAAATTTGAAATTATGCGAGCCAAATATTGGTACGTAATGGTGACACCGGCAGTGTCACCAGTGTCACCGTTTGGGGGGGGGGGGTAGACAAAAAAAAAATCCCCATCAGCCCAGTTTTACATGCAGGCCCCGCTGAACGTTTCTCGGCGGGGGTCAAGGGGTGGAGTCCCCAGAAGCTCAGGGGTATAGGCATTTTATTACTGTCAGATGAGCATATTTTGATACCTTATTTGTGACACTGGCAAGACACAAATTGACGTGGGGTCCAGGGGGCGGAGCTTCCAGAAGCTCAGGGGTTTGTATACATTAAAATATCGTCAGATGAGCACATTTTTATACCTTATTCGTGACACTGGCAGGTCACGAATTGGCGTGGGTCCAGGGGGCGAAGCCCACGGAAGCCCAGTGGTGTTAGGCAAAAAATAACGGTTAGATGAACAGGGGCCCAACCTAGGGACATTGGTTGGGTTCAGGGGGCAGAGTCCCGGAAGCTCAGGGCTTTAAGGTTTAATTACGTCAGATGAGCATAATGATAACTTATTTGTGACACTGGCAGGTCACTAATTGGCGTGGGGTCCAGGGGGCGGAGCCCCCAGAAGATCAGGGGTTCTAGGCATTTTATAACGGTCAGACAAGCCTCAGGGCCCTGGTGGTGTCCAGTGGGGCGAAGCCCCGGAAACTTAGGGGTTTTAGGCATTTAATTACGGTCAGATGAACATATTTTGACATTATGGCACTGGTAGGTCACTAATTTGTGTGGGGTTCAGGGGGCGGAGCTCCCAGGAGCTCAGGGGTGTAAGGCATTAAATTACCGTCAAATGAGCATCCGGGTGCCTGATTTTGGGCCCTAGGTGAAATCCAGGGAGCAGAGCCCCCGGAAGTTCAGGGGGTTTTAAGGCATTTAATCACGCTCAGATGAGCAATTTTTTTTTTGCCCCTGGAAATTGGAAAATTACGTCGTCTGATATTTCGTTCATTGGCTTGGGAGGGGGGGGGGGGGGGGAGGGAGGGAAAGGAACACCTTTTTTTTTGCTTTCTTTAGCACACACACACACACACACAAAATAAAAAAATCTGTCCCCTTTTCCATTCTTTTTTTTTGTCGCCGGGGGGGGGGGGAGCCGGTTTTCTATTCACTCAATTGAGTCTCCAAACTAATAAACCCAGGAAAATATATTGTCGAACAATTGAGGAAGGCAGCCCAAAATTTAAGATTTTCTTTCGCTTAATGTTGTACCTTTGTAAATGATAGTTGCCCCCCATCCCCTCCCACACACCACTGCAATGTAGGGCTTAGCAATTGATTGTACGATATGTAGACTGATATGTCTTAATATATTTTGGTCTTGTATAGTAAAGGGCTCAATTACCAATATTGCAATAAATCCATCTCCAATTTATCTTTTTTGCAATCCAGGGGCCAGATGTTAATCGGTATTAAAGGAATAGTCGAGTTCTGTTTTCAGACCGCAAATCCCTTCGAAGTGCACGGTTACTGCTCTTATTCTTATCTATGACATTTATAGTGCCCTTGTAGAACCTAGAATTGCTATGAAGGTAATTTTAGACCCCAAAATGTGCGAAATTTAGCCAATACGATCATACCAATTCAGCTCCACACAAAAAAAACACGGTGACCGTTAATTAATTATTTAATTAAAAATAACAAAACATGATTCGGCTAATTGTGGGTAATATAAGCACCACGAAAATGCCAACAAAAAAGCCAACATCGGCATTGGCTGAAATACGACGTAAAAGGCGTTATTTCGTTTTTTCAAATTTTTCAAAATATCTAATATTTGTGGTGGTACACAAGTATTAGAAGTCGTTATATTTCAGCCGTCTCTGAACTGATTTTGATCAAACAAAGATGATTTTGCCATTTAAATATTATGTTCTTTCAAATTTGAAACTCAGTTTTTCATTATCTCACAACAAATTATTTTGTGTAGCGCCCTCTGCAACATAACTCAACTATCCCTCTAACCATTTCGCCATTAGACCATTCTACTAAATACACTAAATGAGACATCAAATTGTACTAGACCTCCTTGACTTCCATGGTGCTCGCACATTAGGAGATGAATGTCTCGCCCAATACAGTGCTGGTAATTTCTCCTTTTTGGGAGAAGCTTCACAAAGTCCCCCCCCCCCCTGCACACAAGCACACACACTACCACATATAACCCACACTTCCGTACACACCACACACACACACACACACTAGTATTGATATATCGACTGCTTTAAAGAGAAGGTTGAGTTCTGCGAAGAGGTGAAAAATAATTTGTGAGCATTACTCATTCTTATTATGCAAGTGTGGAAGAACATCAGATAAGACATGTTCCCTGAAAGGCATGGCTCTTCAAATGCCTTAATATTGTAAATATGCATGTAACATCGTAAAAATCGGGGGGGGGGGCCGGCTTTTTACGCCACGTGTTCGTGTAGTCCCATATACATCTTTCTGTGTACAGTGTTTGTAACCATACCAAGACTTGGCCAAATTTCTTATCATTTTGATGATTCCAGAACCTTGCAATACACACAAATTCTTATATGCTAGATGATCAACCTTTTCTGGTCGGTTCAAACCGTTTCTTTCACAATGCAATCGCATGACCAGAACTCAACTTCATCTTTAAGAGGCCTGGCTGTTTTATTTGCTCAATGGGACTGCACATCATCCCATGACCCCGAGGCGCGCCTGGTTAGGCGGCGCGCCGAGGGGTCGTGGTAGGATGCAACGTTCCCGAGAGCCAACAGACAGGCTTCGAATATTAAAGCAATCGATATGTCTTTTATATGCCGAATTGTAACAAAAATTCTTACCTTATTCTTTTATTGAGTAAAGATTGGTTAAAACATCCGGAAAATCTGAGACACTATTTGTAAATCTTCGCTGGAAAAATGACTTAAAGTTTCAATCATTTGGGAATCGCAGGCAAAAAGCATTGTATGGTGTCCGCGCTCACAAAAAGACAATTTAACTCGTAAACCAATGGTGATCGCAGCATGAGGGCATATTTAAAAAGACTATTGACCGGTAGACGGGTATGAGGGCACTTTTTAAAAGACTATTGACTGGTAGGCGGGTATGAGGGCACTTTTTAAAGACTTTTGACTGGTAGACGGGCATGGCTAAAATCACGACTCCAATTTCGAAAAATCAGATGGCTAGATTTCTATATACTATGTTAACCCGAGGTATGGGGCTAAATAAACCAAGACGTTCAGGGGGTAAAAGTACACAAAAATATAAAACTATGTTAATGCATTATAAGTACCCATTTTACCATATGCTTTTAATGAAAACAAATGTTACCACAACCATTCCAAAAAATATCTGAAGTTAGACAAGCAACTTTAATTTCAAATTCCTATGTGCAAAGTTCTACGAAACACTTAAAAGTATGGTTAGAAAAGTAATAACACACTTTTCAAATGAAGTAGGTATAAACATCAATCAATATTAATCGAAGGGGAATCGAAATGATATTTGTAAATTAAACATGCCCCCTCTACCACTCCCTTTTAACAAAAACTACTTTTTGTATAAATAGCTAGATAAAGTTACCGAAATATATGAAAATATGGGCTTTGCTATATGTCAGCATCTGTTGACATGTAATTAAGATTCGCCTAGGTTTAACCAACTTAAAAATAATAAATATTTGAATGTTTCCATGTTATCGCCAATATTTTTTTTTTTTTTAAATAAATGCTCACTATACAAGAAAAACTCTACAGTTCGTTCATCTCGAGATAAAGCTGTATTCTTTGTTAACCCGAAGAGTGGGGCTAAATATACCAACACTTCTGAGGGGTTAAAGTGCAAAAACAAAAATCAAATAATGTTACTGCATGACACGTACCCATTTTACCATATGCTTTCATTGAAACTAATATACTTATTTTAAAACGAATTAACCATAACAATTCAAAAAAATTATTTGAAGTTAGACAAGCTACTGGAACGTTTAATTCATATGTGCGAAGTTGATAGAAACATTTAAAATTGTCCTGAGAAAAGTAATAAACTATTTTTATAATCGAGTAAGTTTAACATTGAACTAATACAAATTGGAAAAAAAAATCAAATTAGATCTTTAAATTCAGGCTTGTAAACTTTTATGCAATTATATAAGAAAAGATAACTAAGTAATAGACGATTTTAAATGAATGAATCATATCCATTGTCCAAGAACAATTAAAACTTAATTATTAGATGATAAACTGGATTTCTATGCAAATTCGCCAAGAAATATATTGGAATCAATAACAAACAAAAAAGGATTTTTTTTTTCAATGAAATAAGCAATAACGAAGATCGTGTCTAATTGGAGCTCCTGGATTCTTTAATCTTATTTATACCAAGTCGTTGATAATCAATAAATAATAACTTAATTTCAGGAAAAGTAAGATAACGAGTTTCTAATGAATTGACCAGAAGTAAGCCAAAATCATTTCATAATCTTTGAATCATGCATGTTAAATAAAATTAAAAACATCACGAGGAGTATATAAAAAAGGGAATAACACGATGAATTAATTTTCAATTAATTAACATTACCAACTCTCATATATAATTCGTCATCTTTAGTTCATTAATACGCACTATGGAAACCGTCAAAAGATATTGTGAAAATCTTCACCATAATCGTTTTTTGAATAGATGGTGTCGAAGAATTATGTAAAATAAAAAACACGATCGCAGCTACTTTCGAAAAAGCCTAAAGCAATTCAAATAGCCTTGTGTGTCACCTATTGAAATATGCAAACATGACAATGACGTTTTGCATAATACGAACATGATTCCAATGGGATATGCAATAGGGTATTACAACTGCTCTTGAGACGATTTTTCAAAAGTAGTTTCAATCTTGTTAAACTTAAACTGAACAAAACCAAACCAAACAACTAGAACAAAGCAAAGAAAAGCAAAATAAAAACACAACTTAAACTCAGCCAACAGCATGGCTAACGGGGGTTGCTTTCAAGAGCAGTTCGCTCCACCACTGTATTGGTCGAGAATTCGGTCAAACCACCCTTGTGGTAGTAGCAGTAGATCAGATTCACGCCCTTGTTATACACACCGTCGCTAGGATGATCTCCAGATTGTGTGGACTCGTCATCAGTCGCCCAGAAGTGCCATTCCTTCTTCACCGACATATCGTGAACCTACAACAAAAATCATATATTTTCTTATAGCACAAATGTTTCTAAGCGCTTTACATCAATTTGTAAAAAAAATAAAAAAAATCCATTAAGGTATCTTATATAATTATGAAAAAAAAAGTTATAAAGTAAGTTCACAAAGAAAGTATTTAGCAATATAAAACAAAACATAAGGAATGAACAATAAGGAGGATTATACAAAAGTTTCAAGTTAACATAATTCTACATGTAATGCATTCGTAAAGGTACCACATAAAGACAAAACGTAATAAAAAAAGGAACGGAGAAGTTAACAATATATAAATCACACAAGTTTAACAGACGTCTACAAGGTAATTACATAGGGCAGTTAATATATAGATAATGACAAAAACAAACAAACGTCGTTTTACAGATTAGAAGAGTAAAATGATTACGTCGACTCGAAATCGGACTTTTCGGATTGACCTATTTTTATTTCAACGGACAGATGGATGAAGAAATTACCCTGCTATAATTTATTTAAAATTGATAAAAGATGTCCAGATCTCAGGCTAATAGAAGGGAAGCAACGACACTCCAAAGCCCATAACTTATGTACCAAGTCCAACAAATCAGAATAGCTCTTTATCTCTAAAATGGAACTGATACTATTGTTTGCACTTAAAATTGCTGACCTGCTCTAGTGTACAAGACCAACGGCCCCCTTTCCCTCTCCTTGGGATTTCGAAATGAGGATTACTGCTTAAATAAAGGGAATAAATCTTCGACTTGGTTTTGAACTAGGGACCTCCGAAATACAAGATAATGGCTCTACCATCGAGCCATCACGCCTCTTTAAGGTAAAACAATTGAACAAGAATTTTGGCCTCACTTAGTTTTGATTAAGTTTTAGGTCAGGTTGAATAGTTATAATCCATCATGAGCTATTAATTTCTATGTTTTCAGATTTTATTCAAGGCGTGATACTGTTGTTCAAATACGCTATTTTAGGCTTAACAGTGAACCTCGATTCTCCCTTTGCTTGGTCGCATTGTGATTGAGTGATAATTGTTTTTCCTTATATGAAATCCATACTTTTTGAGGTTCAGCAATATGATTATAATTGATTTTGGAATGATGTCTTCATAGTGATTGTAAAGTCATTTCCAATTGTTATTCTTGGTTAAAAATATGTCGGGTGAGGGCTTGACCCCTCTCCAAAAATGGATATCAGTGTGAAGAGAAAACGTACCATTACTAGACATTGCCGGCAAACTACTACTCACCAGTTGACAATTACCAAAGCGTGTCAAAAGCATGAAACTGGCGTCAGTGGGGAGGTATATTGCCTGTGAAGCAACGCCATCATCCCGGCAGCAGAAGTTGATTTGAGTGTCTGTCCCAGAAGGGAGAACGCCTTTATTTATCAATGGTTGGTCGTAATCATCTGGGTAACCCCAATCTATGTAACCAGATGTGAAGCCTGAGAAAAGAGCAGGGCAAAAAAAAAAAAAAAAAAAAAAAACACGTGAGAAAGAAGGTGAATATCCCATAGCCCATGTCATCCTAGTCTTGCACCATAGAGGGATATACGGGCACAACACACACCCATATGATTATGTTCATTTCATCAGATGCCCTACAAGGCGGACTGTTATACAGTGCGTGCCAGAAAATAAAAACGAAACTCGAAAAAAGCGGTTAATATCAGAAAACTATGAGCTGCATATGAATAGAATTCTCAACTCAATAGAAATCTATGTAAAGGAAAATATTATCCCCAAACTTCGGAGATTATAATTAAGCATTTCTTATTATTTACCAGACAAAAGTGTCTATATAAATGAAACAGCTTATTGAGGGTTATGTGGGTAATTAGTCACAAATGATACAAGTAGCTACGGTCGTACGTAAAATATATACAACAGCCTTCAGGATCACACAAATATAAATGTAGGTCTACAAGAGTGCAGGATTCAGACCGTGTTATGCTTAAGAAATATTTGAATTAAATAGAAAAAAGTAGGCCAGTGATTTTTTTGAGGAAAAACAAAATTACGAATTTGGCCATGTGAACCAATGAATACACCGTCGTTGACCTCTAACTGGGAATCACGCGGAGCTACGTAAAGGCTCGTTCAGCTGCCGGAACCCCCCCCCCCCCCATCCCCGCCGAGGTTCTTTTATGTTAAAGTTTCAAAGGTTCTACGCTTATAACTCATTTTTATAAGATAGGAAATGTGAACCTTATGTATGCACTGTACGACATCATTTAAAACAATAATAATGATAAAAAAAGAAATCAAGACGCTGCGCCGGCATTGCCTCTTTATATCCGAACAAGGTTGTAAAGTTGTTGATGCGTGCTGTCCAGTATAACTAAAAGGGACTTTTAGATTCTGCACGACGAGAACGTGGACTGCCCTTTTAAGGCACTGGCAGTGACGTCACATTGCCTTAAAAGGGCAGTCCACGTTCTCGTCGTGCAGAATCTAAAAGTCCCTAATACATATTCAAGTAAATACTCACCTTGTGGGCATGCCGAACCGTATTGGTAGATGCAATAAGATCCAGGTTGCCATTGCCAGCTAGAACCAGGAATGGTAGTTACGGTTTTCATGCAAAACTCTTGTCTCGAAAAAACCTCCTCCATCCAACCCGCAAAAAGCATATTGTTGCTCCATGAGTTATCTTGGCCATCTCCGTCATAGTGTTGAAAGCGAGATCCTTCATCCCAATTTTGAGTAGGGCATCCGTTGTAAGGCTTGGGAAGACCGTAGACCCCTGCTGGCCACGTTAGAGGTATTTGGATGGCAGGATCTTACCGATAAAACGACAACAAGTCATTGACAAATCACATCCTGAAATTTGCGGCTACTTTTGTAATGAAATTATGTTTTCCCCTCCGCATTACTGCCTTTTTTTTTCTCGTAATGATGTTTGTTTTAAACAGTAAGGGTAGGTTTTGCCTTATTTTATTTTCATTTGTTGTTGTTTAGCTATCTGTTTTCTTTTCTTTTTCTTTTCACTTTTCACAATAATTATATTTTTGTAACACACTCAAATCTATCCAATATTATATAAGTATTGCTCTGGAAACAGTTTAGATATAAAGAAGCCTTTCATTTATCACCCCCTGATAAACACAATGAAACGTGGGTAGATTATTTCGCTGGCATATGAAGAGTTAACATGCATTTTTACTAAGCAACTGTGTACCCATACTTAAATTTTGCTATTGTTGCTTTAATTATAGTGCTATAATGCTCAAATTGATTATCTGGCATTTATTCGTACAGTACTCAACCAAATACGAATTATTTTCCAAGGAACACTCTTTCCTCATTACATACAGAATTCTGCTTGTGTAACTGTTTTAAAACCTAGGTATACGATTTTTTTCGGGTAAATGTTAATAATCATCTGAATTCAATACATGTTTTATTTTGTTGTTTTGGTTTGAGTCTTTGTTCAGCCACGAATACAATTCATACGTTTTATTATAAAACATGGATCGACCTTTATATAAGGATTGTTTCCTTTTATATTACAGCCTATTCACCTTATCGTTACGTCCCAGTCCAATAATTGTTTAATTTGTAGTTTATGTAATACATCTGGGCCCCGTCTTACAAAGAGTTGATATTGATCGGAATCAATATCAAGTCCCTAAATCAGTATCAAGTTTGCAGTCTCCCATCTCTTATGTACATAGTTGCGATTGATATCAATCACAAATAAGTTGCGATTGATATCAACTCTTTGTAATACAGGGCCCTGATTAATTTTTTTACTGAATGAAACAAAATTGAATTTTACAGAATTACTAACTTAGGAGCGTAAGTAAGGACAAATGTTTTACCCTTCCATCCCAGACACATCTCTTAACCCATTGTCTTCCCGAACCGGGTCGTCCCTATATTAAGCCTATGAGAATGAAATAATTCGATAACCAATGGGTTCAGTCTTCACTCCTTAAAGGCAGGCTTTACTACTTCAGCCAGAAGGGATTAGACCACCAAGCGAGCCAGCGAGGTCACTGTGACAGGTGGCTATCTCATTAACTCAGTTCTCATTTAACATAAGAAAAAGAGGATCATGGGGGACCAACAGGCACCGATTGGGGAAGTTTTCTATATAGAGGGAACAAGTAACTACAAGTAGGACAGTGTGCCTTTAAATGCTAGCCTCCTTTCTTCCCCTTATTCTTTCTTTCTCTCTTTCTTTCCTTTGATTGTGCAATGTCTATTCGTTTGAAGCCATTGAGTTAGAGCCGCTTTTACCACCTATATCATTACGATTGAGAATTTTAGAAACCAAAAAGGTAGGACATTGTTGAAGAAACCCTTCAACCTCGAAATCACTTCAAGGGGGAAAGTCTGACAGAAAAGAAAGGAGAAGCAGATCAGTTGAAATAATGAAAAGCCGATAAAATTTAAGTTAACAATCTCCCTGCGTCATATCGTGCTCATCATGGGGTAGATCTACGAAACTGTATCCAGAGCAAGAATAATACATAAAGGTGTCAACATGGTTATCATGGAGCTAATCAAGAACGGGATTGGGCAACTTTTAAAAGCCATTTGATGCACCAATAACAGCAGTCCTCCATGAAACAAAGGCCCAATGGTGAGAGTAAAATAAATGACACGCCTTCATGCAAGGAAAATGCAATCGTTGAAAAAAAAAATTCAAAGTGCACACCATCCATGGCAAGGGCGGGACATCCCTCTCTAAAATATGAATGCTCAACATTTTCTTTTGACTACATCTTTGCTCAAGAAATTAAAACCAGTTGCGCTATTTCAAAGTTATTCTCACTCAATATTCCTGAATTTAACCATGAAGACAGCATCACTACAAATCCATTATTTGACTATGTCCATACTTTCTTTCACTCACTAGGTCATTATCAAAAGACAAAATATTTGAAAGTAAGGACTTCTGGTTTCATTCCTTTGGCTATTTTTTTTTGCCATGCACCCTATTCCCGTAAAACCCTGTTCATAATTTCCTTCACTCTCCCTATTCAAACCCAATTTTAACGTTTAAATTTCTTTTTGCATTATTAGTTTTGTTGTAGCTATTTTGTGCCAATTTCCCGTATTCCCGTAAAGCCTTGTCCGCCTTTTCTGTCACTCTATCCCTATCAAAAGACAAATAAAATGTTTTTTTTTTCTTCATACCTGTGCTCTTTTCTACTGCACGCCATTCGCCGTATTTCTTTAGAGCACTGTCCATATTTTGTTTCACACTCTCCCTATCAAAAGAAGCGGAGCAGTGGCCATCAGATATATATGTATCTAATCCCGTCCAGTA
Organism: Strongylocentrotus purpuratus; assembly: GCF_000002235.5. Classification (NCBI taxonomy): domain Eukaryota; kingdom Metazoa; phylum Echinodermata; class Echinoidea; order Camarodonta; family Strongylocentrotidae; genus Strongylocentrotus; species Strongylocentrotus purpuratus. The sequence continues at coordinate 29,804,957 of NW_022145607.1, forward strand.
TTCGTTTCCGAAGATCTCTGGCATTCCAATCATTTTTACGCTGATGGGCTCTACAGGAATAAAGACGAGAGAAGACAAAAAGTAGAATTATAATTTATGTTTTGCTCATGTCTGGAATTAAAAATAAATAAATACATTAATGGATAGGTCTGTCCCAAAACATGCTGCATCTATGTACTAACGTTTTTGGAAAACAAGCATTTTCAATTCTTATTTACAGTTTATTCTTAATATAATTAGATAAAATCGCTCTGAAATACTACTATATATTAAAGTGACTAGTTAGCATTTTGAAGGTTGATGAAAAAACGGCGTAATTTTTGTATGAAACTTTACTAAGCATATTCCTTCTACTGTAACCTCTAACATGCAAACAATCCTGAAAAATTCTCAAACCGCAAAGATCGTTATGGTTTTCTTTGAAGGCATCACTGTGCGACACCCTATAACAGTAAATTCTCCATACTAATTTTTGAATTTTCCCAACCGTTTTTTCATGAAAATAGGACATAAAACAGGCTTTTAAAAAAACCTTTCAACACTTCAATGTTTGAATTGGTATATAGAGCTAATTCATTGCTTTTTGACGATTTATATTCACCTAGAATTTAATTAAATTGAAAAAAATATAGAAGGGAGAAATCTGGAATCGATCAGATAAGTTTTCCCCAATTGTCATCATTAATAATGTTTTTTTTTACTCAAACTGTCAGATTATCTTTAATTGTACATCTAGCATTGAAGTCACTGCATTAGCATCATTTTCTCTCATCTGAACAATGTTACCAAGTCCCTTTAACCTAACGTGCTTAATCAATTGATCAAATTATTTGCCTCTTTGATATTTATTTTCTTTAATTGACTAAACAATCAATAATTATAACAACAATAATAATAATAATGATAATAATTACAACAATAATAATGATAAAATATTGCAAGTGCACAAGTGCAAACGGTTTTAACATCATATCTACATAAAACAACCAAATAAGATACAACATAAGAAAGAGAGAGAAAAAAACAAGAAGAAAAGATACTATATAAGACTATAATTGTGAAATCAAACAGATACAGTTCACCCCTCCCCACTTTGTATTTAGCTTAGGAAGAACGAGAAATCCAGAGTTTGGGAAACGTACAGATTCTAGACGGCATGTTATTATTTGTCAAAGTCATTTTGTACTGCGGTGCAGAGCCATGGACACGAGGAAACAAAAGCAAAATAATTTTAAAAAACAATGCGATCACTCAAAGGAAGCCAACGGTGTGCTTTAAAGATACAATGTCCCTTTTGCAGCCAACATCGAATTCTGTAGAATTTTGCAGGAATTATGAATATGTCATGTTTGTCCCATCTGTGAAATATGAACGTTAGCAGTGTCGAAGTCAAGTTATGCAAGGAAACCCGTTTACTTTCTAGACTTCCATGTAAAACACTATGAGTGACTGACTGACAACCTTTTTTCTTTGGTAATAACATACATAAAATAAGCTGTAACAGGTACATGAGCATGTGTCTGCATCAATAACCCACTACTTGTAATGGTCAAAATTAAACTGATTTAATCGTCGTGCAGTACAAAACGTACGACCATTCGGTACAAAGGTCTGAAAATCAGACTATTATTTAGGTGATTGCAATCACTCAAGTCGATTCGACAACTCATGGTCGTTATTTTGCCACAAAAAGCCACTTTAAAATCTTTTCGTTTTGAGGGAAGTTCTAAATAAGTATTGTCTTTCAAATGCCGTTGGAATTTCAACCTTTTAATTTTTGTAAACCTGCAAATGGGACATAGTACCTTTAAGAACTGTTCTGATGTGACTGTGCCACTACACAAGCAGTACCATTCTGTAGCCTAATTTGTGTAAATGGTACAAGTTGGTTGTGAAATATACAATAATGCTACATTAAATTACTTTTAAAACTGTGGACAAAACATGTTTATGTTCTAATATTTGATCAACTACGACAAAAAAGTCGTTAAATACCCTACCGTTTAAATCCTGGGATCCAATTGCATACTTTGAGTAACTGCTGCCAAACTTGGTTCCACTGTCCATTGCGCTATTGAATGATTCCATATCAACCGATACGGAAGCACTGAAGCCATCATAGACACCTGAAGCCTGGATGCTTCCTTCAACCTATACGATGGAAATAATATTGATAATAATGATAATGATAATAACAACAATATTAATAATAATAATAATAATACTGATAATAACATTTTTCTTCTTCCGGCTAGCTGTACAAACTGGAGCAGAGACAATCAGACCGCTATTAAATGTGACAAAACAGCAATTTAGCTGAATGAATTCACGTCATTTAAATTCTAGAGCACTGTCAGCTATCTACTAGCTTTAAAAATAAAGTGAATGTATTTTTTATGTTTTTAGCCTGATGTTTTTTTAAATTTCACTTTTCATCTAAACAAAGAAGATGCCCGTATTAATGTAGAATGTAACCTGTGATGGTCGGGCAACAACATGGAGGGGAAAACAAAATCAAGTGACGTATTAATTTTGTGGATGGGCCCTCGATTTCTTTTGTTTGCGCCCTTTGATTGTAGTGTAACATTTCCCGTAATCCTAACCGAATTTGATTATCTCTTCTTAGAATTATCAGTTACAGTTTTGCTGTTCGTGAAAGAAATTGCTCTATGTGGGATAAGCCATATTTGTCTATTAAACTATATTTTTCTTGGGGGGGGGGGGGGGGGTCCCGAAATTTGAAAATTTGACCGATCGACATTCCCTTTCGTTAAGGGGGGGGGGGGGGTAAGGTCATCCTTTTTAGGTCGTCCATTAGGTTTTTTTTTAATTTTATTTTTTAACCCCAACCCCCCCCCCCTGCGTACGCGCCTGCCCACACACCACACACGCGCGCACACACAAATACTTACCTACACGCATACATATACATACAAATGCAATTCCGCTGAACATTCTTACATTTTGAGCTGCGTAATTGACGAAGGATGATCGTTTTTCTTCGAAGTTTTCACCTTTCCTGATTCCCAAATTAACCTCTATAACAGTATGCTATTAAAGAAAAAAATATTTGTAATTGTTATTATAATTGTAACTATTAATATTATTCATTCGTTTATTTACTCATTTACTTACTTATTTACTGTTTCTACTACTACTATTTATAATAATGATAACAATAATAATGATGATAATGATAATAATACTAACAATAATAATGATAAGAATAATAATAATTCGATTTATAAAGCGCATTTTTTTAGAAGATATTATCTAATGTATTCATTATTAATTTATTTTACCTGTATTTATTTGTTTTACCATGACAAATTAGAAAATAAAACATTTTAAGTAATAGGTAGACAGATACAAAGTACAATAAAAATTGCCGGGCCTAAAGAAGAACAGCATTAATGCTGATGAGATCATTTTTAGATGTGTATTTTTACCGTTCCCCAGTCTTCCATGAATTGCATATACTTCGTCTTATCTGCTTCCGTGTAGGTCGCTGGAAGAAGGCAGCTTGCGGACACGAAGTCGGGTGTGAGTAGGCTCCCCGTGCGCGCAAGATCCATCAGGTAACGTGCTCGCCCACGGTTTGTGATTGTCTCGTTGCTAAGGAACACAGATCCTTTGCTAGACGTCTTGTCGGCCACTTCTTGGTAACCTGCAGTAAGTTTTACCATTATATTTTCAAAAGGACGAAACGATAACAATTAAGAAATTGAAACAACAAAAGAGAAGAAAAAAATGTTTTATTGAGTGACACAGGCTAGGTTACGGTGAAAATACTCGTTCCCTCGGATAGGGCGTTACACTTATTTTTATACATTCTTGCTTCACACATATTTTGTTAGAGGTGATTAGTACACATTAATAATAATATCAATTGCTATGATTTAATTCCGAAAAAAAGAAATACAGTTTTAGACACTTCACTGTCACACCATCCCAAAAGGTCATCAAATAATGACATAACATATCTGTCGATTGAAAACTAAACTAAACTCTTCAAAGGTCAGTCCTTAGAATAGAGGTCCAAAATGGGGACAGAAAAGGCCTGATTAACTTTGTTTTGTCCTTGTTTTGTTGCCTATCACATAATTTTAAAGGGTCTGTAGCATGGGAATTACTGGTTAACGCCATCTACGTCTTCTTTTGGACAACTACACGTAAACAAATGGACTTGATGTACTGGGTCAGCACGCGCAAGCGTCCGCGAAACAGACCGAAGTTCTCCTCACGCTTCAGAGGAATGTAATTTATTGTTCGGTATGCTGCCGGTGTGGGGTCGGACTCGTTAGGGTTACTGAGGTATTAAAGGCAAATCGTTTAAAGATAAACTTGAGTTCTGGTAAAATAAGAAAAAGAATTCTCGCAGAATCAAACGAAACTTACACTGAATGTTCAAGATTACAAATAAATGTCATTTGCCAAACAATTTTGGTAGAAAATGTATACTGGCTGAGTAATGAGCATAGAAAGATAAGAGAATCAAGGTAAGTAGCCCGACACCATTTGTGTAGTCCGGCCCATTATACACCTTTCTGTGTACAGTGCTTGTTACTTTACCAAGACTGGGTCAAATTTATTATAATTTTGATGACTCCAGAACCTTGCAGTACACACCAATACTTACATGCTACATGATCATTTTTTCCTGATCCATTCCACACCCTTTCTTTCACAATGCAATTGCATGACCAGAACTCAACTTTATCTTTAACAATGTTAAATCTCAGATGCATGGCCCTACGTGTTATCAGTGTCTGTGATATACCGTGTGAGTTAAAAAAAAGTTTACACCTAGAAAATTGCTAATTATTTTTTAAAATCATCTATGAACAGTAAATTATTATACATCTTATGAAAGAGTGTTTTATCCCAAATCATTTGGTGCCATTTTTGTGTGGTATGTATTCACGCTTGGATGAACAGGTGGCATCGTTTGTGAGAGTGCCAAAATCGACCTGCGCCAAAGTGATGCCTACAGTATGTATTATGTTGGGATTAGCGGAGTGAGAGAATGGATTGAATGTATCAAATGAAATGCATTGCATATGTTTTTTGCAAAGGACAAAGTCACACACACCCACACAATCGCGCAAAAATGTTCGTTGATATTTGATATTTGATATGTGTGGCATGATTAATTATGTTAGGGGTGTTATTTGGATCTGCAAAGACCGAATTAATACCCAAATCCCAATTGTTTTATTCAAACATCACATAGGCAATTTAGGCGCAAGTCGATTTTTGCACTCTCGCAAACAATGTCAGCTGTTCATCTAAGCGTGAACACATACTACACAAAAATGGTACCAAATGATTTGGGATAAAACACTCTTTCATAAAACATACAATAGTTTAATGTTCATCGATGATTTTTAAAATAATGAGCAATTTTCTAGGTGTAAACTTTTTTTTGACTCACACTGTAGTGTGATATTGAAGCCCTACAAAAAAAAATCACGCTTCACAATCATCACGAAGTGCTTTAAAAAAGTAAAAAATCTTTGAGTGACCGTTTTTACGATCTTCATTTTCTCCTATTGACTGTAGCTCTATAAAAATCGTTAGGAAAACGAATTTTTAAATTTCGATTTCCAATCATAAATATCTTGATAGTCAGACAGGCGATCAGCTTGTAAAAGTCATGGGGTTCCTGACTGACCTAAAGGTTTACAATTATCATTGCAGCATGAGCTAAATCCAAGATTTTGTTTCAGAATCTGAGACAAAGTTACCCGATCCCTATAAGTGGAAGCGGTCGACTTACGGGCACTTGCAGCGAATTGGACCTCGGCCGCGACACCTACGTATCCACCTGAAAAGAAATAGATCGAACGAGATTGGCATGACTGGTGTTGTTGGCTGTTTCCTCGGGTACAAAGACCAATGGGTTTTGGACTGAAGGTCATGGAGAGGTGGACGGGCAGGATTTAAAATAGAATCCAACTACTCTTTAAGAAATTAGAAAACAATCATAAAAACAGACTGGTGAACGTTTAAGTTATTTCGGACAAAAATAGGACAGACTTCGAACTGACTGAATATGTAATGCCACTATATACGACGTAGTGAGGAATAACATAAAATGACCCCAAAATTAGAATTGTATTAAATGTATGACTCATATATTGTTCTTATTAGAAGACCTATAATAATATGCTATCCATATTTTAGAGCTTTATAGGCGCCCCAGGGAGACGGCGAGAAAAAACATGAGTAATAATATTTTGTACACGACGAACAGGAGAGTTGTCCGTGACTACGTCACAATCAACTGAACAAATTGGCTATTTAGGATTCACATGGATGTATTGATCTTATTTCTTAAACATTAACAACTCTCTTATTATGAGTCCGATTTATTTCAAACTTTTCTATTCTGTTTCTCTTATTTTTTCTGCTTTCATGCAGAAGAATGATTGCCCTTTAATATGGCTTAATAGACCGATCCTCGAAAGACGGACTTCCCCGGGCTACGGCAGCTGAGTAACGTCTTCCTCTGTCTACGCTCATTGATTTGTGCATGCCTAAACAAAAATGCAATATTCGATATTTTGAAAAACTGAAGCCACTTAAATCAAATAAATAGTGCCTAATTCATCCCTCATTACAATCTTTAAATAAAAAAAATGAAGTTACACGTTATTTTCTCATGCAGTTTGTGGTTCCTAAGGCCTTCTACAATATCGTATCACTTTGCAAACATAAACAACTTAGTTTGCTTCCATTGCCTCTCTACACGGTCCGTTAGCGTTCTTCTAATTATTTCATCTTCATCTTTTATATCTCTTATCTCACATACCTCTCATATTTTCGTTTGCATTTACCCGTCTTTTTCTTTCTTAGCTTATTTTTCTTTCAATCTCTTCTTTTCTTTTCTTCTCCCTTTGTTCTTCCCCCTTTTCATTTATTTCCCTGCTCGCCTTTCCTCTTTTCCCCTTTCCTCCTTCCCTTTTTAGCCGACAAAGGCGGCACATTACCGACATAAATTTAGGGTGTGGTGGTGTCACACTTCCAACCCCCCTCTAAACAACGCCCCTGTCTGCAAAGGTCCACTGATTTCCCAAGTTTAGATGACACTCACCTGATACTTCAACTTGCGCGGCGAGTTTGGCAGCGTAGCTTTTCGTACCAAAAAACGTTGAGAGTGATGATTTCGAATAGGGGTTTTGTTGCTTTAAGTACGACACCTCATCAGGAATTCGACTCGACTGGTCAAACGTTTTTTTCCCTTCGTCATAAGTGAACTTGAAGATTTTTCGACTGAGCAGTAGACCAGGATCTACGCCTCCGGTATTTAAGTCACCACCTTCAGGGTTACCATCTATAATGTTGTAGCCGACGCCGACATACTTGACGCCGTGCACGATCGGAAGTTCATCCGCCGTAACCCAACAGCGCTTGACATCTTGAATTATTACCAGGGTAGAGATAATAAGAAGAAAAACAGGTTTTCCGCCAAACATTCTGGATGGCCCGCGAATGCTACAAGAGATATCAAGAAAATATGAAAATAATGAACGCTCAGAGAAAGCTACCGATTTGGCGGTCGCCTTATATAGGAGACGCAGGAAGGCGGTGACGGTCTGATTATTTACATCTTATTTAGAATGTTCTCTATAACATGGTGTTATTTGTATAACATTCTAGCAAAAATAGCAGATGTTTCACTAATTTGAAAAGTTAACAATGTATTTAGTAATTTAATTATTGGGGGGGGGGGGGTAGAATTTTTTTCTCGTTATAATTAATCTGGGATAAGCTCTCAAGATAAATCTTCAATGTAATTCTAATCCTGCTGCCTTAATATTCTGCTAATTTGATATCAGTATCGATTACCCCTTTAACATAAAGTCTTATCTTGGAAGAATAGATTTTCAGATTTAAAATGATCTATAACCCATCAAAATAGAATGTTCCCAGCTAAATAAAAAAGGAGATAAAAGCAAGTCTTTAAAACGTGCGTATCACGCATCACACACGTATACACACGCGCGCGCCCAACGCACCAACCCACCCTCACACACAAGTATCAGGGACTTTTAGATTGAGTGGACGAGAACACGACGAACGCCGACTGATCATGCGTGTCAACGTACTCAACTGCCCATGTTGACTACAATTAGAAATCTTTTAGATTGCACTCGATGATATACATGCATGCAGGAAGTAACACTATGAACATGACGGACAAAGAAAGAGGAAAAATATACAGTTCCTCACTCTACCCTCAACAATTGCTGTGGTAGACAAAAGAACATCCCTTCACTGCTATTAAGTAAAAATGTGTAGAACAGGTGAATATGCATATGTGACACCTGTTCTACACATTTTGACATAATTATTATGTTCCTTTGTCTACCTGATGAACTGTATATTTTATGCGCACGCGGCATATACTAGTACCGTACTAGATTTAGGAAAATCAAGGTTGACGCATTCTCGATCGCCGATTTAGACGACGTGACGCATGCGCAGTGCCTTAAAATGACGTCACACGTTGCAGTCAAAGCTGTCGACGGGCAAATCTAAAAGTCCTTATTTTTGTGGTGATGAGACCCAGGATTAAAACTGAGTAACGTCTTAATAATTAGTGTTTCTTAAAAAGCGCTTTACCAGAGATACAACTTAAAAATGAAGTTGAGTTCTGGTCATGCGATTGCATTGTGAAAGAAACGTAGTGGAAACATTCAGAAAAGGTTGATTATCTAGTAAAATAAGTATGGGTGTGTACTGCAAGGTTCTGGAATCATTAAAATGATAAGAAATTTGGCACAGTCTTGGTAATGTTACACGCACTGTACTCAAAAAGATGTATATGGGACTACACGAACATGTGGCCTAAAAATGTCATATTTAGAATATTAAGGAAATTGAAGAGCGATTCTTTTCAGAGAACTTTTTTTTATCTGATGTTCTTCCACACTTGCATAATACAATGAGAACGCTCACGAAATTATTTCTCCCCTCTTCCCAGAACTCAACCTTTTCTTTAACCACCCCAAACGCTCAAATTAAACCCCGGTCACTGAATTCTGTTTACGATTCTGCACATTCCAGTGCTCCCTTCTCTTACGGGCGCGCACATGCTTATCCAGCACATTGACGTTTGCAACATATCGGCACATATAATTATCAGCACATCACCAACTGCACGCAACACAGCACATCCCTCTCCAGGACAGCGTTCACGCTTTTGGGAGAGTAATTCTTCAAGGTTCAAGGTTCAAGGTACCTACTTAACACCTGGGTAGAGAGGATAAATGTAGATAAAAATATCTTGTTCAAGGACAAACAATGCCGTGGTAGGGATCGAACCCACGACCTTTGCATTTCCAGTCGAGTGATTAGACCCACTCGACTATACGAAACCTATATACACCTCTCGTCTTTCGAACGATGACGTTAAAGGTCCGTCACACACACATAAATAACGAACCCCCCCCCCCCCCCCCCACCTCAGTGTTATTTAGGGTACGCATATGCGTGTTCCCAGCACCCCCCCTTTTCAGCATAAGTCTGGTGCGTAAAGTCAATACGGGTAGACCTTTTTCTTTTGTTATACGAGCCTTTTCAGCACCCCCCCCCCTTGTCAGCATAAGCCCGGTGTGTGAAGTCAATACGGGTAGACCTTTTTCTTTTGTTACGAGCCGGAGATTTCGGGAACACGCATGCGGTCCCTCCGTTCCCGGAGTGGGGGGGGGGGGGCGAATCCTATACTGTATTCAGGTATAAACCGGGCTTAAGGTGCCAGGTAAAATTGCAAGAGGTTTAAATGCAAATACTGGATAATCCAGTGCCCATCACCGTCACTGCCTCAACCATGGCAGGCGAAGACTTTCCAGCACATATCATTTGCATCATTACCTTTGGCGGTCCCGAAAATGTTACATACGCACCCTACCAAACAATGTCTGTAAAATATTTAGAGGGGCTATAAAAACTGAGAGTACAAATTAACGCTTAAAAAGAAACTAAAATACATGATTCTGTACATACTTGTTATTTTCTGTACCGCTATAGGAAACGTTCATTAGTCGACACTACACGTTTTAGATTACACTGAGCATTTAGTAGATGTTATAGTTTGCTTACCAAATACTTTGGAGAAATCTTGGCGACTGATTCTTTCTTCTAAGGCGCGGCACGAAAGACGCATCTGTCTCGACGTATTAAACGACGTTACAGCTATTGTTGTAAAGTGATTTTACACCTATATTCGTCGGTATTTATGGAGGTGTTTGGACTGCCAGATCGCGTTGATCGCGAATGCCACGCCCATACGTTTTATGTTGACCAATCAAGGGTCGATGAGATCAAACATGTAGGCGCAGGTTCACGGCCACCAAATCAAATTGGAAAAATCAAACCGGACCATATGGTTTTTGGTTGAATAATGCATTCTCCGTAATGAAGTCCTTGGCATTGTTTTGATTAAATGAATTTAGATTAAACAATTAATATTTTGATGCTAGTTTCTCTCGTCTTTCATTGAGAGTGGGTAGTCTCGATTCTTTGAGAGCATGTTGGTAAGTACAGTAGTGTGGCCCAAGCTCGTATTGGATTCTTTCAATCTGATTAATTTGGTTTTCAGTTAGCCCAAGTGCTAAACATTTTTAGATTTGCCGAACAACAACGTGGATTGCTACGATCGACGTCCTTTTAATGCACTGCCTTGAATGGACGTCACACGTATCAGTCCACGCAAATCTAAAAGTCCCTAATACCACGGGACGAATGTACGTACAGTAGACACATAATAAATCATTTGCTGGAAGTTTTAATCTGTTCAATATTTTGAGCATCAAGTATTGTGCTCGCTCGCTTGACAATATCAATCACATGACCTGACCTTTTCAGATCATTTTGAACCAGCACTCTAATTTTACAACCGACACTTCACTCAATTCATGATTTCCAATGCGTATTGGGGGTGCACTTATCTCTGAACACATGACGTGTACATTCAATACAGAACATTAAATTAATTTCATGTAAATATGCGATTATGATTGATTACTATTCAATATATATTTTTCCATATTTATTCAAAATTGGTCTCGCAGCTTTAGCTGAATCGTACATATAAACAAAAAAGAATATAACTGTACTATACCAAAATATCACAACGGTTAAAATGATACGCGATTGGTCATGGTAGATGTGACCCATATATTATATCATGTCTATCTATCCTGGTATTCTCCCAGTTTGGAGGTTGATAAGAAAATATTGCACTCATTTCTGTTATCTGCCATTCTAGTATGCTCCTGCATTGTCTCCCCCTCCATTTCACAAAGACTTTTTTCAATGACAAATGACAAAAATCAGTGACAAATCTGTTGATAACCAATCAGAAGCAAGGATTTCAGTAGCTTATAACAAAAACTGTCATTTGTCACGGATGACAAGTTTTGTGAAACGCCCCCAGGTCTTTATGTTCTCCTCCCAGTTGGTTTCTCGGCTTCCCTCTCGGTTTTCTATTTCACCTTCTAACAAATCTTTCTATGGACCCTCAAGTCTTTTAATATGATCAATTTTGCTAGCCTTTATTTCTTGATCTATTTCATTGAGGACATTTTGTTTAAGCCATGCCATGTGAAATATCTTAGTCTTCAAAATATATATAGTATATATTCTTATCATTTCCAATAAAAACCAAATTTCAAATGATGTGATTTTCGTTTATGTAACCTTGAATACTCTTCATGTATCTGCTCCATACAATAGAACAGACCAGTCAGCGATTCATCATTCTCATCCCAAGTTCAAATTTCACTTTTCTTGCTGTGAATTTGTTTTATTGCTAGGAATGCATTTCAATCCTATATTTTGTAGGGTTTAAGGGAATTGAAATTGATAGACTTCATTATATAAAATAATTGCGTCTTATTTCCCAAGGGTAGCCTATTAATACCGCTCGACCTGTGTTCCCTGCAATTATTATTACTGAATATGTAAACATGCTGAAAGCACGTTCTCCGGAGTATCAACGTATTGAGGTCATTGGCCTGCCTGCCACGTCGCGTTGATCGCTATTGCCACGCCCATAATTGCTCTGCGAACCAATCACGGGTGGTTGAGAGTACGCAAGCACAAGATCACGGTCACCATAATTTGCAATCGGACAAATAAAAGCGGGCTTTATGGTTTTTTATTGAATCATCGCAATTAATCCTTGGCATCGTTACAGAAGTACAAGGACATTTCTCACAGCTAATTGAATTATCTAACTTTATGTAAATTTGCCAGTATGCTTGATAACTAGTTCGATTTCAAAGTTAAAGTTCAAGTTTAAGTTCAATTTTTGTCCACTGTCTCATATTACGTATATAATAAAACATAAACTAAATAAAGCAGAGGATTACCAGAATCGGTACAATAATTTTGCAATTATTAAATGATGTACATTCTCCTTTTAGTGATCATATACATTGCATCATTATCACAGAATTGCAGAAAATATAATCATTCTTGATTATATTTTAATTTGAGAATAAGTGAAGGAACTTTAAAAAAAAAAGCAGAGCTTGAGAAGCTATAGGTCCCCTTTTAGGAATAAAAAAAAAATCAATATTGTATTCAAGAATGAAAACAGGGATAAAATGATTAGTTTAGTGCAAGGATAGAGAGGGGAAAGGGAAGAGAATAGGATAGACAAGGAAGAAGGAGAATGAGAAAAGGTGAAAGAACAGAAAGGAGGAGGGGGAAGAGAAAGAAAGAAAGGGGGGAGAGAGAGAGAGAGAGAGGGTGCAGCATCATAAATTCACAGGAGTTCAAGCAAGTACAAGGTAGTACGCGGTTGTAACAATAAAGAACTGTCAGGGTTATGAGGAGAAGCCTATTGAAATTTACAAAGGGAGAAACCTGCTAAAGGTATGTGCATGATTTTGTTATGATATATACATCTGAATACATTAGGGTTAGGGTTGTCAAGACTTGCATCCACAAATAATCGTAACCATGAGTACCCTGCTTTATTGGAGAGTACACACATTAATGAATAGGATACGTTCATGTAATGACACCTTTAATTCATTTAACAAGTCATTTTGCAAAAAAAAGATTTCTTTTCAGGTACCGAAATAAATGAGCACAAAGTGGGAGTATTTGCCAAGGTTTCCTCGAGAGAATTCCAAAACTTGTGTCAAGTATAGAAAAAAGAATGTTTTGCTGACAATGTTCTCATTCTCGGTAAATGATATGAATGAGAATGTCGATTGTGATACTTATGGTGTTGTTGGTTTTTTGAAAACATAATATTGAATATTTCAAGTACACTGTTGGTCATAATGGTGGAATATTTATTTTTTCCCCAGTTTAGGGAAGGATTTAAAAAAATTATTTATTTCTAATAGATCAAGATAATGGCATACATTCTCAGATTCTATTGAATAATAATTTGCGAGTTTTTGGTTTGCGTGACTGCTTAATCATATGTGTGCTACTATGCTAATCAGCTAGGGAACCTACGTCCTTAAATCATAATTGACAGTAATGAGGATTAATGCCTCACAAGAGGGCACTAATATAGCTGATCGACACGATTTTTATCCTGGGGCCTCACAGTAACGAGGCCATTGCTTAGCCCCTGAATCATGACTGTACGCAGTGTTTGCTAGGGTACGCGGCCCCTTCCACAAATCCCCCAAAACGAAAAAAATGCAATAAATTGTCAAAAATTCATTGCATTTTCCCCCGGCCCCCAACAGGAAAAATTCCTCTGTAGGGCCATGCATTATGGTTCAAGGCATGGCCACACAGAGGAATTTTTCCTGTTGGGGGCCGGGGGAAAATGCAATGAATTTTTGACAATTTATTGCATTTTTTTCGTTTTGGGGGATTTGTGGAAGGGGCCGCGTACCCTAGCAAACACTGCGTACAGTCATGATTCAGGGGCTAAGCAATGGCCTCGTTACTGTGAGGCCCCAGGATAAAAATCGTGTCGATCAGCTATATATTAGTGCCCTTTTGTGAGGCATTAATCCTCATTACTGTCAATTATGACTTAAGGACGTAGGTCCCTTAGCTGATTAGCATAGTAGCACACATATGATTAAGCAGTCACGCAAAACAAACACTCGCAAATTAATATTCAATAGAATCTGAGAATGTATGCCATTATCTTGATCTATTAGAAATAAATAATTGTTTAAAATCCTTCCCTAAACTGGGGTAAAAATAAATATTCCACCATTATGACCAACAGTGTATATGCGTTATAAAAGTGATGAGTAAAGCATTTTCAATAAATTTGATGGAAAATAATTTTTCATTTTGTTAATGACACAACTTTTCTCGAGAGTGTTATTATCGCCCGGCATATGGATTTTCCACGACAGTCTGTTATCGATTGTGAGACCAAAAACAAATTGTAAAGGAGACCTCTGCTAATTTTGAAAGAGTCTGGAGTGACCAAATGTCACGATTTTTAACTTGTGCATGTATAATAACGTTTTACGAGTTGTATGCATTGATTTGTACATGTTTATAAATACGTCACGTATTGCTTTCCTAAATGGCGGCTAGGGAGAATTAATTTCCCTTGCGTGGTACTTGTCCACTCCGCCTGTCTGACTTTGCAAACATGTTCCAACTAGTTCTGTCTGGATTGTAATATATTCTATTATGACGTAGTCTTTTCATTATTACGTACATCGCGTATACTGACATGTTATTGTGTACGCGTATTTCAAATTATAATTCAACCAATCACGCTCCAGTGGTGATTGGGGCTTCGCTTTGATTTTCCATGAGGAAATCAAATCGGTACATTCAGGTTGTTACTGTGTTTTGTTTATCGTGCCGGTCGAATTTTCGTCCAGCGAGGAGTCAACGACTTCGTCCCCGGACTTCTCCGGGTGGACTTGCTCACCAAACGTCTTTAAGTTTGTGAGATGAAATTTCGACTCTTTTTATATTGTTTTGTGGAGAGACTTGTTTATCGCCTCTACCAGCATATTCTAGCATGATCTATCTTTTCCACCGACAATATTCATTGTGTTGTGTTGACACGCTGATTATCGTCTTCGTCATCACCTCTCCATCATCCGTTGTGTTGTGTTGACACGTTCATTATCGTCTTTGTCATCAACGACACCATCGCCAGCCACATCGTCGCCCTCACCGTCTTCGTCATCATCGCCGTCTTCACCATCGTCCTCCTCATCATCGCCGTCTACGTCTACTTCATCATCGCTTTCATCATCGTCAGCATCGTCCTTTCCTGACCTCGTCGTTGATGCGGATTTGGTTTGATGACTTTATCTTGAACACTTTGCTGAATTGTTTAATGAGCATTCTTGTGCTTGATTTTTTTCTTGATTGTGTGTATGTTTTGTTTGCCCGAACGAATATATGAACCTTGATTATTTGTATAATTATCTATATTGAATTGTTAATATGAATTATATAACCTTAATGTTTGATAGTGTTTTTTTTTCCTCGTGAGATGATGATGATGATGATTCACAGCATTTGAGATCGTAAAGTTAAAATGTACAACCCCTTCGAGGAGTCCTACACAGGCGCGGATCCACGTAGGGGCGGGGGGGGGGGGGGGATAGGCCAAAAAATAGTGCTTTTACCCCACCCCCAAAAAATAGTGCTTTACCCCCCCCCCCCTTCCCACACCCCCGATTATTTGCCGGCTTGCTATGTCGCCGATAAATATTTTCTCACGAATTGGGCCCCCTCTTGCCGCCGGATGGATCCGCCTCTGGTCCTACAAGTCAAAGATTATATCACCTGGAAGAACGTTAATGGAGTTACTGAAAAGCATGTAATTAGTTATTTCTAATTTCAATGAGAGTTTGTTCACTTTGATCCAATTAGTCGCTTTTCTTAATGCATTAATTTCAAGAGAAAGAAAAAAATGAATGACCGGCCGTGTCACAAAATTAGATATCAAATATGCTCATCTGACGTAATTAAATACCTAAAACCCCTGAGCTTACGGGTGCTCAGCTCCCTGGACCCCACCAAGCGCCCTAAGACGGGCCCGTGGATGCTCATCTGATCGTAATTAAATGCCTAAAACCCCTGAGCTTCCGGGGCTATTGAGCACATTTTTTTTTGGCCCTCCAAAATTTGAAAAATTGCACCCCCTCTTTAGCGCCAGGGGGGGGGGGGGGGACGGGGCCATCCTCAAAAAGAGGTAAAATTAACGCGTTTTAAACGTTTTTTTCCCAGGAAAAAAATAATCTTCTGTGTGTCCATGCCTTGAGCCATAATGCATGGCCGTACAGAGGATTTTTTTATGTTGGGGACCGGGGGGGGGGGGATTCAATGAATTATTGATATTTTATTGCCTTTAAAAAAAAAAAAAAAAAATTGTGGGAACTGCCCCCTACCCTAGCCCCCGCTGCGTACAGTCATGGTTCAGTGGCAAAGCAATGGCCTCGTAACTGTGAAGCCCCAGGATCAAAACCGTGTCGATGTGCCATACTAGTGCCCTTTTGTGAGGCATTAATCCTCATTACTGTCATTTATGACTTAAGGGCGTAGGGCCCCTAGTTGATAAGCATAGTAACATACACATGCTTTTGCAGTCACGCAAAAGAAACACTGGCAAATTATTATTCAATAAAATCTGAGAATGTATACTACTATCTAGATCTATTAGGAATAAATCATTGTCAAAATAATTCCATAAATTGGGGTAAAAAAAAATATTTCAACTACACTGTCGCTCATAAAGGTGGAATATTTTAGTTTTACCCCAATTCATGGAATTATTTTAAAAATTATTTAAAAATAATATATCTAGATAATAGTATATATTCTCAGATTTTATTGAATAATAATTTGCCAATGTGTGTTTTGCGGGACTGCTAAAGCATGTGTATGCTACTATGCTTATTAAATAGGGGACCTACGCCCTCAAGTCATAAATGACAGTAATGAGGATTAATGCCCCACAAAAGGGCACTAATATAGCATATCGACACGGTTTTGATCATGGGGCCTTACAGTTACGAGGCCATTGTTTTGTCACTGAACCATGACTGTACACAGCGGGGGCTAGGGTAGGGGGCAGTTTCCATAAATAAATAAAACAACAGAAAATGCAATAAATTTTCAATAATTTATTGCATTTTACCCCGGTCCCCAACATAAAATTCCTCTGAAGGGCAATGCATTATGGCCCAAGGCATGGGCACACTGAAGATTTTTTTACGTTGGGAACCGGGGTAAAATGCAATAAATTATTGAAAATTTATTGCATTTAAAAAAAATAATTTATTAATGGAAACTGCCCCCTACCCTAGCCCCCGTTGCGTACAGTCATGGTTCAGTGACAAAGCAATGGCCTCGTAACTGTGAGGTCCCAGGATCGAAACCGTGTCGATGTGCTATATTAGTGCCCTTTTGTGGGGCATTAATCCTCATTACTGTCATTTATGACTTAAGGGCATATAGGTCCCCTAGTTGATAAGCATAGTAGCATACACATGCTTTAGCAGTCACGCAAAACACAAATTGGCAAATTATTATTAAATAAAATCTGAAAATGTATACTATTATCTAGATATATAATTTTTAAATATTTTTTAAAATAATTCCATAAATTAGGATTTTAAAAAAATATTCCACCTTTATGAGCGACAGTGTATATGAGCGACCGTGTATAAATAAGTTTGAGAATTGAAAATGAGAAAATAATGGTTTATATACCTTTGTCAAAGTTCCCTTTTGCTATCCTCCCTTTTTGGAACTTGGAAAAAGTTTTAACAAATGCCTTAACCACGGAAACCCCGGGCCTGCATTTCGGCGAAACCAGATTTAATTGACCGACAGTTTGACAAATATTTAACCTCTATTAATTTGTACCGGGGGCAGAGGACAAGCCGCTTAATTCAGTTGGACGCTACCTTTAAGCTTGAATGCATGCTTACGATTCGGAACAATTGTTTAAAATACAATGAAAGAAACTTGACAAATGTCAAACAACAAAAATCGTCTTGTAAATAGATATACAAATGAGAGATATCAGAATAATTTGGGGAAAAACGACATGAATGACATAAACATTTTTCGACATCAACGATCTTTTAACTGAATAGTTGATTTTACCATGATTTTACCTTAGAAAACAGACAGCTCTCTCATCCCCCCCTCTCTCTATCTCTCTTTCTATCTCACGTCTCTCCCTCTCTCTCTCTCTCCTCCCTCTCTGTTACGTATATATATATATATATATATATATCTCCCTCTCTCTTATGTCTCTCCCCCCCCCTCTCTCTCTTTTTTCCTACTCTCTCTTCAATGTGTGTGTATGTATGCCTTTCCGTCTTTCTATATTTTTTTTTTATCTCTCTCTCTTTCCTAATCCTCCCTCTGTGTATGTCTCTTTCAGTTCGTCTCCCTCTCTTCATCTCTCTCTCTCTCTCTCTATTTCCCCTCTCTCTCTTCCTATTTAAATATATCTTTTTGGAATCCGTTAATATCAGGACTCTTAAACATTTAAAAAAAAAAAGATCTTGATGGATTGCACTTTGATTAAAGGGATAGTTGAGTTCTGTTTTCAGACCGCAAATGCCTTCAAAGTGCCTGCTTATTGCTCTTATTCTTATCTATGACATTTCTAGTGCCCTTTTTGGACCTAAAATTGCTATGAAGGTAATTTTAGACCCCTAAATGTGTAAAATTTAGCCAATACGATCATACCAATTCAGCTCCCTTTTCGTGACCGTTAATCAATTAATTAATTAATAATAACAATACATGGGCCGGCTGGTTGTGCGTAATATAACCAACACAATAAAGCCAACAAAAGAATTCCAACATCGGCATTGGCTGAAATACAACGTAAAATACGCTATTTCGTTTTTTTCAACAGCTTTTTCAAATTATCGAATATTTGTGTTGGTACACAAATATTAGAAATCGTTATATTTATGGATATTTCAGCCGTCTCTGAACCGATTTTGATTAAACAAAGATGATTTTGTCATTTAAATTGTATGTTCTTTCAAATTTGTCACTCAGTTTTTCATTACCTCACACACACTCAAATATTTTGTGTAGCACCCTCTGCAACAGAACTCAACTATCCCTTTAACTCAGAGCAAGGAACGAAAAACAAAGGAACATATATATGCTAACCAACAATATCAATTGTTTATTATCATCATTTCAGAGTTTAAATTTATAGAATATACGGAAATTAAAAGAAAATGGGATAGAATGTTAGGCAATCTTGATAACACTGAATAATGAACACAATACATTATCTTAATCTAACTTGTACTTGATGAGATGGGGTGTACTATAAGGGCTTATATTCCCTGAGTGGTAAAAGTGAATGCTCTAACTCAATCCAGTTGATATTTGTATTTTTTTTTAAACAGATATAGATAATATTAATAATAATAGAGTATTTATACAGTGCATTTTCCATATATAAGTTCAAATGCGCTTTAAATTTATGTAATGTAACAGAAGAGGTGAGTTTTTTTGTTTTTGTTGAAGGAATTGAGGGATTGTTGGTTGCGAAAGAAAGAAATAGCTAATAAGAAATGCAAACTCCATTCTAGAAATGATGATACTTTTAAATAATCCTGCGAATACAGAAATGCTCAAGCCTCACCGAACGAGGCCGACCCGGGACTGAATGAAAAATGAATATGATACAGATTTTTTTTAAATGTAAGAATTTGTGATATCATGACTAACTTAACCCTTTCCTTGCCTTGGTGGTCTAAAGGAACAAACAATGCATTGCTACAGTCGACTTTTATCACACCTGTATTGTATATGTACCATATACTAAAAACGTTATGGCATTTTACAATTTCCATGCACGTTGGTTAAAGAATTAATAGCATGAGGTGGACATGAGAAGAAAGATTAGTTTACAAAAGTCCTGGCAAGTAGGGAAAACTAACCACCAATAATGTCGAGAAAATGAAATGAAATCTTGATCTATTATAAATAGAATATAGAAACGTTTGATATCGTCACTAATATTACTTCATCAATGTTGTAATCAACGATAAATCAATTCAAATGTTATGTTGTCTTTCACGAGTGTTCCAATGATAAGGTCAATGACAAATACAATGATAATGACAATAACAATTACAATCATCACTAAATGTTGACAATGACAATGTCAGCGGAAATGACAATAATATTAACAATGTCAATCACCACGTTGCATTATCATTAACAATCACGCCCACCGGGGTTTATGCGTAGTAAGTATCACTGGCAACGTTTAGAAGGCGGTTATTGGAAGGTAAAAACGCGGCGTTGCTCGCTGGAAGATGCGTCATCTTGTCCTTGGAACTTGTCGCAACAAGGATGTCCAGGACGAGATCAGTCATTGACTTCCTCCCAGTAGGTGTCAGGCTAGTGGTGGACAGAATCATGGCCGCAGCACCTAGGTACACCAACCGTTAAAGATATGATAATAATAATAATTAAAATTATACTAATAGTAATAGTTGTATTATGTGTTTTATAGCACACATGTCAACCACGCACGGTGCTCAAGGCACTCCAATATTACCCCGGCTCTGCTATATGCTACGGTTCTCGATGCTCACAGCATTCGAGGAATTCCTTCCTACCGGTACCCATTTAACCCCTGGAAGGCCAGTGGCGAATGTAGAACTGCGAACCATGTGAGCTGTTGCCCGACGACGTAAACACTAGACCACGACACCTCTACTTGCAATCATCAACTAACACCTTTACCAGAAGCATTAAAATTAGATTCATTCTGTGACAAAAATCATTTGTTGCTGTACTAATCTGAGGACATTGCTTTACCTTCAATTTCCCACACTAACCGAATTCATAACTTCAACCCTGGACCAAACATTATTTTGAAGGTTTTAGGATTAGGTTTAATCACAACTCTAACCTAACACCCAACTGCAACCCTCTCCCTCTTGCTATTATTATTTTACTCTTTATTAATATTATTATTCATATTTTTATTATTATTATCATTATTATTATCGTTATCATTATTATTATAATTATTATTATCATTTTTCTTACCTGCCACCGCAGGTGTTGCAAAGGAGGTGCCGGATGATCTCAGGTAGTTGGAATTACTGCTACCGGAAGGGGCAGCGAGATCGATATTTCTTGCTGGGGCGTAGATGTCGACACAAGGACCGTAATTGGAGATTCCGATACGACTGTCGGACATGCCATTTTGACGGGCTCTCGACCCTCCGACCGTGATAACCTAAGAGCAAAAAGCAATGTGCAAAAAAAAAGTATTGCACAGGGGTGTCGAAGGCGCGAAGCGTCTTTCAAAGGAGGAGAGGTAGCAGAAACTCTGGAGAAAGATGGGGGTACTGACAAAGCGTAACCGCTAGGCGGAAAAAATACAATTTTGAGGCATTTGTATATATGTGTATTCCTAAATTCTAGTTGATATATTTTCAAGGATCATCAATATGTTATTGCTTTTCTCCTTATGCGGTTATAGATAGCGGTTTTAGCGTCATACTTTGCAGTTGTTTGTAATGAACGTAATACTTTATTTGCGAGGGAGCGAATCAAGTGAACGGGAAATTTAAGATTAATTCCATAATTACATGAACTGTATGTGAGCGAGTGTAGCCAATCGGCTTTGGGGGTAATTTCACAAAATAGGGCTCTCAATTGCTTTAAATTAGGGATACATATTGCTTTGGGGGAAGGGGAGGGGTAGAGAAATGTCTGATCATAGCACCTATTGTGATAATGCCTCTTTGCAACATGATTGATTTTTAAATGTGCTTTGTAGTTCCTGTGAGTTTACCAGATTCGAAAATGAGATCTTATCACATTTGAAAAGGGACACTAAGCCCAATTCAATTTGATTTAAAGGAGAAAAAACTCATTAGAAAAGAAAAGGGTGACTTAACAGAGAAGTGCACTTCTCAGATTTGAATAGCGACTTATCAGAGAAGGAGCACTCTTTTGGAAGGGAAACTGAAGGGGTACTCTTCATTTAAAAAAAGGGGAACTTCTCCTTTTTGAATAGCTACTTATGAGAGACGAAGGGGGGGGGGGGCACTTATTTGCAGGGGGAAAGGCCACTCATCGTTAAAGAAAAGGAGCATTCTAAATGTTTTTTTTAACAAATATTAAAAAAAAAAACATCGATAGACTATAGGCTAGGACTTGTATAGAGCGATTCTCTTCCCATGGTTTTTAGGACCACTGTAATTCTCCGTCCAACAGAGATGGGGGCCATCAAAGAGCATAACAACAGATGATTCGTTGTCTTATTAAATCAGACTGGTGCCAGGTAGTCCGGGAACTAAAGCAGGAACACGTTTTTAACATAAGTTAAAACTAGTATTAAGCGTACTCGATGCCCCTCGAAGGATCTCCCCTCCCCATTATCGACAGGAGGGGGGGGGGGGGGGGGGGCTTACGCGTACAACTTAAAATAATGTGCAGCGAGAAGGTGACTTGTTGAACTCGCCATTGCTCCTTCTGAATGCCAAAAATTCGAGAGGGCGACTTGTTAAAACTCGGCAAGGGGCCTCGTTTCAGTTGAGAAGTAGAGAAGATAACTGAATTAGGCAGAGCGCCTTGTTTAAGTAAAGATGGTGAGAAGGTGAATTGTTAAAACCCGCCAAGAAGCCTTGTTAATAACGAGGAGATGAGGAGATGACTTGTTAAAACTCTTTATCGTATTCTCGACCTAAACAAAAGGCAAAACGTCAAACAAGTCGCATTCTCGCTGCACGCTCAACCGCTCGTGCGCCCTTCCACGTTGAGCTCTCCGAATCGGTGAATATTTACATTGGGTGATCCAGACGGAGAGTAGTTACAGGCATTAGCCTCGCTGAAGTGCGAACCTTGGTTTCCGGCTGCCACGACGACCACGCAATCAGTGTTTTTGCTGAAGTTCCCGAAAGCATAGATGAGTGTCGTACTAAATGACGTGGAAATCAGTGAGTAGGAGACGACACACTTAGAGCCCGGGTTGCTGTTCCACCAACGTTGAACATTGTCAAGCCCTGTATGAATAGGATGTAAGAAAACAAATAATATAGGTGACAAGACATGCGTTCCTGCCACAATATTGCTGCTTGATTTATTTCGTGATTGGTATAGAGTCAGGCGCGGATCCAGGATTTCTTAGGGGAGGGGCCCAACTTTTTTTTTTGCTCCCAAAAATTTGAAAATCGCGCCGGCCGAAAAGTCGCTCAGTGGGGGGTGTAGTGAGCACATTTTTTTTTGGTCCTCGAAAATTTTAAAAAGGTAAAAATCACGTGTTTTTACATGACTTTTTTTCTCAAGGGGGGGGGGGGGGGTCCGGCCCCCCTGGATCCACCACTGTATAAAGTAATGGTTAAGGTTGCGATTGGATTGAAGGTTAGGTCTGGGGGTTAGGGGGAGGTGTTAGGGTTATGGGTTGGGTATGCCTATATAATAATTATTGGCCTAGTTTGGGTTCCAAATTTGCAGTTAATAATTCGGTTATTGACTTTTGTAGCAAAATTTACGTGAATCAATATGTCGAGCCACTTACCGGAAACATCACAGATTTACCAATGGATCGTTTTTCTTCAAAATATAATACATTTCATCGCAAACACTTAATACAATTCTTACACAGCTACTATGTGGAGCAAATTGCGATTTGATTTATAAGTACAACGACGTGAAAGGCGCTAAACAGGAAACGACTCTGGATTTAATAATATTGAATCATTCAACATTTTCGATAGCTTTATGTCATCCAAACTTGTTTCTAGAGATATAGAGCTGCACATGAAGAATTATGCAGTAGGGTCCAGAGGTTCGTGGAAATATGTATCATGCATGGGCTAAGTGGATCATTATTAAATGAGAGTTTAACCCCTCGTTTCGTTAAATTTAACCAAGTTCTGTTATTTAAAAAAGAAACTCGATTGCTGAAAACACAAACGTGTTCAAGGCATCGGAATCGACGTGGCCGGTAGGCAGGTATACATTAAACACAGTCGGAACAGTTGACGGCGCTTTTATATGTTTCTTGACATGTTAAAAGGACTGATCCCTCAGAAGTCCAATAACCCGAATCAACAACATTTCTATATCAAGGCCTTTATATGTTTTGTTTGTTTGTTTGTTTGTTTACTTTGTGTTTAGTTTTATTTATTCATTTAATTTATTTTTTCTTTGATTTTTTCTTGTTTTTCCCCTCCTGTTTATAAATTCATGTACTCATAGAATCGAACAATACGATCACTAAGACTTTCAAGAAATCGATAAGACCAAATTCTATTTCCTATGGTATTGGTCCTATAAAAGTTTTTTTTTTTTTTGGGGGGGGGGGATTATTTAATATGTTCGCTCGAATGTTACATATTCCAAAGTTGATGACAAGTAGGGTGATTTTTGTCTTCAGTTTTGCTATTGTTTTAAAGGTACTATGTCCCTTTTGCAGCCAACCTCAAATTCCGTAGAACTTTGCAGGAATTATGAATATGTCATGTATGTCCTATCTGTGAAATTTAAACGTTAGCAGTGTCCTCATATTCAAATTATGCAAGGAAACCCGTTTACTTGCTAGACTTCACTGTCAGACACTATTAAATAACTGACTGGCTTTTTCTTCTTCTTTGGTAATAACATACATGAAAAGAGTTGTAAAGGGTACATGAGCATTTGTCTACATTAATAACCCACTTCTTGTGATGGCCAAGATTAAACTGATTGAATCTTTGCGCAGCATAAAACGTATGACCATTCGGTACAATTGTCTGAAAATCAAGACTATTACTTTTGGGCTCTATAGCCCTAAAGTCGATTTGACAACTAATAGTCATTATTTTCCCATTTGAAGACATTTTCAAGCCCCACCTTTTTGAGGGAAGTTCTAAATAAGTATTATCTTTCAAATGCAGTTGGAATTTAACTTTTTCATTTGTTTGGCCTGCAAATGGGACATAGTACCTTTAAGGATAAAGTTAAGTTCTTGTCATGCGATTCAATAGTAAAAGAAATTGCGTGGAAAAGGTTAATCATATTGCAGATAAGTATTTCTGGAAATTGTGAGGTTTTGGAATCATCATCATGATGATAAATTTGCCCAGTTTTTATGAAAGTCACATCGGCACAGAAATGTGTATATTGGGCTGTGCTTGTGACATGATATATTTAACGAGTATTTGTCATATTATGAACATGAAGGCATGTGAAGAGCCATCCTTCCTCACAAAAATGAACAGAATGAAAAAGCTCCCAATTTCCTTTCACTTTTTCCAGAGCTCAAACTTGTCTAAATTCTCGTTCAAAGTACATACCTTCGAGGACGTCGTCAGCCGCGGCTAAGCCATCGGATCCAGCGACCCGAATGCTCTTTACGGTCGCGCCCCGAGCGACTCCTATGTTGGCCCCGGCGGCTACGCTCGCACAGCGGGTCCCATGGCCATTGACGTCCACCATAATGGGCGACTACAAAGCAAGAATAAGGATATATGAGAGAAATGAAAACGTAACAATTAAGCCTCCTTCAGACAGCTAGCTGTAATTAACAGCTGTTTTTTGGTGTTTTAGTAAACAAAACTTTTAGGCCTATATATATACTAAGCAAATATTAATCGACTACGAGGGTAGAATTACAAACTATCATCGCCGAGGTGATCTCGAGGCTACTATCATCCCGAGATCACCGAGACGATGATAGTTCGTATATTGCCCGACTAAAGGAGGTAAATATTTGTTTTATATCCGACATCGGCAATAAGGTCTATTTAAGGTGAATTTTACATAATTAAAAGAACTTATTCTGCAGACAGTTTATCTTCAGCTAGATTTTACAAAGCACAACATGCATACATGTAATAAAGTCGATGCGCGCTCATTTGACATTGATATTGACATTGACATTTCGCGTAACCTACTTTGCTATGCTTATTCAATGGGCAAGAGGGGCAGCAGCAAAAAATTAATGTACAAAAGTCCTATCGCAGGGAGATAGTACTTATCTATCATTGTTCATGTGACCACATTTAGACCAATCAGATTGCACGATTCTTAGTATGCGGGATATAAAGTGTAATACGCTTCACATTACTTAATCTTATAACACAGAGCTCAGCGCATACGCGTTGGACCTTTATTGCCCGCACTTGCCATTCATTTACACGTTTTGAAAAAAATAGGGGAAAACCCTCTTTTTTTGAGGGGGGGGGGGGCGGCAGATTTACCGCATCATATATGAACCAGATTTTAGGCATCCGCAATGGCCTGTCTACTCTACCCCCTCCATTTCCTACAAACAGTATCGGATTCAAGCTGGACAATCATCCCCATATAGGCCTCCCTGCCCCATTAAAACTCAACTGTTACCTAATTATGTACCCAACGGAACCCATAAAACACAACAACAATAAAAAAAAAGGCCCAATTAATGATTTTTTTTTCTTCTCACAAAATCCTGGCTCCCGGCTCAGTGGTCCACCTATATTACGCCATATTTCCCGGTTTTTGACAAACAAGACTTTTGACCACTTTTCATATATTCTATTTCTTCCGTAGCATGCATGGTTAGTAATGAGATTTTTTTAAAGGCATAGGGGGGGGGGGGCATTTCTTTGTTTTTTTGAGGGGGGGGGGCGGCAGATTTACCGCATCATATATGAACCAGATTTTAGGCATCCGCAATGGCCTGTCTACTCTACCCCCTCCATTTCCTACAAACAGTATCGGATTCAAGCTGGACAATCATCCCCATATAGGCCTCCCTGCCCCATTAAAACTCAACTGTTACCTAATTATGTACCCAACGGAACCCATAAAACACAACAACAATAAAAAAAAAGGCCCAATTAATGATTTTTTTTCTTCTCACAAAATCCTGGCTCCCGGCTCAGTGGTCCACCTATATTACGCCATATTTCCCGGTTTTTGACAAACAAGACTTTTGACCACTTTTCATATATTCTATTTCTTCCGTAGCATGCATGGTTAGTAATGAGATTTTTTTAAAGGCATAGGGGGGGGGGGCATTTCTTTGTTAGGTCTACATTCAATTATCACCTTCCTTCACCACGTTTTTTTAACGTTAGGCCTATATAAGTGATGTTCTTCGTAATACGCATGAGAGGAATAACGGGGATATTGATTTGATTCACGTAAGATACTAAAGAGTCGTGAAGTAATAATAATACTCACGTTTGGTGTAACGGTATCGTTATAAAACCTAACGCGGCCGTTGGTAAACTCATCGTGAGTAGACAGGACTCCAGTATCAAGAATGAAGATAGTCACGTCTGTCGCATCATCTGAGGAAGAAAATACAAAAACATGGACATTACAAAGCTGGGGTAGGGTATAGTCTAACCCTGAAGGCAGTGACGTACCTGGCATACCTCGTCAGGGGGAGGGGGGAGCAAGGGGATATGTAGGTGTGTAAAGGGGTGAAGGGGGACTAGGGTTGTACCCCAAAACACAGGGGGGGGGGGGGCAATTCGTGAGAAAATATTTAGCGGCGTTTCGCGCTTGCATGGACTGGGTGGAGTCTGAGGGGGGATGTGCCCCACTGAAAAGCTGAAGAAAAAATTTCAAACTCAATTCGGGCGATTTGGTGTATACATTTTGCCAGGATATCATTATAAATCTGTGACTCTTTCCAGCATAAAATTATGATAAGCCTTGGATTTCCTGGGAGGAAAAGACTGTAAACACAAAAAGCGGGACACGCCGGTGTAGAAAAAAATGTCTTTAGGACACTGGTATTCATGACACCGGTACCTCGAGGTGTAAGTGTTTAATATTGATACATGTTTAACTAAACACAATAATGATTCCCTCAACAAGATCATGAGTCCATAACGTATAATATTTATCCTTTTTATTTCATTTCTAAACAAGATCCTCAATGCAACAATGTTGACAAGGATATAATTGACATGGTACAGTTTCCTAGTACCTCAGGTATCACTTGATTGTTAAAACCAGTCAGCACAAGACTAGTACATCAGTTGGGATGGGCAGAGAAAAATCACTGGCGTCTGGCTTCAACGTTTTTCAATTATTATTATTATTTTATTTTTTTAATTTTTTTTTGGAAGGGGGGCAACCAAATATAAACGGCACTTTCCTGGAAAAGGGGGCACCTACAGAGGGAAACCTCAAAGCGAATATATACATTTTTTAAAGAAATTGGTATACACCCTTACATTTTGAGTACATTATCAGGGATGCTTTTACTGTTTGTTTTTCCCTTGACATGGTCCAAGGTACTGTTTAAGCATCATACATGTTCTTTGTAGTTAGTGGTGACGTCGCAGTTTAAAAATTACATCTTATAAAGAGGAAAAACAATCCGGACGGGGTTTCACAATCTAATCATGAAAGACTGAAAAGATCTTTGATAAGAAACATAATTATATAAAATTTAAATACGAGCGAGAGTAGCGAGCCAGATTCGGGTGAAATTAAAGACAAAGTTGATCCTAATCGCTTTAAATTAGGAACACTTTTTATGGGGAAAGGAAAATAGGGCACATATCCAAAGGGAAAAGGACACTTATTAGAAAAGAAAAAAAGAGGGACTCGAGCCCACCGCGGGCCCTGTACATTGTGTAACGGCATGATGATTTGACAGATGGACCTGAAGCTTGAGTCCTGACATACTTTTGAACGTTGTAACTTGTCCGCCCTATAGTGTAGAGCGATCATAGGCATATGTTTTTATATTATAGGCCTAAAACACGAATAAGGGCTAGTTCTGATGACCTGAAAACTACCCAAATCTCGGTGCATGGCTAGCTAAACCACGGGGCCTTGGCCTATATACGGATAAGTGAGTGCCCTGGGTCCACTTATAAATCGTGTTTTTAGCCCTTCTTTCTTCCCTTTTCCTTTACTTTCCGTTTTTGTTGTTGCTTGTCAATCAGACGTTTAGACATTGATCCACTTTTTAGCCATGGTGATGATGACCTTTATTTGTTTAATTTAATGTGTGCTTGCTTGTCACTCGTCGGTGGGGGGGGGGGGGGGTTAGGGGGCAGACTTCCCCCCCCCCCCTCGTAGGTACGCTGGTGCCTGAAGGGCTACATATAGGGCCAGTGAAACAAAACTTCTTCGGCGGTTTTATGAACCAACAAATCCGTCACAGATGTTTCTCTGGCCTTGTCGAGTTATATATGGCGTCAAAATGACCTAGTAAAATAAAATAATGAATAAAATGTCTTATAACAGTGTTAGTACGGCTCTTCCTACGGGCCGTGCTTTTTTTTTATTTCCCCAGCGGTTTCCAGGTAAAATTCGATTGATTTGGTAAACAATAAAACGTTTTTTTTTTACATTTTGATTAGTTCTATCTTACTTTTGTTGTCTTTTTGTGTATAATGCAAGTACTGGAATTTCATATTCTGCACTTTTGCGCCTTGAGAGTTTGGTTTGATGTCATTTGGAATCGGTGTCTTAAAATGTTATCATAATATTTTTAATATCATTATCATTATCTTTAGTATTGCTAGTATTCTTCTTCTTCTTATTATTATTATTATTCCTAATTATTATTCTTATTATCATTGTTATTATCATTATTATTATTATTAACATTATCAGAATTATCATTATTATTATTATATCAACACTATCATAATTATCATTATTATAATTATTATTATTATAATCATCGTTATTATAATTATTATTGTTGACTCACTTCTGTCATAAGGAGCTCCATCACGGGGAAGAGATGCCTGGTCGATTCGGTCCAGTAGCAGGATGGGCGGATTCGGAAGTGCAGCGGCCGTAACCCAGCAGCGTTTTTCATCTTGAATTATTACCAGGGTACAGATAATAAGGAGAAAAACAGGTTTTCCGCCAAACATTCTGGATGATCCGCGAATGCTACAAGAGATATCAAGAAAATAAGAAAATAATGAACTGGGAGCGTTGCGACTAGCGGGGTCCGCATTTAATGGCGAGTTGCTCAAAATGAATGATGGGAAAGTTGTACGACACTTGCTCGTGTGACAACATTTCGACGTCAATCTCCTACAGTAAGCGAATTCTGAATGTTAAAGGGTGTGTAGCATGACGAGGCTATGCGTCTTTCCCGTGCCCCTACTCGGGGCCAATCGGGTAAAAATACGACTACGGACGACGCGACGCAGCATTCCCGTGCGTGCAACATACGCGAAACAGGAGCGTGAGGAGAACTTCGGTCTGTTTCGCGGACGTTATCGCGCGCTGACCCAGTTAATCAAGTCCATTCGTTTACGTGCAGTTGTCCAAAAGAAGACATAGATGGCGTTAACCAGTATTTGCCACACCACACTCCCTTTAACTCTGAACCCAGCGCTCTACTTACCATAATCCTTACCTTATATTTAATCTTAAACCAAAATGTAAGCCTAGCTCTAACCCTATACCCTTTGAAGAAGAAAACAAAAAACAAGCAATTAGAGCAGGGCCCAATGTCAGGTCCCAGCTGGGAAATGTGATATTGTTTAGGCTAAATACAAACGCAACCCTATAGATCGGTGTTATTGGTGCAGACTATGTTGGTAGATGAAATCACCAAAGTCAATTGTATAGCAACAACGCTAGTTTTGCGGAAAGAGACTCGGCAGAGACTTTTAGTTGGATGCAATCATCACAGTCTCTTTGCTGTTGATGAGCGGTTTAAGATACCAGGAGCTTTCAATTTCTGGGATTTTAAAGGAAAATCCAACATGTGTAGTCTAGTACTCTAAACGAAAGCAGACAATTCAGAGAAGCAGACTGATAAGAGTTTGAGCAAAAATGGACACAAGCTATCAGGAAGCTAATTAATTCAATTAAGGGCATTTCACGAAATTGGCTGAATCGGTAATGTCACTGTGACGTAGTGCCGGACAAATGTCCGATCTGTTTCAGTACAAATATGATTATAATTTTTTTTCTTCAAAATGTATAACTCAAAAGGGTCTTTTTTAAGCAGTGGTATTAATTTGTTGGATGCAATCATCACAGTCTCTTTGCTGTTGATGAGCGGTTAAAGATACCAGGAGCTTTCAATTTCTGGGATTTTAAAGGAAAATCCAACATGTGTAGTCTAGTATTCTAAACGAAAGCAGACAATTCAGAGAAGCAGACTGATAAGAGTTTGAGCAAAAATGGACACAAAATATCAGGAAGCTAATTACTTCAATTAAGGGCATTTCACGAAATTGGCTGAATCGGTAATGTCACTGTGACGTAGTGCCGGACAAATGTCCAATCTGTTTCAGTACAAATATGATTATAATTTTTTTTCTTCAAAATGTATAACTCAAAAGGGTCTTTTTTAAGCAGTGGTATTAGTCATCAATTAGATTAACGTCATCCAGAAATGGGATTTTTGTATGAGGTGTACACTGTTAATAGAAAATTGCATTTAAAAAGCACCACCAAAGGACGTCAGCATAAAGAAAAGTCCCGACAATTCTGCACACTTGCTTCTCCCACTTGTTTGTAACTGTGTTATCTAGTAACAGGAGACAGCCAATCGCTCAGAGAAAGCTACCGATTTGGCGGTCGCCTCAGGAGACGCAGGAAGGCGGTGACGGTCTGATTATTTACATCTTATCTAGAATGTTCTCTACAACATGGTGTAATTTGTATAATATTCTGGCAACGACAGCAGATGTCTTACTTATATGAATAGTTAACACTGTATTGATTCATTTATTTATTTGGGGGAGGGGGTTTACGTTTATAAAAATCTCAGATAAGCTCCCAAGATAAATCTTCAATAAATCTTTCACCGATGTAATTCCAATTTTACTGCCTTAATATTCTGCTAATTTGATATCAGTATCGATTATTCCTTTAACATTAAGTCTGATCTTGAAAAAGTAGAGTTCAGATTTAAAATGATTAGGAAATGTTCATTAGCCAACACTACACGATTAGATTACACTGAGCATTTAATAGATGTTATAGTTTGCTTACCAAATACTTTGGAGAAATTTTGGTGACTGAGGGCGCGTTCATGCTTGATTTTGACGGCCAGAATCAGGCATCTGTTACGCGTTTAGTTTAAAACACGGTTGCGTCTTAGCTCACTTTTGTAGAATCACCGAAAAACGGCGATCACGATCGCCGATCGTAAACTCACAAAAAGATGCGTTTACAATTTGTAAACGCGTTTAAATGGGGTCAACGCACTGACCTCTAGTGGGTCTACGTAGCATGCACAGTGAAGGTTTGCGAATCCAGCTGGAAGACCAATTAAGGCCACACACTAAGAATTGCCTGGGGGAGCCAGAGAAGTAAGCATGAACACTACATCGTGGAACTGCGATCACGATGAGCGTTTACGATGAGCGTTTCAGATCGCTCATTCTGCCTTCAAAATTTAAGCATGAACGCAGCCCAATTCTTTCTTCTAAGGCACGGCAGGAACGACGCATCTGTTTCGACGTATTAAACGGCGTTACATCTATTGTTGGCGGAGATACCGTCTAAAAGTGATTTAACACCTATTGTTTTTTTCGCTATTTATTAAGGTGTTTGGACTGCCAGATCGCGTTGATTGCTAATGCCACGCCCGTGAGTTCACTGTTGACCGATCGAGGGTCGATGAGATCAGGTAGGCACAGGTTCACGGCCACCATATCGAATCGGAAAATCAAACCAGACCATATGGTTTTCGGTTGAATAATGCATTCTTCGTAATAAAATCCTTGGCATTGTTTTAGTTAGATAAAATAGATTACATAATTAATTATTTTTATTTATTCATTTACTCAAGGTAAAATATAAAATATGATAATCAGCCCGAAACTAAATTGTTTATATTTTACCAGCAATTTTTAAAAATACATAAAAATAAAATATTTAAAATTGCAAAAAATATACAAACGCCAGATGATACTCAAGGTACATAACATACTGTTTTTTAACAAACAAAAACAAAACAAATATCATAAGTCACAAAACATAGTTCATAGAGAGAAGTAATTGTGATTTGGATCGATAAATTATGCCCATCGTTCCCACCATTCTATCCATCCTCTTCTTCTCTCTCTCTCTCTCTCTCTCTATTTTCCTCTCTCTCTCTCTCTCTCTATTTTCTCCCTCTCCCTCTCTCTCTAGCATGTAGGTTGTTTCGCAGATATATCGATAATTTGGTTATAGATATTTGGTTGAATTTAAAGTTCATAGTATTTATGAAAAGTACAAAAGAGAATATAATTCTAATCAACAGTATCCTTATCAAAAAGATTTAAAATATAACATAATTACAAGCCGCCATAGTGCTTTTACCTCAGTGCATGTATATTGCACGGCATATTTATGGATCTTCTCCAGTTATTACTTTAAATTTGCGTATGATGAGGTATAGTGGAGAGCACTTCTTTTGTAGCGCTCCGTTTTGCAAAAGACTTCGGAATAGTCTCGGCCATTTCGCAATGATCGACAATGTAAAGTTGATCACAAGGGAGGAGGCCAGGGGTGAAAGTTAGATGATGGGCTAGGCCGCTAGGCAATCTTTCGACCGGACTCAATGCTGTAATCTAGCTGAATCTAGCCGAGGACCCAGGTTCGAAACTGAGTCACGTCTTTCTGATGGTGACGTTTAAACGTCGGTTCCCAGACGTAATTAATCATATCTGATTGATACACTTCTGTAAAAACCCAACACACATTGTGAGAAGGCAGTCCCGATTCTTTGAGAGCATTTTGGTAATTACAGTAGTGCGGTCCAAGCTCGTATTTGGATTCCTTCCATCTCGTTACTTTGGTTTTCAGTTAGCCCAGAGCGCTAAACAGGGGCACAATATTCTACCACGGGCCGAAAGTACGTCGAACAGTAGACACATATTGATGATAAATCATTTGCTGGAAGCTTGAATCCGTTCAGTATTCTGAGCATGAGTAGTCTTGTGCTTGCTCGCTTGACAATATTCACATGACATGAACATTTCAGATCATTTTGAACCAGTACCCCAAGTAATTTTACAACCGACACTTCACCCAATTCATGATTATCAATGCGTATTGGGGTGACACTGTCTCTGAACACATGAAGTGGACATTCATTACAACAAATTAAATCAATTGTATGTGAATTTGCGAGTATGATTAATTACTATTCAATATGTATACTTTTTTTTCTATATTTATTCAAAGTAGGTCACGAAGCTTCGGCTGAATTGTACAATACAAAAAAACAACGAATATAACAATACTATACCAAAATATCATAAGGGTTAAAATGATACGCGATTAGGCAAGGTAGATATGAACCATATATTATATTTGTCTATCTATCCTGGGGGTGTTTCACAAAGATCCTAAGTAGAACTTAACACTAAGTTGGACTTAAAATTTATGGACAGCCATTGGAGCCTTAAAATGAAATATATTCAAAAGCAGAAATTCAAGTATTTTAGACTTTTTTAAAAATAAATTTCACATCAAGAACATGAAATCTCCTTGATGATAGAAAATATGAATGATTCGAATCAACATTTTATGCCTTTCAAAATAACTTTTACAAAATATTTTCAAAGATGCTAACGGCTTTCCATAATTTTTAAGTCCAACTTAAAGATAAGTTCAACTTAGAATCTTTGTGAAACACCCCCTGGGTTCTTCCAAGTTCGGAGGTTTACTACAAATTTGTTTCCACACATCTCTGTTATCTGCCATTCTAGTATACTCATGCAGTGTCATTCCTTTTCAGGTGTTTATTTTCTCCTCCCAGTTGGTTCTCGGCGTCCCTCTCATTTTTTTTCTATTTTACCTCCTAACAAACTTTCTAGAGACCCCATGTCTTTCAATATGACCAACATTTTTTTGCTTTTCTTTCTTGAACTATTTCTATGCGGATATTATGTTTAAGCCCTGCCATGTAAAATATCACTTCTTTTTTGGGGTAAAATGAATTAATTGATTAATATACATGCTTTTGAACAAATTGTATCAAAAGTGTAATTCCTTTCGTTTCTTGATTATTTCCTATCTCGATAGCTAATAGGGCTGAAAGAGGGCATCCCTGACGCACGCCTTTTGTTATGTTAATTTGTTTTGTTAATAACCAACCGTTTACATTGACACTGCTTTTAACATTTGTGTACAGAGTTGTGACCCATCTGTAAAAATAATTTTTCAAATCCCAATCTCCGTAAACATTCAAAGAAAAAAAATCCCAACTTAGACATTTTTTAAAGGCTTTTCTAAAATCTGTTAACAATGCAAGTCCTTTGTCTGAGTGATTTTGGACATGATAAAATAGATTTAGATTTATGAAATATCTTAGTGTTCAACGTATCAACCTATTGAGGCGATGGGACTGCCTGCCAGGTCGCGTTGATCGCTATTGCCACGCCCATAATTTCTCTGTCAACCAATCACGGGTTGATGAGATTACGCAAGCACAAGGTCAAGGTCACCATAATTTCCAAACGGTCAAATAAAATCGGACCTTATGGTTCTATTTATGAAACAGTGCAATTAATCCTTGGCATCGTTACAATTTAATTAATTTGATGACGGAAGTATAAGGTGTTTCTCACAGCTAATTGATTTATCTTACTTTATATAAATTTGCGAGTATGGTTGGTAACTAGTTCAATTTCAAAGTTCAAGTTTAATATTTTTCCACTGGCTCAAAATACATATGTAATAAAACATATACAAAACAAAGCAGTGGATTACGACAACCCGTACAATAATAATCTTGTAATTTATTCATTAAGTTATGTACATACTGCTTTAGTGAGCACATATGTTGCACCGTTATCAAAGAATTGCAGAAAATACCATTATTCTTAATAATATCTTAATTTGAGAATAAGCGGAGGAACCTATGCAAGAAGCAGAGCTTGATAAGATATAGGTCCCCTTTCAGGAAAAAATCTAACTTGTATTCAAGAATGATAAGATAGGGAAAAGAACTAGTTTAGTTTTTTTTTTTTTTTTTTTTTTTTTGGAGTGTAATGCACTTGGAGAGTATATAACTATTATGTTTGTATTTTAAAATGTAAAGCGCCTTGAGCATGTTCATGTAAAGGCGCTCAATAAATACCAATATGTATGTATGTATGTATGTAAAAGGGAAGTGAATAGAGAAGGAAGAAGGAAAATGAGAAAAGGTGGAATAGAAAGAAAGAAAAAGGAGAAAGAGAGAGAGAGAGAGAGAGAGAGAGAAAGAGAGAGGGGTTGCAGCATACTATTCTTAAGGGTTCAAGCAAGTACATTGCAACAATTTATTCATTTTTGCTAGCAATATTTCATATCTTGTATTTTTCTTTAAATCTTTTTTTGTTGTTTTGTTTTCTTGTTACTACTTTAATGTTTTAACTTAAAAATGTATTCATTGTTGTATATTTGTCCTCATTTGCTATGTTATCTTTATGTTTTTGAATGCTTTTTATATTGATGTAAACTTGCATTTTTAGTCTTCGGACTTGTTGACAAGTAATGAATAAAACCTTATTTGAATTTGAATTTGAACTTGAACTTGAACAAAAGGGTAGTGCGCAGTTGTAAACTCTGAAGGACTGTCAGGCTCATCATGAGAAGCCTATTGGAATTTACAAAGGGAGAAACTTGTTAAACTTATGCGCATGATATGTTATGATATATTCATATGAATACCGTAGGGTTAGGGTTGCCAAGTCCTGTATCCACAAATAATCGTAACCATGAGTACTCTGCTTTATTGTAAAGTTCAACACAACATTAAAGAAGCTACGTACATATAATGACACCTTTATTTCATTTAATATGTTCATCAACTAGTAATTTTGCACATTGATAATTTTGAAGGAAAAAAAAAATCCTTTCAGGTACCGTAAACGGCGTTATAAATGAGCACAAAAAGTAGGAGCATTTGCCAAGGTTAACTCCTAAATTCCAAAACTTGGGTCAAGTGAAAAGAAAAGGATTTTATGCTGACACTGTTCTCATTCTCGGTAAATGATATGAATGAGAATGTCACTTGGGATAATCATGGTTTTGTTGGATTTTTGAAAACACAATATTGAATATTTCAGGTAATTCGTTTGAATTAAGCTGTTAAATGAATTGACGAAGGAGCAAGGTATCCAATGTTGTTAATAATTTGGAGCTCCTTTTTTTTTGGAGTAATACAATTCTGTTCATTTGAGTTTTGGAGGAGTTCCCCTAGGCGAGAATTCCATGTTTTAAATAAAGTAATGTGTAATGCTACGTTTACACTATTATTGCTTGGGAGGCCTTATTTTTATGCCCTGGGCACACACGTGCTTTAAAGCTGCCCGACGTCCACGTTTCATCCGTAGAAACCCTTGATCAGAACGTGAGAAACGTGAGGGACCATATCAGAACGTGACGGACCGGCAGGGAACGTACTGGCATGGTAGACCGTAGGCCGAACCGTAGTGTGCCTTGGAGACTCCGGGACACCATCCTCTTTCCCTCCCATGGCCCGTCACAGAAACCGTGGTAGACACTGAGAAAACTTGGCAAGACCTATATAACAAAAATTGAATAGAGAGAAAAAAATTGCCCAAATCACACGGCGCACTACGTTTCGGGCAAACGGGGCTGCCGTGGCTGCCGTGGCTGCTGGGAACATAGTATACATGTACACGTAGCATAAAGCATTTTTAATGAATTTGATAGAACAAAAATTAATTTTGTTAATGACACCAACATTTCTTGAGATTGTTATTATCAAATTATCGCCCGGGTATGGATTTTCCAGGACAATCTGTTATCGATTGTGAGTCCTAAACATTTGAAAAGGAGACCTCTGCTAATTTTGAAAGAGTCAAAGATAATATAACCTGGAAGGTCTTTAATGGAGTTACTAAAAAGCATGTAATTGTTGTTTTTTTAAAGTTCAATGAGCGTTTGTTCGCTTTGATCTATTTAATCACTTTTCTTAATGAATTAACGTCAATAGCGATACATTCGGGTCTCTATTGCTGTAAAAGGCAAGTTTAGGGTTGAGAACGTTCAATATGATATACTTAAATCTTTTCGGGAACACTTTCGAAGGGCAAATGAACAAGAGAAGATAGTAACTGATAATTAAACAAAATAATTGCGTCTTATTTCCTCAGGGTAACCTATTAATACTGTTCTACCTACGGGCAATGCAATACTACTAAATTATATGGAATTATGCATTTCTTATATACCGTACACTCAAAAAAAAAAGTGCTAAATTTAGCACTTAAAGATTCAATTTTAGCACTTTTTAGGAGCTCGCATAGTGACTGCACTCGAAGTGCTGAGTTAGCACTTGCACCCGGGCTACTTTGCTAGCACCCAAAGGAGCTGACTGTTGTGCTAAATTTAGCACTTAAAGATTCAATTTTAGCACTTTTTAGGAGCTCGCATAGTGACTGCACTCGAAGTGCTGAGTTAGCCCTTGCACCCGGGCTACTTTGCTAGCACCCAAAGGAGCTGACTGTTGTGCACTTAAAGTGCCAAGTTTTGCTCTCTTTTGGGTGCTAGCAGAATAGCCCTTGTGCAAGTGCTAACTCATGCGTTGTTTGACATGCCCCATCTACATTTGGTATGTGGTCAAGGTGGATGTCCTTCGTCATTTACCACTTTCAACTCTTACAGGAAACATTTATTAAACCAACATCCACAAGAAGAACCTGAACCTGAAGTTGTACAGGGTATGGAGGGTCTAGTTGATGCTGATTTGGGTGTTGCTGTTGGTGAAGTGCATAATCCTGCAGCAGATGATGCATTTGATGATGATGATGATAGGATAGGCCTACTACAAGAACAAGATGGAGCAATGCATAATGACAGTACAAGACACTATGAATATGACAGACAATGAAAGCGGACAAAATATACAGTTCCTTAGGTAGACAAAGGAACATCCCTTCACTGCTATTATGTAAAAATGTGTAGAACAGGTGTCACATGCATATTCACCTGTTCTACACATTTTACATAATAGCAGTCAAGGGATGTTCCTTTGTCTACCTGAGGAACTGTATATTTTGTCCGCTTTCATTGTCTGTCATGTTCATAGTGAGACCAGCTGCATTTTTCATTGGTTCTCTTTTATCAAACACCAACATGACCCATGCTATGACAAACAGAGTGTTATCTGCTGCAACAGCTTTGAATACTGATGTTGTTGACAGTTTAAGGAGCAAAGTTATTCAGACTTTTGAGGCCTTGGGTATTGACCTGGAGAATGAAGAATGTAAGAATCTCTTAGCTGAATTTGATTCAAAAACAAATATTCACAAGGTAACAGCTATTATACTAACCGACCAATCAGATCAGGTTATGCAGTCAGCACTCGATGTTAAGTGCTGCATATTGTTATAGCACTCGTTTTCTGCACTCAAATATTCAGCACGTTTCGGTTTCCTTGTTAAAGTTAACCCGTCAAGTGCTGATTTTGGCACTTCAAGTGCAGAATCTCACTCAGCACCCAACATTTAGCACCTCAGTTTTTTGCGTGTAGGTACTCCACCACCCTACGAGTGAGTATCCATTCAAGTTAGTGAGGAGGAATTTTAACTTGTTAAATGACAACCCTGCAACCAAGGATATTTATATTATACTAAACATTCAATAGATTTTAGAGTTTGCTTACCATACATGTGTTCTAAACCTTGATTATTATTACTATTAAGTATATGGCGTCATCTGTGCCTGGAAGGCGAAAGCCGAACTGAATCATTGCAACCATCGGGTCTCTCCTCCCGGTCTATCAGGAACCCCCCGCAACAAAATTACACACTACCTCAAGGGTGTATGTTTGTGTGTGTGTTTGAGGGGGGGGGGGGGGGGACGATGTTCTTTATAGGCATGGGAATGTCAGTCATTGATAATTAATCAGAGTCGGATGTTTTCACCCCAAAATGGAATAAAAATCGACACGAATGATGGAATGTTAATTACTAACCGGAGTAAGATGTTTTCACCCCAAATAGGCCATTATGTCTCCCTCATGTGGTTTGCGATGGGCAGGTCCACACACCAGAGTCCTCTTTAGTTCTTTCTCAATCCCACTCGATCTGTTTCCGTTTTCTTCATTAAATCATTAGATATGTCACCTCTGACTTACACCATCTTAATTCTTAGTCTACCTCTTTAATCCATCTTCCCTTCCGAGATGTTATTCTCTTTAGATGACTTGTGTCCAATTCAATTTTCCAACCGTCTCAATATTTTCTTTTTCTTTCAAGATCTGATCCTTTGTTTATTCACTACATTTTGTATGTTGACAAGATTGCCATAATACTCATGCACACACACAGACCCCACATGCACACCCACCACACAAACCCGACCGCGTTTCTGGTGCCAATTAAGGACTCAAGTATGCTAATAAGTATTTTCTTACAAGTTCGATGACACACACATTTCTATAAATAAAACATCCCAAGGACAATCTGGAAATGTACCGCATAATAACCGAGAACCTACATTCCCCGTGCTAACAGAGCACCTAAATGAGTGTACCTTTACATGAAAGGGCCTAACAATTAAAACGATTTACATGGTTAAGAGGTCTTAATCGTTTTTCGAGTGTTTGTAAAAGTGGAGGTACGGTTCTCATAAGTATC
The DNA here is from genome assembly GCF_000002235.5 of Strongylocentrotus purpuratus. Taxonomy (NCBI): domain Eukaryota; kingdom Metazoa; phylum Echinodermata; class Echinoidea; order Camarodonta; family Strongylocentrotidae; genus Strongylocentrotus; species Strongylocentrotus purpuratus. The sequence continues at coordinate 29,845,447 of NW_022145607.1, forward strand.
CTCATAAGAATCCTTTTTTGAAATGTATATCATTTCATTATTCTTTAATAATCGCCTCCTCTCTCTCGGAGAGGAAGGGAAAAGTGTAGTTTAGCACCGCACTGAATTAATTACCGCACCCTATTTACGGTCGACACCTACATGATTGCTCACATCATCGATTGAACGAAGGCTGTGAAACTCAGTGGCGACCATAATTATGAGGAGCAATATTGGAGAAAAAAAATGAAACATTGAAATGAAATCAATTTTCAGACAGAGAAAGAGAAACAGCACCATCTATCATTGATGAATAACTCGAAGAACAGTATAGCCAGGCGGGATCAATTTGTTCAGACTGGATAGCCTTAAAACCAAACAACAACGGCAAACAACCCCACACGCACACCCACCGCACAATTCGGCCGCGTTTCTGGTGTCAATTGGGGAATCAAGTCTGCTAATAAATATTTTATTACAAGTTCAATGACACACACATTTCTATAAATAAAACATCTCTATGACAATCTGGAAATGTACTGCATAATAACCGAGAACCTAATTTTCCCGCCAAAAGAGCACCTATAAAATGAACGTACCCACAAACGAAAGGGCCTAAACAAATCTACATGGTTTTCAAACCGAGGACGTCCTCGTTTTTCGAGTGTGTGTGAAAGTGAAGGTACAATTCTTATGAGTATCTTCGGTGCCCACCCACATACGCACTTAGGCACACCCACATTCACACACGCATATTGACTCCTAAAGATACAGGTTTAATGTTATGCTGTTGAGGAGTAGTATATCAGTCTGGATCTCACGTTCCACGAACATGTGAAGAGGGCATTCGGCTCATCCACGGGTCTGATCAATACAGGCTCGGTGGTGGTTCAGAATCTGACCGATTTAATTGTGATCTCCACCACGCCAGCGCAATGCGATTGCGACCTCCCCCTACTTACTCGCTACCAGCCGAAGATGGTGTTATCCTTAAATAAGGACGCCCGGCGGCCCATATTTTTTTTTACACAACTGTTTAGCCATTTTCGCGAAAAAGTTCCAAGAAGTGCTCTGGTGAAAGAGTCTAAGTCGTCAGCGCACTATATGTGCAAGCACGTACACCCAGGGAAGGGAAACTGATAGAAAGGGAAAAACATTAAGGAGTGGAGAGGATATGGAGAAGGAAAAACAAGGAAATAAAGAAAGAGAAGAGAGGATAGTTTTAACCCGAAACAAATAACAAGTAGTGTTACACAGTGTACAATTATTTGACTGAAGTGGCTAAACAGTTGTGTAAAAAAAATATGCGCCGCCCGGCGAACAAAAGGCGGGGTGGTGAGTGTATGAGTTCGTTGATAACGCCATCTTCGGCGGCTTAAAACAAGTGTAGGGAATATAAAGAACCGGCCAGATTATGTACTAGCTTGGTGGAGGACAAACTAGCAGCTGGCCGTTGGTATATGATGTCATAACTATCAGCGCCTACTGTGTTTCAGGTTTATTTACTATTTCTTCCTTTGGTTTTAACGCGTCTGTATGATTTTTTTCTTTTAGAATTAGTTTGATATGATATAAATGTTAAAACCATTGACAAAAAAGTGTTATTTTATAGGAATATTCAACGTGTTCCATGTTCTCTTTATGAGAAGAGTGGAGAATTCATTTCAATTCAAAGCGATAAGTACACTTAAATGTATCAACAACAAAGAACGTCATGATTTTCTTTTACGGCATTGTGTCATTATAAATGAAAGCGTGAGCAGTGTCGATTTCCTTCTTCGCAATAGTTGATGATTTACGTTCCTTGGTATAATATTGTCATGGAAACAAGCAGAAAACACCGATTTCTTATTAAAACAAAAATACAAAAGTGTCATTACCAGCTGATAAACATCTTATGTTCTTGTGGTCTATGCTTGACGTCACCGTTTTTACTCCAGTTTGGTCTCTTATTGTGTTATAAAACCCAATGAAGTTATTTGACGTTCTATGGTAATAGATTTTCAGAGGTGTCCTGGTTTAGTGGATAATCCTCGGACTGTGGAAAATGTAATGCACGTTCAGATGCGATAGCTCAAGGCATCGTTTCGCGAGATCTTCTAGGACAACTACCCCCGGACAACTATCCTAGTGGGTAGTTGTCGGGGGGGGGGGGGGGTAATGTCCTAGGGGGGGGGGGTAGTTGTCTGGGGATGGTTATCCATGGGGTTGATGTCCAGGGGGTAGGTGTCCGGATACGCCGAAAAAAAACCCACAAATTGTGAAAATGTGCCTTATTTCGAAAAAAAAATCCCCCCCAAATGACCCTAAAAATGGGTAGGGGTTTCGAGGCTTGAGCGGCACACCCCGACCAAACCAAATATGAGTAACCCCCTCGAGGTTAGAGTTACAATAGGTTTAGGTAAGAATGAGGGCTAGGGTTAGGTAAGGTATAGTGTTTGGTCCAGGGTTGATATTAAAGTGACTCGGTAACATTGCCTCAGATTCTGAAACAAAATCCTGGATTTAGCTCATGCTGCAATCATAATTATAAACCTTTAGGTCAGTCAGGAATCCTATGACTTTTACAAGCCGATCGCCTGTCTGATTATCAAGATATTTATGATTGGAAATCAAAATTTCACTTTTCGTTTTCCTTACGGTTTTTATAACACAACAGTCTATCGGGGAAAATGAGTATGGTAAAACCGGTCACTCAAAGATTTTTACTTTTTTGAGGCACTTCATTATCATTTTGAAGCGCAGTTTTTGTTAGGGCTTCAATATTACACCAGGTCATACACCAGACACTGATAACACGTAGGGCCATGCATCTCAGATTTAACATTGTTAAACGATGCCTTTAAGAATTCAGTAAGTGAACACAAATTGACGCGGAGCAATTGTCGCAGTTAGGCCCACCATTCCCCACCCCCAAAAAAATTCCCGCCACAATGACGTCATAAAGAAGTGCCTGGAAATAAAAATAACGAGTGTAATAATTATTTTCGGATTGTATTTGTGACCACTTCCCGGAGAAAGCGAGGCCGTGGCAACGGCACTGATTGTTTAGAAGGCCTTCGTATTTGTATTCACGGATGTAACATGAACAAGGAACTAGAAACAAAAACCTTAAGACAATGGCATTTCCTGATAGTATCCCATTGAAAATGCCAATTCTTATCATTCATTTCTATGTGTTGGCTTTTATAGACTGTATTGTGTTCGGTGTCTGTTCTTTATAACTTGCTCTGGTGATGACGACCCATCTCTATTGAATAACGTTGATTAATAACCTCGGCGGTAAATTTCTTAAGCCATGGGATTTTTCACCTCACCCCGGGGACTATAAACAGAGTGCCTAGTCCCAACCCTAACTCCAACCCTAACCCTGATCCTAACCTTATATCTACGATTAAAAAAGGTTAGGGCATATTTCTGGAGCATAATGTTTTGTCAACGAGAACGATTTCTCATCTCCAATACAATAAGGACTGATCTGGTGGCCTTAAACCTTTCAGGATGGGTTCTCGGACACCTACCCCTGGACATCCACCCAATCACCCCCAGTCAACTACCCCCTAGGACAACTACCCACAGGACAACTACCCTCTAGAGCAACCACCCTCTAGGACAAATCCCCCCGGACAACTATCCTAGGGGGTATCCAAGGGGTAGTTGTCCGGGGGTAGTTGTCCGGATACGTCCGATGATCACGTTTAAGCAATTTAATTAACTTCTATTTTATGCAAATTGCTGACTACAATCTTTCATGTACAATCATGTTTTTTAAAAATTTGCATGTAGTGTTTAGAAGTCGGTAAATATATCGTGTTCGTGATGACTCTGTGTCTTCTAAGGCCAAGTAATGTGAACGAACGATACATTCAAATGTCATTTACGTTCCGTCGGCCCTGTGAAAAGAATTAGTTGCTCGATTTTTCCATCTGTTTGTTTCTCTGAAAATTGTCCACCCTCTTTTTTGTTTTTTGTTTCTTACAGAACTAATTCTTCACCTTTTCCTTCACACAAGTCTGTAACTATATCTGCTTCTTTTTGGTCCACATCTTTCTTTGTCTCTTTCTTTTTGCTTTCTCTGTCTCTCCTTTTTTTGATCTTATCATATTTTCCTCATATATGACGTTCCCTTTCCTTCTCACTCTCTCTAGTCTCTCTCTCTCTCTCTCTCTCTCCCTTTCTCTCCCTCTCTCTCCCTCTCTCTCCCTCTCTCTCGCTCTCTCCCTCTCTCTCGCTCTCTCTTTCTTTCTCTCTCTCTCTCTCTCTCTTTAACTGCTTTCATCCTCTCACTTTCTCATTCCCCCCTCTTATAAAATGTTAATCATTTCCGCCTCTCGTGCTCTTGAACCCCAAAGCCACTTCTTGAACTGCCATTTAGCGTAAACTGTACGCTACGTCATTTAAACAAAAAAAGAAATCTACAGTGAACATGATGAATACCTTTACTTTTACTTGGTTTTTATTTTATTTCCATTAAAAAAAAAAAAAATTGTCTATTTATCTATCTATATATCTAACAGTTATGTTTGTCTATCTATCTACATCACTGTTTATCTATCTATATATCTTTTTAACTATCTTTCTATCTATATAATAATAATGACAATACACAACATTTATAAGGCGCTTAATAATTAGGTTGTTTCTAAGCGCACGATTGTCTGTCTACAAATTACCAACCAAAACTATAATGAACATACGACTAAATCTGTTATTTTCGCTCATAAATCATGCATATATAATAATGAAAATGACATCAAACATAAGTTCAAACATACAAGGAATAAGGTGGTGTGCACATCGTTGGACTGACTCACAACGAAGCCCGTGTAGAATATCATTCATAAATGAAAAAGGTCCTTTTTTTAGCAAGGTCTTAAAGGTAATACAAAGTTTTGGTATCGGGTCATGAATCTGGTTCTAATGAACGTATTGAAAGCATATGCAATTCTACAATTTTCAATTATCGTTGTCGCGGTTGATTTTTACAAGAAAAGAGATGAAATTGCCAATAATAAACTCTTTATGTTGTATAGCTCCCTCTTAAGATTGATATTACTTCAGCTTCAAAACAATGTTTCTTGACCAAAATCGACCGATTTTCTATTTCCGTTTGAAAATTGTATATCAGAACTGCATATTCCGAGATTGTCATGGTCGCAGCTACCATATTGTATGGCCGTAGGCGCTATTTGAAATTCATCGGGAGCACCGATAAATTTGATATTTTAATTTCTCGAAACCCTTAGCGATTTAGAGCCCAATTTGTTCAAAAAAATAAATAATCCAATCCTGTTGAAATATTACCCAAACTTTGTATTACCTTTAAACTGGTCAAGGGAATGAGTATTATGAATATGCGCTGGTAATTTGTTTCAAAGGATAGGGGCAATTACTGAAAAAGCGCGATCGCCATATCTTGTAGCAGTACGAGGTCCAATGGTTAACTGCAATGTTGATGATGATCGAAGAGGTCTTAAAGAACTAGAACAACATAAGGAAATCAACTCTGAAAGTATTTAGGGGCTTGACCATAGAGAATGTTGTATGTCAAAAGAAGAACTTTAAATGTTATACGATGGTGTACGGGAAGCCAATGAAGAGAACGCAATATTTTCAGATTTTCTCGAAAGAGTAACAAGCCTTGCAGCAGCAGTATTCTGAATTCTTTGAAGTGGAAGTAGGTATGAATGAGGAAGGCATGCAAAGGAAGGAGGAATACAAAGGCATGGGTTAATTTTTCAGTTGTGGGTCGGTCAAGTAGTTTCCTAATTTTCCCAATTTTAAAGATTCCAAATGATGCAGATTTACATATGATTTTAATATGCTGCTGAAATGTAAGTTTCCATCCATATGTCTGTCTTCTAACAACTATCCATCTATCTGTCCATCAATCTAGCTATCGATATATGTTGGTATCTTCTCCCTGCTGTGAGGTTGATTGCGAAATTGTACACACCTCTCCCTTCTTTGCACCCCCCCCCGCACTCTTGCTTTGTCTTTTCACTCCACGTCTCTCCTCCCCGTTGGTTCTTGGCGTCCCTCTCGATATTCTACCTTCTGTCTTTCCTTCCAACAAATCTTTGATGATGATTGTTTTAAGCTAAGAAACATGTGTATGCTTGTAAATAAACAACCAGGGGACCGACGGCTTTAAATCCTTTGCGAGGGAGTTGGTAATGAGGATTAATGCGTTACCAAAGGGCACGAGCGCGTTGATCTGCGCTTCCTTCTCCAAGAGAAGGAAACTCTCAAGGAAGTTTTACTTTCAAAAGATGTCAGCTCTCTTTAGAAACAAATAATCAGTTTTTCCTGATGTGTCTATTTTAAACGCTCTTGAATCTATTGTCAGTCACAATGTACTCGACAGTTTCGGTAGACATAAGTATTTGAATTGCTCTCGTGCTTATAATATAAAAGCACGAACCTCTTAAGTGAAATGAAGAATATGAGCACAATGATATTTTGCGCTTTACAATAATAATCGGTTTTAATTACAAGTGTTATCAAGACCTGTACCATCAATTTTGGTTGAGAAAGACTATGCAAAAGGATAATGCAGTGACATAACTTTTAAGCTTTTAAATCCTCTTCTCTGTAGTTGGTTTTATTACGATACAAAACTAATCATTTTCATTACGGGCAGAATAAGTCTGTTTAAGGAAAAATAAATACTCCGGACGATCTTGGAATTTTCTTTAACAAAATGAATGAATAAAATAACATAAAGGCGACTCTGAACATCCTTTGTTTACCGATCGACCTGTTTACAAATTGTTTGCATACTTTGAGAAAAAAGGTTTCTCTTGACAATTAAAAAAAGCTTGTCATAGATATAATATTTACAAATTCGTTTTTATGATTTGAACAGAAAAATATTTACTTCATATTCATGAAAAATATCTTGATACCAAAAAACCTGGCTTAAGATAATGAGGAAACTATATTCTTAGAAAATCGAGGTAATTAGATGTTTATCATTAATACTAGCAAATGTTTTGGTTAATAGTGAGAAAATGAAGTCACAAACACTGAACTAAGTTTTTAATTAATCTATTTAATGATTTCGTAATTTTTCATATTATGTAATTATGCTATTCAATTCATCTCGAACGTTATATCCTAATTATTTGTCTCATATTCTGAAACACTTTTCTTTATCTGTTCGATTTGTTTGCTTTATTTAAGATGATTTATTATTATAATAATTATTTTTACATTTAAAAAATATGTTTGATTTGTGTGTTTAGCTTGAAATCAAGGAATTTTTGGACTGGCCTTGCCCTTAAACTTCTGTAGGGCACCTTTGACCGGATGCTACATCAGACAGTTTACAACTCATTGGTGGAAACAGGTTAACGAAGTTAGAGTCGGTCTCCATGTAAGAACCATGACGTCATACTTGGAGGAAGTCAGCAAGACAAGGATATATCTGGCCACATTATGGTGTACATGTATGTCTGTATCTGTGTATATCATTTGTTCCTGTGTTGTGACCTTTTGCGGGGAGGATCAGTGAGAAAGTGCCAAGTTTATTCACGAAGGTGTTGATTGATCAGAACTATTTCAAAAATAGAATACTTCCGGATATGTGCATTTCTCTGTGGATGCCATTCCAAGTTCCAAGGTCCAGACAGTAACGCATGGCTGACTTTGTTAAAGTACCTGGATCGACAACGTTCACATATACGATAGCATACCAATGATTTAACCCTATCTTAACTGGGGGGGGGGGGGGGTCAATTTGACACCCTGTAGTAATTTAGCGACTACTCCGGAACCGCGCAGATATAAAGTTATCCTTTCATGACTTTTTTCTTTCGAGTCTTACGCATCTTTTAAAACAATTTTTTTTTTGAAAATCGGACGTAAAGTTACAAAGTCACGTGACCTTTTGTCTTTGCATGTCAGCCCGAAAATCGCTCATTTTTGTGATTTGTGTACAAAACATATGGAAATATCATTTTTTCCTAAAAAGAGATAAAACATTGGTTATTTGGTCTTGTTTAAAGTTTAGGTGTTTGTTTTGGGGTCAAAAAAGTTGAATCGTAGTTATTAATGAAACGAGACAACAAAAACAATAAAATTTAAAGTTAAAAAAACACAATGAAATACATAAGAATTATCAAAACAAGAGATAACATAAGGAATAACCTGGCTCTTCCAATTTTGTTGTCGTATTATTATTCCAAGTGGTGTAACGAATATATGTATTGAAAAACAATGCTTAAATATGAATAATATATAATTTATGGGTAAAAATATGAATTTTATGACCTTATTTGCTTAAATTACCATAAATATGCAAATGAGTGATTTTTCCAAAAATTGAAATTACCATAGTTTTCTATACACTTCACTTGATATGCATACACGTTTTCGCGGCGATCGGCTGTGAAACGGTCGAGATCTTAGGGGGTGTGGGGGGGGGGGGGTCCCCCACCCCGGTAAAAAACCTGGTCTGAAATAGCCCGGTTAGAATAGGGTTAAATGAGATCTTAACCTTTTTTTATTGGTGCCTGTTTCCTACACTCACAACTTGCGGTTCTGGACTAGGATTCATGAAAGCAGTGAAAGAAGTGAAAAAAACTCTTTTGACTCATTGAGAGCTGGATTATATTTATCGTGCGTGGTCAACCCTTTAATCGAAGAAATTGTAATTCTTGTTTAAAGAAGGTCTTGGATTGACGGGGTGAAATAAAATAAACACCTATCTATTGATGCGATGCCCTGCCCGAACAATCACGTAGACAGACTCCAAACTAAGATTCATAAAATGACTCAAGAAGGGAAACTCTGTAGACTGAATGAAGCTGGATTAAATGTATCATGTTTGATCAGCCCTTGATAAAGGATGAATTTCGATTCGTTTTTAAGGTCGTAAATTTACAGGGGGGAAATATTTTACGTTGCGAGGTATGTCGCTTCGTATCATTTGTGGAGGATTCATTGAATATCTGAAAGAAAGTAATTTTTGTAAATGCTAATGTCAGTGGATTATCAGGTCCTACCAGCCGGATCTATCATGAGAGCAACCTTAGCATTTAAAATTGAGGATTTATATCTACTGGGTTATTACGATATATGCAACTATTCATTACAATATTAGTGCAATATATATATATATATATATATATATATATATATATCGCTTACAACCACACATACTCAGTTATATAGTTAGATTGATAAATATCTGGAAGAAAGAAATGTGTCTGTAATCAGTGACGTTTGATCAACTTTATTTACTCATCTCTACGCAGTGTTGAGTGTTGATAATAAGATTAGGTTTCATCTTCTTTTATTTCTTTAAAGTGTCATATTTTCACCTGCTTCCTCTTGTGTGATCATACGTCAATAGATTGTAAGGACAGCACTTCTTTTCCTCATTATACTTTGGAGCTATGCGATACTTTCGATGTGTGAATTGTGATATCCTAACTAAACAATCAAACAGGAAGACAGTTTTCTTATTGTGAGAGAGAATTTGACAACGTCAAGACCTTGGAAATGTTTTAATTTCTCGGGATCTGATATCTGAGATGGAATACGTGATCTTGTTGACGCGTGACATACTAGTTTAGCTCCACGAACTGGATTGTTTTCAAAAGCAAATATTGTGATAATTATGCACCCCACTCTTCTGTGGCCTTCTTGATGGAGAAACGTGTATTATAAGGAAGTACGGTAGACGTTCGCTTAATTAGATACACGGTAACTTCTTATTGGTCGCTTCCTCAAGCAGGGAAAAAATTAATACTTATTTTTGGGGGGCTACTTTTCAAGCTTGCCTGCATGAAAATAACATTCTAAAATTTGTTTTGCGTTGAACTCTATGCAAATTTACAGCGGCTCTTTTCTGATTTTCGGGGGCTCTTTTAGGCATTTCGGGGCTAATTCGCCCTGAGCCCCCGTGTATTATGAGAAAATGAAATGACTATATAAGACTTTTTCCTTTAACGGCTTTATAACCACAAATCATGATAAATGGATTTTATGGTCGTCAAATTTAATTTTCGAATTGACAACACGGCTTTTGATTTGCCGGATTTCTACGCCATTAACTCCTTACCAACACAAATTTAACTGAGATTGATGTTTTTTTAATTCAATTTTCAAATTGACAACACGATTTTTGATTTACTGAATTTCTACGCCATGTTAACTTCTTACCCACAAATTCAACTGAGATTGGTGATTGTCGAATTCGATCTGCAAATTGACAACTCGGCTTTTGATTTGCCGGATTTCTACGCCAATAACTTCTTACCCACAAATGTAACTGTTATGCAAATTGGCAACCCGGTCTGGGTCTTGATTTGACGGATTGCTATGCCTGATGAACTTCAGATACAGCTGTTTTCATCGCTGACTCAAACATATATATCTCAACGTGGCTATACGTATCCGTCTGAATCCGCCTTGCTTCACCCGGCAACCCGGCAACCTGCCAAACTCCTGCGGCAAGAAACGGGGGTGGTTGTCAAGGAAAAAAATGTTAGACTACGAGGCCTTTGGATATAGTATTCCTCACGACAAGTCAGTGTTGTTATGTTCTTCTCGTCGTGTTCTTCACATCGGAGGAAGTTTACCAGTGTGCTGACTTATAATTGGGATAGGTTTCAGGAGTATGATGACATTTTGCGAGTCGAACATATCGAGAAATCGTGCAGCTCAGCAACAATTCATCGGTATGAACATAACTCGTTCCTGACAATTCATTGCTTAGTGGATAGAGTTGATAGATAAACAACCAGTTATTGTATTTGATTGATTCAAAAACATCGATGGGAACTTAAAATACTTTAATATTCAAATACCCTGATAGGAATCAATGTACATTGGATGTGTGTACACGGGGTATTAGTTTCATACTTCTACGCAATATGAGCCCTTGAAAATGAATGATGTTATTTTAGTACAGTGTCGACACGCCATATTTTGAGTATAATTATTTAGCTGGTATCTACAAGAAACTTGATATATTTCTATAGGTCAAGACTGACTGAGTATCAATTACCAGTCTTTATTGTTCCGACACCATGGGTGATATCAATAAGTGACTGGTATCCGGCCTGGGGAGTATACCGGCACGTAAGCCACATTTGGAATGATCGAGTGTTAACTGTGACAGAGAACTGACTATTTCCTTAAAAAAATCATGGACCCTACCAGAAACTCTTCAAACTTATAGATCTCACTTGTTGCTATTGCCGTCATGAATCACTAAAATCGGCAGTTTGCCAATTTGTGTCCATTCGTGAAGCGAGGCCGACGGTGGGAGAAGATATCGGTGCGGTGAAGGAGCTTCGTGAAGGGAATAGGACAGGAAACCGCACCTGAAGATATGTATATGTATATATACCCCTGTGTATTTGGCTCTATACACCGAGATTTGTGAACTTCATCACCGTCCAATTTAGAAGTCAATAACCGTACCAAATATATGCTACATTTCGGAAATTAATGCGGGAAATAAGCAAAGTCAATGGAAAGGGAGAACTTCAATACAGAGAAAAATATTTCAAATACCTCGGAGAAGTCTATGGAGAAGAAATATGTTTCAAGATTTTTTGACAGGTGTTACAGCAGAGGGCTCTAGCCAGTATTCATCATATTGGTTTGGAGTAAGGCTTTACTGTTTTGAAGCTTTGTAGTTATTTACATTTGAAGGATACGCGCCGTTTAAACACTTAGACGACGACGACGCCGACAACAACAACAACAACAACAGTGCTTGCTCCATTCTCATGCACGTGATATCAGTTTCAACGAAACTCAGTTTTTCAAGTGTACAAGCAGCGGATTTGTAAAACCCTTCGACCCCATGAATCATGCACCGGCAATTTGCTCCTAATCAAGGGCGAAACAATAAAAGTGACTCAGACTTTAGATGATCAAGATGGTGTATGTACGTTATGGCTTCGTTGTTTCGCAATCTGTCCACGCAATGTTGCAAAATATAACCGAAGCCTTCAAGTAAGCCACGCAATATAAGCAATGCTGTAATTGTCGCAGTGACCTATACGTCTTCGTGTTCCTTTAAGAAACATAGGATTTCATCAGCAATTTACGCAATCACCTCCAAATCTATAACTTTCATCTATAGATAGAGAATAGTTGCAAGGAATAATCGCTGCATCTTGTTTAACGTTTCTTGATTGGCAAAGCTTGATTCGCGACGACCGTCTATATAGCGTTGGAAATACGTTGATTGCTACCTAGTGGCCGGTGACCGTGCTGCGACAACAAGTGAATTAACGATATACTTATGCGATCTGTTCGAGCTATTATATCTATTTTTCAAGGAGGTTAACGGACAGAATTACTTTACATCGTGTCTTTCTATATGTGGTTCCTGATGCTAGATTCCGGAATTGATAAAACATACATTTGATCTATGTTTGGGCTGATATTCCGGCTGCATGTACTAATATAGCTGATGTGATGATGATGTTTGTAATTGTTGAGATATGATTTCAACAACTTTCAGGGAAATTGCTTTGTGCATGGAAAATCCTTGGATGTTCACATGGCAGAGGTCGATTGGTTGAACGTTAAGAGAGGAACGCGTTTGGTGTTCAAAACATTTTAGCCGTATTGTCTACAGTCTCTACTGTATATATATTTAATTCATTCAGAACTGTGAAAGTATAAATCTGAACCTTTGATCGTTCTAGATTTGACCTAGATAAACTGTAGAAACATCTGCGTGAACTTCCCCGACGCCACAAAATTGTAGGCTAATGTCAGGTCACTGTTTAGGGTCAACGCAAAGGTAGAACAGGAAGTATTCTGCTGACATGGCTACTACAGCAACTGAGTACGTTATGGAACCGGATGGTCCTGTTCCACACAATGCCTCGGAATACATTACCGGCATGGTTACTCCACTTTATATCACCGTTATCTTCATCATCCATTGGCCACTATGGATACTTAACGTCGGCGGCAACTCGCTAGTCGTCCTCGCCGTCTACCGGGAGAGGAACCTTCGCCGACCGACGTACGCCCTGATCGCCGCTCTCGCCACTGCAGACTTAGTTTTCGCGCTTTTTGCGTATCCGCCGTCGATATACGCCGTGATCGTGGAAAACCGGTACACTTGTGCGATTGGAACTCGAAAGTATTTCTTCGTGTTGACGTATGTCTGTGCATCGGCCTCGTTCTTTCACATCATGGCGATCACTTTCGAGCGGTTTATCGGTGTTTCGAAACCATTGCGATACCATGAGATCGTCACTATGCGACGAATTGTCTGCCTGGAAACATTCATATGGACGACGAGCCTTTTGTTAGGGGCTACCGCCGTCTTTAAAAAGAGTGGCAACGATCCCATGCGGCCTGTCTGCAAACGAGCGACTACTTCGTCCCTCTTTTCACTCGTTTCCTTCCTCCTCTTGTCAGTGGGTTTTCTCGTCATCACTCTCGTTTACCTACACATCTATCGGATCGCGAAGAGACACTGGCGAGACATGCAGGCCGAACGAAAAAAGGCACTCGCCCTTGGCAATAAAAAAACCCAAAACTTCGACAGCCAGACCAGTAGTGACGATACACAATTCAAAGCCACCAAAACCATTGGCATCATTATTGTTTTCTTTGTCATATGTTGGTTGCCAACAGCAACGAGATACTTCTTTGAAGGAATCGGGGCATCCGTCTCCATCAGCTGGACAACATGGATACTAGTCAAGCGTAGTTCGGAGACATTTTGGCTTTTAAATGGAGTCATTAACCCGCTCGTGTATGCTAGGAGGAACTCGCAATTTAGACATGCGTTCAAAGACATCATCAAATGCTCAGTAAAGAGATATACGTGTAAGACAGAGTCGGAATCTAGGAGATACTCTCTGACTACCTGGAAGGGTAGACCCTCATTGACGTCGAATACAACACTACCATGACATTTAAGGCCTCGTTAAGATATGACGCGGCAAAACCGCGGAGTTAAAAAAAACGATGACTTGAAGTGTAATACGTGTCACATTTCTGTATTTTGTAACACGTAAATACGAGCAGGATTTTTCTTGCGCGCCGTTGCCATTCGTCTTTACGTCGTAAAAAACACGGCTTTTTTAAGGGGGGGCAGCGGTTAACCGCGTCATTTTTTAACGAGCCTTGAGGGAGACTGTTTCCCATCTTATTGATCAATGTTCAACACGATGGCAAAGACTCACGAGAAACCAACTCAAGGACCAGGGCCCCGTTTCATAAAACTTTTTATCAATAACAAATGCTAAATAGCTATGACAAATTTGCTCTCAGCCAATCAGATGCCATGATTTCAGTAGCTTATAACAGTAGCTTGTAACTTGCTATTGATAGCAAGTTTTATGAAACAGGGTCCAGTTCGGAATCCCATAGGAATTATGTTCGAATTACAGTTTAAGTCTTTGTTAAAAACGTTTCTGTTCTCAACATATTAGTTTGTTTAATTAATTATGTCTTACATTGTACTACCCTTATATAACTTGATTTACTGTAATATGCTTTGTATTGTATTATTGTATTATTGCAAATTATGTCCTGAAGTATGTTAAACTGTAACTTATGTGTATTTTACTTTCTTTCTTGAATTCTTGCCCACAATTATACAACTTCCACACAACTGCGCCAGGAGTGTCATTTTTGACAGACATGGCGCATTATAAATGTTCACTATTATTATTATTATTATTATTATTATTACGCACTGTATAATTGCCATGATTGCATATTTCATTGACTGATTGACAAGACTACCGAAATTGCAAAAGGTTGAGTTTCCGAAAGTTCTTGCTATGGTGCTGCTTAGAATATTATGACAAAATAATGAGATGTGTGACAAAGAGTTTCTCCATAATTAGGGTCTTTATGTTTTCTACGCTTTCGTAGCCTTAATGCATAAAAGGGTTGCGTTTGAACACAATTCAAAATGTTAACGTAACTTTATTTTCAATCAATCAAACAGGGTCGCAAATTTTGGAAAGGTGTGTATAGTTGCTTTTGAACGCTACTTTTTATGCATAGGGTCGAAGTAGTTTTTGTAATGGAAATCTTTAAGAAATTATTTTGGATGGACACATATTTTTATTTGTTGTTGTTGAAATGCTTGAAAAACAAAGTTTCTTGAAAATACCAGGAAACTTATCACTTTTGAGCTTATGTACATGATAAAAAAGAAAGTTTGATCCCAACGTTTTCCGTGGTCTTCTGTCATTAGTTATTTGTATAGCACACGGAAGACCAAGGGTAGAACGTTTTCAAAAATATAATTCCTGAGATTTCAATCGGCATTCTTTTGGTGCCAGGTGATAATAATAATGTCAGAGGTAAAAATGTCAAAGGTTTTTGAAAAAAATAGATTAATAATAATAATAATAATAATCCTTTTTTTTTATATAGCGCTCAATACACCGATCCAACGATGTACCTAAGCGCTTTACAGATATATTATTACCCCGGTCATCGGATTCAGGCTCACCCGCACACAATGTGTGCACATTTTCCACTCCCTGGGGAGCATTCCAGCCAGTCGCCATTTTACAGGCGCACACTTGCTCGTTCAACCACGTGAATGTTCGCATCCTACCGGGTACCCATTTAACACCTGGGTGGAGAGTAGCAAGGTGCAGGTAAATATCTTGCCAAAGGATATTAGTGCCGTGTCGGGATTCGAACCCTCGACCTTCGCATCTACAGTCAAGCGCCTTAAACCACTCGACCACGACACTCCCAACCAAGTATTAAACAAGTATATTTCCTATACCCCTACCTGTTACGCTCTCGTGGTCTGAATTAGGCCACCCTGGGAACTATCATGGATTATGTGTATTCTTAACCTATGAAGGTATCGACATACACAGACAATTGTAAGACAATTGTACTGCTGAATCTGGAAAAAATGTTTGAAATTTACATAGTTTGGTCCACAGGGGGCCACGTTTACCATTTGAACTACTTTTGACCCCCTACCCCTAAGGATGAATCCTGCCACGTCTGTGTAAAATCTGACCATGTGTTTTCAAGAAGAAGATGCAAATGTAAAAGGTTTACGGACGACGGACAGGGACGGACGGCAATGAGCCTCCGGCTCAGGTGAGTTGAAAAAACAATGATTATGGTAGTACTTGGGTAAAAAATATGGCAAGAAGGAGGAACAGAAGTGAATTCTATTTTTTAATTTTTTTTTAGGCTTGAAAGATATACTGTGATTCATGGCCTTAGCGTACTTGAAGCCAGGGAGAGAGTCCCCCCCCCCCCCCCGCCTCCCCTCGGCAATAATCGGGCAAAAAAGTCACAATTTTGGGCCGAAACGTTAATGAAAAATAACGAAAAAATAAAATAAAGCAGCGCCTAATACTGACAATCCTTCGTTGTTATTTTTCAAAGAGTCTAATATACAACTATTACCAATATTCAACCTGTAACATGATTGTGTTTTAATATATCTACCTCTGACATTTTTATCTCTGACATTTTAACCTCTGACATTTTAACCTCTGGTAGTTTTGCACAGAGCCATTGCTTTTCTCATTCTCCGTACTGTCCTTTATCATGCCATCAGGCTTTTGAGGTATTAATTTATAATTTCAATTTTGATACTACATGTATATTGTACTGTATTGGGAAATCGATTAGGAATATGTACCATGTCATCGTACTTCATTTTCTTTTGGTCATTCATGTAATTAAAAATGTAATGTACAACGCCGGTGAAATAGCCTTAGGTTGAAATTTTGAAAGTCTTTGTGATCACCTTCGTCGCAACTTTATTTCTTTATCATCGAATCAGTACCAGAGGTAGAATTTCAAGTACTCTATTATTCACTATAAGTATGAATGAGTCATTGACTTGTAAACTGATCTAACATATGAAGTGTAAATTTATTTAAACACCAGAAACAAAAAAGACAGAGTAGATCAGGTGAAAGTGCTTGGAAATCAATTCGACGGAAATTGGCTTATACACAAAATATAGGATTACATATTGGTATGTAGATGACAGTTTAAAGTTCATGCAGCGGTCATGCAGGTATTTCTTTTCACCAAAAAAATTGTCGCAACCTAAATTATCATGATTTTTTTGCTGTTGAAATTCTACCGTGTAGTACGTCTATATAGGGAGATGTGAGTTGGTCTGGCGGCACGTTCACTTGGTCCACTGTCTGTCTTCGCCTACAAACTGGCTCAGGCGACACCGTCTCGAAACTGAGACACGTCTTTCAGATGGTGACGTTAGAGGTCGGTCCCCACACGTAAATAATTATCTGATTGATACACGTCTGTTAAAACCCAATTACACACACGTCTATCAAAAAAGTGACTATTCGCAGTGAAGCACGACGTTTTATGTGTACCATTTCGAAAACTATGTAAATATCTAAGTATCTTTATTCGAATTGAAAATCAATTGCAATGCATGACATACTTTTTGAGAAGAAAAAAACAGAAGAAAGATGTTCTTGATTTCTTTTGCTAGAATTAAAATGATCACAGATCAGAAATTCTAACGTATGTTACATCAAAGGGAATAACTTGCATAGTGCACATTTAAAACAGTCGTCTGAGAGTTTATAATTATTGATTCGTCGATACATCTTCTCACTTTCACGGAAAATCAACCCATCCTGTTTTCACAGGGATCTGAAATAAAAATGGAATTTAAGCGGAACCAAAGCATGTTTCCGAGTCGAAGTATACTGAGATCTGCCGCTAGCTGGCGCCAGACCTCAAGGAACAGAGTTGATGTTAATTTAAGGAAGTGCGCTTCTCTCTCCATATTATGAACTATACTGATATGATTTAGTGAAATATCGATGATTGTAGGTTCGAGGTCGTGTAACGACCTAACGCTACTTTACCTGATTAATTAATCTCAGTTCTAACTTGTTTGTATAATGGACGAAACTGATGAATCCTGTTATCTTCGGCTACATTTTTTAATTTGGCCCCGAAAATAGACCTATGGACATTAAACACAAATATTTATATTTAACAAATAATTTCGTTCATTTCTCAACCACTCATTGAATTATATGTATTAGTTCCTAATTATTATCAAATGTCGTCTTTATTATCACGTATCTTTATGATAATAGAGCATAATTTATGTGCTAAGTAGTACTTTTCACTTTTAGGCCCACTGACAAGTTCTGTAATAATAATTTAAAAAAAGGTTACTTGAAATTATGCACAACCTAATTTAAATGTGTGGCCCACATTTACTCAAGTAAATAAAGACGAAAAAAATTCAAATCAATCTAGAAAGTATGTTTCTTTTTTTTCTGTGACTGAAGTACTATACATGAACATTAAACGTTGTTTTATGTATTCAATTTTAGAGTCCCCCCCCCCCCCCCAAGGAAGTATATGCGAATTGTATGTGTGCTCAAGTTCATAGAATGTACACCTCGAAATGTATTGAATCGGTTAACATTGCTTTTTGATTGAGTGTTTCAGTCGATCTTCCTTATTGCAAACGTTTGGACTTTGATTCCTTTCAAGTTCTAATGCCAAAATAGAGCCTCTCGAAGAGAAGGTTTGTTCTGGTATTAAGTCCAATAATTGATTGCGAGCATTCTTCTGATAACATTCTTTATCCAATATTGAGAGGAGGGCATGTGTGCGCATATTGGTCAGGCGAATGGGAGCAGCCTGAATACTTGTACGAAGGTACTTACACTTCTAATGGTTATCAGTCTATATCCAACACCAGGCGCGTACGCAGGGGGGTGTTTGGGGGTTAAACCCCCCCTTTCGTATTTTTATGTGTATAAACCCCCCTAAAACCCCCCCCCCCCTTTTTTTTTTTTTTTTTTTTTTTTTTGGACTCCAAAAAAAGAAGAAAAAAGTGTCCGCTTACCCTCCCCCCACTGAGCGACTTTTCGGCCGGCGCGATTTTCAAATTTTCGGGAGCAAATTTTTCGGGCCCGACTTTAAACCCCCCCCCCCCCCTTGAAAAAATCCTGCGTACGCCACTGTCCAACACCCAATTAATTGCAGATAAGAAGCGATGACGAAACATAACGATAATGAAACATCTAAATATATCATCATAAATGTATGGGCATGGTATTGATCATAATGATGATGGAAGTTGAGAATGGGGAAAATGAAAACTTATTTTAGAAAATTAAAGATGATAAAGAATATACATTATGCAAAGGTATCAAAGAACATTCGATGTGGTGATAATGATTACAACAACGACGCCTGTGGTGATGAAGATGGTAAGGATGACGAAGATGACTATTAAAAATTGAGTATGATGATGATGATGTTGATAATGATGATGATGATGATGATATGATGATGATGGGGAGGATGACGGCGATGATGATGATCATCATCATGATGATGAAGATGACGATTATGATAATGGTGATGATGATGTGAATAATGATAAAGGTCGTTATGATGAGGATAATGATACTGCTTGGGATGGTGGTGAGAACGGTGAGGAAAAGTTTAAAATGATGATGGCGATATCAATATCCATTGTTTAAGAAATCATCAATAATTGGATATGCTATTTTGGGATTATATGAAGAAAAAACCAAACGATTATAAAAGCTGGACAATTATTTCTCGGACGTCTACCCCTCGGACAAATACGCCCGGCTACAAACCCCGGACAACTACCATTTAATTAGATTACCCGCTCCATAGCTGTCTAATCAGGGTGATTGTGTGATGGGGTAGTTGTCCATAGGGTAAAAGTCCGGGAGTAGTTGTTCACAGTGCAGTTGTCTGGGGTTGTTTTCCTTAGCATATGGCAGTTTTCTAGGAATAGTCATCCGGTGGTAATGTTGTTGCGTCACAATTATGATAATATGTGTGTGTATCGCTCTGTCCTTATTCGACTTACTATCTGTTTGCCTTTCAGTTTCCCTCGTTGTCTTTCACAAATGTAAAATAAAGTAAAGATGTGTGAAAGAGAAATAGGGTAACGGGAGGAGATGCGTTGGAAGCCATAATATGAACATCCTCAGACGTCTTCATGATGTATCGATAAAATAATTAAAAAATGATACATTTGGAATGCGATGGCCAAGTTGTTGACAAAATAAAACAAATGTAATATCAACATAAAACAACGATAAGCCACCCCCGCTAAGAAAATAAAAGGAAGCATAATAATAAATCTATATAATTGTGTGTCAAATGTCACGTACATGCTTATTGTACCTCTAAACTAAGAAGTGAAAAGTTTGCTCTGTTCAGATTTGTATAAGATTGCCCATGTAAACATTATATCGGCCGAATAGACAAAGGTTAAGAGATTGGTAAACCTCACTCACTCCTTCAAACCGATTCCGAACCTACCGGAGTTTAGGAGTAAGGTTTTACTTTCATGGTCTGTCCTCGATGTGGTG
This sequence comes from Strongylocentrotus purpuratus, assembly GCF_000002235.5. Lineage (NCBI taxonomy): Eukaryota > Metazoa > Echinodermata > Echinoidea > Camarodonta > Strongylocentrotidae > Strongylocentrotus > Strongylocentrotus purpuratus. The sequence goes on from NW_022145607.1 coordinate 29,865,783, forward strand.
CCGGCGTCATCGGTGTGACTGGGTAGATGAAAACACTATTGACGTAACAGTAAAGAACAAATTACAAAGTTCAAAATGATATCAGTTTATGGCACGCTATATTAGATATTTGTGTCGGTTGTCAATATAGTCAAAGGTCAAATTTATCTGGTCAAACATTACAAATAAAAATGTAAGTGTTTGAATAACAAGAGATAAGGGCCGATTTTGAAATCTGTATTCACAGAATCTCAAAATCAAATTTACTTTAAAAAAAACCCCGAGATAATGCTAAGTGCCGTTGCAATCTGATGAACAGGAATGACTAATGAAAGAACTTACGGCCAATGCAATCATCTGAGAAGGTGTACACACAAATTTCTTGAAATATCGGTAGCTTCGTGTAGAAAAAAAAGTACACGAATTCATACTGCGCATCTACTTTTAATACATTCAGAACTATTCCTATATACTCGTATGATGCAACAAAGGATGGCAAGGAAAAATGCATTATACGTAGATATAAAGCTTCGTCAAGGATAAAAAGAAGAAAGAAGAAAGAAGATAAATAACCAGTGCCACCCTTCATTTTTCTACTCCTATTTGGGCAGGGTTCCAAGGAAATGTCACCTGTCAATAACGCAGCATGCAATATTCATTGTAAGAAAATCGAATGAACTTACCCGAAAGTCATCCAAGAGCTTCATTTCCAAATGAGGACTTTGATGAAAGAGAACAAGAGGCGAACGTCCCCGACGGCCAAACCATCTGATTGGCTAAAAATAAAGAAGATGCAAGCCTCCTCTCACAAGGAGAGGTTCTAGAAGATTTTGACAACCATTATTATTTGGGGGTGAGGGGGGGGGGGGGGTGGGTGGGTGGGTGGGGAGGAATTATGGTTCTTGCATTCATTTTCAACATGTCTCTCGATATTATTTTTGGAGGGCTAAGAGGGTCTTTGTATTAAACGATGTATGGGTGTTATTTCAATGTTACACTCGGCTCACGTTAACCCTTCCCGTGCTATTGATATAGTTTCACACAGGCTACATAGAAATCCCAATAAATAATATTTCATCTGGTATACAAAGTGTTAAGAGTAAATCCCAATGTTAGGTTCAGGCAGTAGCACTTTTAGATGGAGGACTGGAAGCTCAACCGAGCCCCCCCCCCCCACAAAAAATAAAAAATAAAAACAAAAGAAGAATATTCTCTCCTTAAAATTATTGTGCTAGATTCAAAATTCAAGTTTTCTGGAACCGTGCGTGCGTTAAGGTGGAGGATTTGTCATAGATATCTGTGAATATGAAAGCTAACCCAATTAAAAAGCACACATTTCAGATGCAACCTTTTATAATAAATTGATTCTTTTATCTTAAACTTTGTTTTCTAGATGTTTCCGATTGTCCTTCTCCATGCACTCTTAAATATTGTTGTTACCATGTACAATGATAAACGAGGTACCTTAGAACCGAAACATCCAATCGAATCCCGCTTACTCGTTAATACTCTCACTATTAATGGTCAAACTTGTCAACATAAAAACTTTCGAAAGCTGAATGATGGATGGAACACAAGATATTAACGAACTTGGAAAATCATTAATATGATATATGATGAAGTTTACCGATCTGTATGGTGCTATGAAAGTATATAAAAGTGACCCTATACTTGAGGATAACAAATGTATCAGATATCTTAGCTTCATCAACTGATTTACAATGTTGATGTGAAACCAAATGTAAGCCACGGTCAGAGAGTTACAGTCTGAGAGTCGCAGTTAGAATAGTGAAGACCTATGTGTGATGAATCCAGAGCTGCCAACCCCGCTTGCATTTCCTGGTTGGACTCCAGACGCGAAGACACCCCTATTCCTACTTTTTAGATCATTGCTAAGAATAGAAAAATAATTTCCTACGGCAAAATGTGGCTTCCACTCTTGGTTCTCCTGATGTCCCCTGTTGCACAAGGTGCACCACAGGTGGAATTTCTCATCCAGCCCACTCGAGTTGCAGTGAAGGAGGGACAACCTGCAGTGTTTGTGTGTTCTGTGAAAGCGGGGTCACCTTTCGAATCAGCTTCAGTGACTTGGTCGGACAACTACAAAACATACCAAGATTCGGATGCCTCCATCTCAATCAACGAGGAATTGAATTCGACAGTGGTTACCTCTCATCTTCAACTATTGGACACAAACCGTCATTCGCGAAAATATTTCAAGTGCGCAGTATCGATCAGTTTTAGAAGTGGGGACAATGTTAACCTAGCGTCTCCTCTGGTTGGTGTGGATGTCCAATTCTTCTTGAAAGGCAAAGACATGGAATGTCGAAGACTGCCAGATGCAACCTTCTACCGAGAACACGAGGACTTTAACATCGAATGTGAAGCACCGAATACCAATCCACCTGTTGCTCTTAAATGGATGGTGTGCAGTCATCACCACTCCTCTCTCTTTTCCCTACCAGAGAATCAGATCCCAACAAGACTGGGTGACCGAACACTACTTAGGATTCCTTTGATAGCCGACAGACACCTACACAATAAAGAGCTTTGTTGTGTCCCAACCAGTTCTGCCTTCGAAGGGGAAAGACTCAACTGCTCTCTAGCACCTTTTAAGATAGCTCATGCTCCTCAGGTGATGGTGGTGCCCGACCGCAATTATCTGATGCCACCTATTGTGTTAGAGACAAGAGTGAGGTGTAATGTTCTCCCCTACCCCGAAGTGAGTGAACCGTCCTGGTCCTGCGATCCGCCATATCCATTTACATCTTGTGAGTCTTCCGGTCCATACTTGAATGTGTCATTGGCAATACCATCATCAGAAGCAACTGGCGAGAACGTGACAGTGACATGTAGTGCAAGGAATATAATTGGTAGTGGTGAAGGCACGGTGATCATTGGTCTGAGTTACATGGACGTGGCGTCTCTTAAGGATTGTCCAGTAATGAACCAAAACGTTAATACTACTCTTTTCAAAGGACACCTCGTGGGTAATGATACAACCACAAACAATCCTTTGGTAGTCAGAAGGGAGATGCAATCTACGGGTGATGTCTTTTATTGCTCATTTAAAACTAGCAATTTCAATACCATGTCAAGTGGGTTTCAGATCATGTGGTACGTCAATGGTCACATTATGCGACGCCATACTCCAAATCCAAGTCACCCGATGAACGACGACTGGCGCTTTGTGCTTCCACGCAGATCAAGTGAAAAGGCCGAAAGAGTCATAGTCGCTTGCGAAGTAGGTGATCTCGAGAAAAATTACATAGCTGCATGTATGTTTGACCATGGGGCAAATTCCGAACCATCAACAACCGCCCAAAGCACGTTACAGTTGTCATCTAGCCTTGATGTTACGACTATTCTTGAGACAAAGAAAACAACACGCACCTACATTTTACCAAACACATCCTCAGCCGCAGATCAAGAAGAAGAAGAAGAAACTTCCCCCGTCCCTTCGAAGACACAGCCAGTAGATATATTGAATGGTTCTGACAGGGCGTCTACTTCTCAAAGAGGTTCTCTCGCTATCGCATGGATGCTGGTGGTGGCAGTCATCGTAGGGTTTGTTCTTCTAGCCTGTGTTGTTGGTGTGGTCAAGGTAGTCCAGAAAGTTTGGAGTCGATCAAGGAACACCCTGAACATGCTGGATGGCGTATATCAAACGACAGTCGTTAAGTCTCTGACATCCCCTGGTCAATCCTTCCCTACACCGGAACTAAGCACCAATGACCAGATGGAGCAAGAACATTTGTACGCCATTCCTAATGACGACAACATGACTACGACTGAGCAAGCCTCTCGGAATTACCTTCGGCGACCACACCTATCTGCGTATGATTTTGATGACACTCTCATCAAATGTATCCCACCCAAGGAGTTCCGAAACTCGTGCTACAGCAGTCCAGGAAGCTTGGACTCGTCAACAGCAGAGAGCGAAGAGTTATACATCCGCAGTTCGTTTGAGGGAGAGTACAGCGATATCTCGTCAAGTTCGGGATCACACGTGTACGAGAATAAGAATGTGGTCCACTTTGGAGCCTCGGATAAACACAGTGCGTACTACAAAGCGAAAAGACTCCATCTGCCTGGTCTCCAGAGTGAAGTTGAAACAGAATAGAATGTTGAACTTGTGATGGTCACTACAACTTCACTGTATTTCATTACTTTTATTTTTAGGCATACACTGATTCACCCGAGATGCACACCATACAGGCAAACTGTTTCATACCAACTTAAATTCGTCCATTTCTATCCCTATTTAAACTAGCATGTATGTAATATATCATGAATGTTCAAAACTAATGCCGCTATCACCGCGGTAGTTAGTATTGAGGAATGTTTAATCCGAAATTCATCACGTTGAGGTCTTCATTACTGAGATTGACCTTAGTCAGCGAAAATAAGCTGCATCGAATTTTTAGCTCTTACACTTCATGTTGGCTTAAATACTTTTTCGAAGTGGTGATACGGATAATATGTAATGAATCATTATGTAAATATTTATATTCATTGCGTAATTCCATGAGAGGCTTTAGCTCGGGGTTGCATGCATCATGGGCTGTTTTGACCATTGTAATGTACATTTAACTATGGCTTCGGTGTAAATCCCATTTGCCATTTCAGCGAAGAGGACCGCTTACATTCCTATTCTACAGCTTTTGTTTCATATGAAAGTGAAAGGAAAAAATATTTAATAAAATTACATCTCAACTCTGAGATCAAGTATAATAGGTGAATCGAAGTAAATGTGTAAACGTGTATTGTAGCTGAGCAATCAAAAGCATACTGCAAAATATCTTCAAAAAACATAATCTTTTGTACGCATTGATTGCCGCGATGACGTACATGTAACATTTAAAATATAGGGGCAGATCTGGGCATCAATATCAAGTGAGGTGAGGAGGTTTGACAAGAGAAGTACCGGAAAGAACAGAATCCCCAACTATAATATAAACTACTCTCCAGAAGTATCAGTATCATGTTCCTATTGTTACGTCAAACATGAATTTCTCGTGAGGTTTACATGTAAAGGGTCGGGTCGGGTGGTCGCGTCATCCTGAAGAAAATTGTCCCTTTATTCACGAAAAGTCGAGAGAATGTTTGTGAAATAAGACCTTTTCTTCTACAAATGGTCTGGTTCAATTTAGCCGACATAATTTGTGAAAACCATGCGGCAAATTTACGAAAGGTCGTCGCATAATTTACGTGCATCCTCACACAGGCGCGTACGCAGAGGGGGGGGGGGGGGGGGGGGGGGTTAAACCCCCTTCACTTTTGTGTATTTTTTTTGAGGAAACCCTCCCCCCCCCCCCCTCGAATTTGTTTTAATATATTTTTTTTATATTAAAAACGAAACGAAATGTTGATCGGTCAAATTTTCAAATTTCGGGACCAAAAATAAATTTAAAAATGTCCTCTTACCCCCCCCCCCCTTCCCCTCCCCGCTTATTCAGCGGCTGGCTGAGGCGTTGCGAAATTTTCGGCCCGATTTAAAATTGTTAACCCCCCCCCCCCCCCTGAAAAAATCCTGCGTACGCGCCTGTCCTCACATGATCTTCGGCTTGGACCTGACACGAAGACCCGATGATTCGAAGTATGCCATGAATAACAAAACGCGTTTCGAGACAATATTTCTTTATCATGCTCATGGGCACATATTAGTATGTTCTAAATGTGAATTCGTTGTGATGGTGCTATTTGTAAACGTATAAATAATCCAATTTACCATACACTTATTGATTTTCAGCGATTTATAGAACGTCAAATGTCCAATATTGTATCCCTTACACATTAATATGCACCTATATAACCCAAATACTTAATGCAGTAAATGAAGAAAAAAAGAAGAAACAAATATTGATTGGAGATTAAATGCATTGAAATGGATGGTATGAAATGAAAATGAGAAGTATAATATGGTTACAAGATTGTCGATTATTAAGGCAGGCGAGGTTTAAATCTGGACTTATGTTTGTATGGTTTCTGGAATACGGCCTAAGATATTTGTTTGTATTGCTACAATAACTGGGAAAATATCATTAGAATGAACTAATTGATTTCCAGTATTTAATAAATGAATAGCTTGAAGCTTACATAGTTCTCCACTTTGATTATTGCTTCACAGTGCTTTTAGAATAGCAATATCATTCGTAACGGTTACGGTTTAACCTAATTTTTTGGAAACCTCGGAACGGTGACTCTTATTTTGTGAGAGACATAATAGAAAATATTTATCATAACAATAATAACCAATAAATATATAATTGTGCAAATCTTATGTGGTATAGCAACCATATTACGGGAGAATGAATAGTGATTTAAAAGGACAAAGAATACAAAAAAGAGAAAGAGAAGTACCCAGTGTTAACCTCCAGTCTTTTAATTTGTGTTTCTTTGGAGTGTAGCAGTTTTAATGAGTGTGCTTAAAGATGTTTTTCTCTTTTATTAACGGTAGGAATCTTAAATATTTTATTTTTGTTTTTCGATGATTGTCTCCAAACACTTGAAAGGTCTCCGTTGATGTTTCATAGCATCGTGTGAGAGGTAGTGTCAAGGGACTTGATCCGTTCTATGGTAAGAAGTTTTGCGGTGGTGTAAATGATATATATACACACGCACATCCACACATTCATCGACCCCACACATCTCAAATGCACATTCTCATCACAAACCTTTGTAGCTCACCTCCCTCAAAGTATGCTTGTACGGCATGAGGGGGTGGGGAGAAAGAAGGTGTATATGTGTAGGGCGAGTGTGTTTGTGTGCGCGCCGATGGGACAGAGAGAGAGAGACATAGAAAAAGAAAGAAATGAGTAAAGACTGTGCTATATTTGAAGTATTAAGCTGATAAACATAGATTTAAAATAGACTATATTAGAAAAGAGAAAGGACAGCAGGGTGTGTGTATGTGAAAGAAAGAAAAAAGAGAGAGAGAGAGAGAGAGAGAAACTCAGAGGCCGAATGGCGATGTTGTAAAAATCTGGAAAAAAGTGCCTTTTTTACATAAGATCTGGAAAAAGGTTATGTATAGGTAATGTTGAAAAGAAATTTTAAAATGAGCATAGCTGGAAACATGTTGATCATTATTTGACAAACTTTTAAAATTTGCATACAAAGACTTTTTGCAAAGACAGTTTTGCATTATATATGACTATGCTAGTAAATACGAGATTGATGTGTGCTTACAGTTTTCAGTCAACATAACCTTATCTCTAAGTCAAATAAGGGGTCGCTTACAAGAAACCCGTAATAAACACTCATACATTCGATAACAGTTAGTTTAAAGTTAATCTTTCAAATATTAGATTTACAATGTTAATGAAGTCATTATCAAGTAATATTCCCCTAGAGACTATTAAATCTATATGTTCTAAAATTAATAAACAGCCTGGACATGACCGGTGTTCCAATTTTAGAGAATTTTAACGTACCCTTTTTTGCCAAGGAAAAGTGTCCTTTTCCCTTGTTGATAGGTGCCAGTTTTCATTACAAATAAGTGCCACTCTCTACTTATAAGCACCCCTTTTCTTTAAATCTCTGATGAACTTCCCATTTCCTTTCTAATGAGCGCCGTTCCCCATGTTATAAGTGACTCTTTTACCACTGATTTTTACCCCTTTTACACTAAAAATTGAATCTTTTCTTTTCCATGGTGTCTTTTCCCTTCCTTATAAATACCCTTTTTACACATGGGAAGAGTTACGTTGACAAGTGTGATAACTGCACTTTTCATTTCAAATAAATGCCCCTTTTCTTTTCTAAGAAGTGCCCCTTTTCACATTCTTTTCAAGTGTAATATATATATGCCACTTTACTTTGACAAGTGCCATTTTTCTTGCATATAAGTGCAATTTGCCTCCTCTTATACCTTCTGATATCTATCCCTTTTCACCTCTGATGAGAGCCCCCTTTCAAATGTAATTTATTAAGTATCTGTCTATTTGAATGCTTTTTGAATGCTATTCAGTTGATTCATCAGCATTCGTATTACCCTCCTAGCTACACCCGTTCAAAAAGCTACATTTATAAGCCGTTGCTAGTTCAGGGATGTCAAAGTGTGACACCCTGCTTAACATAATAATTATCGACAAAGATGTAAATTCAATAACTATGACTCGAAAGTCTTAAGGGGCCTTAATGAGTTAGAAAAAACATTTTCACATTTGGTCCGCCAAACAATTTTGATTTACAAATGTAAACGTTTTGTCAGCAGAACCTCCAACTACATACATTCCTGTGGTATTCATGCACAATGTACACTGCAAAACAGCCAAACACTGACGCCTTTTCCGATTTTACATCTCACTTTTTCTGCTGAGTGTGGTATAGAGTTATCAATTCCCTTGCCACCGAAGCGTACATTCATTATTCTTTTATATCAAACATAATAGTAAAGGATGTGTGTGCCAGCGAATTACACGGCCAAGATGACGACAAAGTAGGGCATGAAAAACCTTCATGTGTTTAAGCTGCGCCCCTGACTTGAGTATCTTGAATGCTTTAATTGATCATTTATGAAAATAATTCATACTTTGCAATTTTGATCCTAATCGTCTGTGCTTTCATGTTCCTTTCCCTGAGTTTCTTCGGGTTTCCTCATTCTATCTGCAACAAATTTGCCATTGAAACACATCGATATTACCAATACAATAAACATAACGCCTATAGTGGCTGCATAATAATAATGTTGATGTTTATATTCATTACAAACACATTGATCACAGCTGAAATACGTCGTTTCTTCTGTTGAAGTAGCTGAATTGGTGGAATGTTCAATCTCACTCGCGGATGATCCCAACACAGTTTTTCCATTACTCTTCAGACTGGTTAATACTGGACTTCTTGTGGTTTTTGGTTGAATATTGGATTCAACTAGGGCGGCTTTTGTAAAGTCATTACAGTGTCTAGGAACCCTCTCATAGTTAGCTTCATGTGAACAGCAATTTATATCGTACTGTGCATCCATCCAAAAGACAGCGCTCACATCAGTTGCTGAACGTTCAGGAGCACTCTGAAACGGAGTCTTGACATCGTTCTGATAGCAAATGAGTAGACCACCTCCATCACTTCCCACTGCTGCCTGACAATGGACTTCTCGTAAACCAGAGGAGTACGGAGATGGGATAATAACACACTTTGCTCTGCCAGGGGGCAGAATAACATCCACAAACACGTCAAATGAAACGACCAAGCGTTCAGCCCCTATCGTATGCTGTGAAACAGCCCATACATACACCCCTCTGTCTATTTTCGAGATCTCTCGAATGTGTAGATCAACTTGCAAGACGTCTTCTCCCCAGGTAGTGCTTATGTAAAATCGGTTTCTCTGCCTTGGATTCAAAGCATCTGGCTTCATCGTTCCATTGACGTTAAACGGATCGCTTACACCAATTCTGAAAATTTCCCAGCAATACTGAGAATGTTCATCAAGCGCATAAAAAAATGGGATGACTGCATTAGTTCTGAGGCGGAATTTGTAAGAATCCAGTGCGTAAATTTGTCTAGTAAAAATCGATGTGACAATCGCGAAAATTTGAAAAATTTTACATCGTTTGTAGAAACGTACTTGTATCAGCCAATCCATTCTTAATGATCCTATAATGACACAAGAATTACAACAGTTGATAATTAAAAAGAAGGCCTAAAACACATGATTATTGCAGAAAATCAAAGATCAGTATCAAAATTGGAACCCAGTTGAATAACATGAATTACACGATAACGCTGATGGTGATAAATTATTCTGCTTTAAAAAAAAAAGAATCCTTCTGATGGCAGCCACCTATCATGTGCACGATTAGTCTACATAAGAACAAAACTATCCATTACATTAAATGAAAGTTTTATATTCAAATATTTGTTATAGGATCATTGTCATTGATCTCTATTTTCTCATGCATCAATATTGATAAGGTATATCTGATCCAGTACCTGGTAGACTTAATTCTAGACCTAGGAATAGATATCTGTGGCGAATTAAATTTATATCAATATGCACCATCTGTTTTATTGTTCATCATACATTTACTTTTAAAGTCAGTTATTTTAACAATGAGTACAGCCTGCATTAATAATCGTTCACTTGCCTGCAGTGCTTTGTTTAATAATAAACTGCAGCGTTTGTCTCTTCCCTGTTGCATACAATTGGCCTAATCATTTTAGCAGCAGTTTACAAGACTTAGGGAAATTTAAACATCAACATTTGTCATCGAAATCGGAATACTTTTTTTTCTTCAATTCAATTCAAATTAAATTAAAATAAGGTTTTATTCAAGACTTGTTAAAAAGTCCAAAGACTAAAAATGCAAGTTTACATCAAACAATCATATAAAAAAGCATTCAAAAACATATTCATATATAAAGAAGAACATAGCAAATGGGAAAAAATATTTCAAAATAAATAAATGTTTGCATCAAAACATCAAAGTAGTAACAAACAAAAAAAAAGAACAAAAAAGGGTACAGTACAATGCAAGAAGTAAACGTGTTTGTATATGAGAAATCCTTATCCATTGTGATTAAATACATAGGGAAGAAACCCCAAAAATATATACATACCATCATCGTCTTTGAATCCTGTCCGGAGTTCCTCTTCTCATATTTAGAAATTCACAATTGTCACAACACCCAATTGCAACAGTTTCCGTAGATCGTAAGTTCTCGAATGCCAAACACTGCTTTCCCTCGCATTCTGCACATTGTCCATATTCCGCTTACATCAGGTCTTTTACAAACTTTGTAGTCTAATGGCTTTTAAAGTTACATATTAAAGCAAATATTGCAGTGTTTTTATCGGGGATCTTTGAGCTATAACAAATTATAATGCATGATATTTTTCAATTGAAGATAAATAAAAGCTAAATTTAATCTAAGTAAAGATCTAAAGGTTCTATTGACATTGTGAAACAAAATCAGGACAAATGGCAAACGGAGGCGTTCGCCTGTCGAAAAAAGGGGTTCGAATCCAGACTAGACAGATACATAATGCATACGGTGTGTGCATATGTGCCCGTCCCTTGTTCATGCTGGAGATACCTGTTTGATTGAAAGCTCTATATGAACCAAATGCCTGAAATATATTTGCCAATGACATTCCATGTAAATCCAAGCCTCGACATTTTCAACGAATTTTTTCTCTTGGTATTTACGCTCGTAGCTCTTAAACATAGGCGCCGGAAGTGGGGGGGGGGGGGGGGGGGGGGGGGGGGCAGCTGCCCTCCCCCCAATCAAAAAAGGTGGGGGGGGGGGAAACGCATTTTGCCCCCCCCCCCCCCAAAAAAAAAAAAAAAAACGTATTGTATTTTTAACCCCAAAGAACATAACAATAATAAAAACCTGAATTAAATCACGTATAAAATACTATTCAAAGAAAAGGAAAGTTAACAGGAGTTAAATTTCCTAAACATTGCGCATGCCACCTATATTTATCAATGGAGTTTTTCATAACAGCGATACGCGCATATCGTGGAAATATTGTGAGGGAATGGGTAAGCGTGTCTGTTTTTTTGTTTGTTATAGGGGTGAGAAGACATGAGGCCCTATACGCTGGCGTACTAATGGGCAGGCCAGTAGCGACGGGGGGGGGGGGGGGGGGGGCACGTGCCCTCAATTTTTTTCCAAGATCGGTTAAACTTTTGAGACCCCTCCCCAGGACGTTGATCAAATACATGTATGTGCCCCCCCCCCAACATCAAACTCTGGCTACGGCCCTGCTGATGGGGGGGGGGGGGGGTCATTCCTTTGTATGCGTTTGTTGGAAAATTAGAAATTCCCAAATTTACAGTCGGGCGACAAAATATGCTTATTTAGAAGCCTTTATGTTATGGTCTGCAAAAAGGTTGGGCTCGGGGGCTCGAGCCCCCTGTCACTTTTTGAAAAAGTATATTACAGAGAAAAATAAAGAAATAAAGAGAGAAAAAATAAGTGACCTGCCAATGTCACAAATGTGGTATCAAAATATGCTCATCTGACCGTAATTAAATATCTGAAACCCCTGACCTTCAGGGGACACTGCCCCTGGACCCCACCAAGGGCCCTAAGGCAGGCCCCTGGATGCTCATCTGGCCGTTATTAAATACCTAAAACCCCTGAGCTTCGAGAGGCTCTCCCCCTTGACCGCATTAATGGCCTTAAAGAGGGCTCCTGGATGCTCATCTAACCGTAATTAAATACCTAAAAAAAACCTGAGCTTCCAGGGCCCGCCCCCCCCCCCCCACCACTCTGGGGTCGGAATGACCACATGCCTGTTACCAAAATGTCCGGTAAAAAGGTACTTTTCACGCATCAAAGTCCGGCTCGTACATACACAAAATTGACCTTAAACACCCGACTTAGAGGGTGTTTTCAAAAGGAGGGAACACGCATATGCGTACCCTAAATAACACTGAGTGGGGGGGGGGGGGGGGCGGGTTCCAGGGGCTCTACTCCCTGGACTCTCCGCCAATAAGGGACCTGCCAGTGTCACAAATAAGGTATCTAAATATGCTTATCTGACCGTAATTTAATGCCTAAAAACCCTGATCTTCCGGAGGCTCAGCCCCTTGACCCCCTGCCGAGGCTCATGCCATGGCATGGACCCAACGCCAATTTACGCTCTACCTGATCGTTAATACTCCACTTTGAAAAACGTTCCACGGGGCCTGCACATAACGTGTAAGAGTGGTCGTTTATGCAGATTTTTCTTCTGCCCCCCCCCCCTCCTCCAAACGTTTTTGCTCATTACGTCACTGCCCCTGGAAGGTGAGCCGCCTGGAATGTTTGCCCCCCCCCCCCCAATCCCAAACTGCTTCCGGCGCGCCTGCTCTTAACATAAACAAATATTGCAAAAGGTGACGTTTAACGGGGATCTTTGCACTGTAGATATGATATATAATACAATTTGAAAGTATGAACAATAAAATAGGATCTAAATGTTCCAGTAGACATTGGAAAACATACAAAACCTAAATCCGGACGAGTAATGAGAGGAGGAGTTTTGGCTCAATTGAAAATCGTCTGCCTGTCGAAACTGTGGTTCGAATCTAGCATGTGTTGTGTGTAAATGTGCCCTTACCTTGTTCAGGCTTGATATACTTGTTTGATTGCAAGCTCTAGCTGAAGTGAGAGACTTTTAAAGATGTTGTCACTGACATCCCTCAAAAACCTCACACTCACATCCCACATAAAGTCTCCTTCCCACACATACGCACCAGTAGAAAATTCAAAAAGGAGCTCTGACAGGACTGACGAGAAAGAGAGAACGGAAACTGAAAAAAATGAAAAGGGCAAGGAAATCAGGAACAGAAAAAGAGAGAGAGAGAGAGAGAGAGAAACACACACACACACACACGCGCACACATAGAGACAGAAAAAAGTATTAACTTCATGAATTGATCAAAACTAATGGTTCAAACCATTCTAAATTAAGTTTATTTATTCCTTTTAAAACTTTCATAATTTGTTATTTTCTATAAAGAGAATTTTTGTCGTAGCTCTGCCCTAAATATGTTAAAAGACAATTATTCCTTTACTTCATTTACAATGAACAGGTGGCGACATTTTCATGTCTTAAAAGCTAGAAGATTAAGTTCAATTAAGTCTTTATTTTTCATCTTCAATAAAATAATACATGACATATATGAAAACAACAGAGTATCAGCAATAGACAACGATGCAAAGCAATTACACCAAACAAATTATGGGAATGAGGGGTCTTACAGAAGGCTAATAGCCTTGTAGAACGTTGACCCCGAAATTACCAAGACATACATAATTATAATGAACACCCAGACAAACATATCTAATAAGGAAAAAACATGCAACATATAACATATTATATTATGAATTTAAACTTGAAGACCTTGTCGGAAGTAACGAAAAGCTTGTAAGTCACAGACTAAAATAATATCAATTATTTGGTATTTTAGTGTCTGTCAGAGGAGTAACAGCTTTCTGATAATTCGAAACGTACAGCTTTGATATTGAAAGGTAAAATATTTATATTCCTCTATATTTTAATTATATGTGTTAAAGGCCCACTGCACTACTGGTAGCTACTTGCGCCCTCTATATAACAAACAATGCCTAATCGGTGACCATTGGTCCCCCATGATCCTCTTTTTCTTATGTTAACTGAGAGCTGAGTTGATGAGATAACCACCTGTCCAGTGACCTTGCAGAGCGGTCTAATCCCTCCTGTAAACTACGGCAGATAAGCTTTAATTCAGCTTCTAATTGATATAAAGTTGCATTTTCACCGGAAAGTGTCTTTTTAAGGGTATTTTTATATTCAAAGAAAATTTAGAAAAAATAATGTAGGTGTAAGACCTTTAGAACACGAAAAATAAAACATTAAAATATTAAATCCACATTCAGCCAAAAGAAGAAAAAAAACAAGAAACAGAATGATCATTCTTTATTGTACACAATTTTCATATTTTTAACCGTCAATGAAATATGATAAACTATATATTAAACTGATGAAAAAATAATACTCTACCAACATCAATTAAGGAGTTTTGATCTTTCACGCGTTTGAAAGTATGATTACGAACATTGCAAAACGCCAAAAGTGAAACCAAGTAACCATACACAATATAATGGATATGTACAAAGGTAAGACATTCCTGTTCAACAATTGAAAAAAAAAGAGTGAGAAATAATCGGAGGAGGATTGGGCTCTAAATGTCAACTGTTTTCTCAGGACCACGACGTTTTAACTAAGGTCGTGAATGAGCGATAGGATATACCTCTAATGCTCACCAGCATTTGAATGTATGCCGCACTAAACCTGAGTCAAGTGCGGTCAATGTAGTTTAACAACCTCTTGCCAAAGGATGTCAGTATTTTGATCGGCAAGATACAAATGAGAAAAAATTATTTATCGGTATTTTAACATGTTGAACATGGTCTTCGAACACGTGCTTTAATTAATTTTGTGATCTCTTGGTTATCCCCGTAACGCCGTGTTCACTGTGTTACATTAGCCTTTTTTTTACGCTTTTATTTTTATGTAAAATGTTATACACACTGTTACCAATGCAATGACTAGAATGCCTATAACGGGTGGATAATAATAATGGGGATTTGTATATTCATTACAAACACATTGAGCGGTGGAACTAGCTGAATCGGTGAAATGTTCATGTTCATGAATATGTCATGTATTTTCTATCTGTGAAATTTAAACGTTAGCAGTGTCCTCATATTCAAATTATGCAAGGAAACCCGTTTGCTTGCTAGACTTCACTGTCAGACACTATTGAGTGAGTGACTGGCTTTTTTTTCTTCTTTGGTAATTACATACATGAAAAGAGTTGTAAAGGGTACATGAGCATTTGTCTACATCAATAACCCACTTCTTGTGATGGCCAAGATTAAACTGATTGAATCTTTGCGCAGCATAAAACGTATGACCATTCGGTACAATTGTCTGAAAATCAAGACTATTAATTTTGGGCTCTATAGCCCTAAAGTCGATTTGACAATTAATAGTCGTTATTTTCCCACTTGAAGACATTTTCAAGCCCCACCGTTTTTTAGGGAAGTTCTAAATTAGTATTATCTTTCAAAATGCAGTGGGAATTTAACTTGTTCATTTTTTTGGCCTGCAAATGGGACATAGTACCTTTAAAGTAAAACAAGAGGTCGTTTATAATAACCCCGTAATAAAGACTCAAACTGATCTCTTTATTAAGGAAAACAAGTCATTGGCCAGGGGTTTTTTTTATCAGTGGGCGGGCATATGCCATTCCACGACCGAACCCTGCACCCGGCCAAAATATCTATCAAAGATTCTCAAAAATAATGGAGTGATCTCTTATAAATGTTTTATTTGGTCACGTGGTTTAATCAAGGGAGGACTGATTCTTGCTTTTTTTTTTAGTTGGTCAACACTGAGTCCAATAAATCAATCAGTCTGTGAGGATGAAAAAAGACCTACAAAAAAAAGAAGTTATAAGAAGATCGATCTTTTTATGCATTTCAAAGAAAAAAGAAAGAAAAATGTACTGTACACATCATCTTACATTAGAAGCTGCCAAAGACGGATGTGAACCATGTTAACATAGGCATTCATACTGAAATATGACATTTTAGAAAGTATACAAACATGTTAAAAACGAAAATTATCAGATTATACCTATTATGAATGGTCTCCCTTATTCAGTAATAAACTGTACAGACGTTGAGAATTTAGTTCACAAGCACAAGTCTTTAGAAGTTCTTATGACTCTTTAAGAAGTACAATTAAAGCTGAACCTACACGTACTCGTAGCGGTAGGATAGTGAAACAGCCTACTTCGTTTACTATTTAGCTTGTAAACAGACTGCATTATACTTATCCTTTTATTATTGTCACTATCTACATTGTACATGTATATATACTTTGTGTTTACTAGTTGGTTCATTGTTCATGTTTGTACTTCCATACACTATATACCTATTATCGTTTGTATCTTTGTGTCATTATCTATGTATGTGGATTTAATTCATAAGTCATGCATTGCTATTTATACTTTTATGTTTGTTTGAACTCTCATACCCCGAGAGGGGGTCAAAGAGTCAATAAAACTCTAAATTCTAAATTCAAATTACCCGACAGTACCATGGCATTGCCAGTGCCATGACAGAATGTACAAACTGTTCTCACATTGGAAACGCGAATAGTAACCTAGGAGAAGCCTTGCGATCAAAAAGACCTTTGGCTCAACATGTATGAACAAGAAAAATACAAAAGTAAGCGACATGGCAGTGTTTAACTATTACTTTGCTGGTAGGCGATTTAGCGGAATGCTAGCTTCTATCTCAGAATCTTTCTTCATTCCCTCTCCTTTTCCCCTCACATTTCTCCTTTCTTTCAACCGCAGAAATAATAGAAGAGTAATTATTGATATCGAAATTAGTAGTATGACACCAATAAATATGTGATAAACAAAACAAGTGCAAAATGTATCCCTATATGTTATTGCATAATGCGATGAATCAAATATGTCAGTAGTGGTTTGTACATGATAGGGTGTGGTTCTAATACCAGTTGAGGTTGGTTTTTTGGCAATGGTCTCTGTGGTGGTTGCAATCTGACCGTCGGATTTGTCCAAGGCAGTTTGTGTAAAGTCATTACACTCTCCGGGAACCTTCTCATAGTTTGCTTCATGCGAACAGCACTTGATATTATAGTTTACATCCATCCAAAAGACAGCGCTCACATCGGTTGCTGAACGTTCAGGAGGACTCTGAAACGGAGTCTTGACATCATTCTGATAGCAAATGAGTAGACCCCCTCCATCACCTCCCACTGCTGCCTGACAATGGACTTCTCGTAGACCAGATGAATATGGAGATGACAAAATATCACATTTTGCTCTGCCAGGGGGCAGAATAACATCCACGAACACGTCAAATGAAACGACCAAGCGTTTAGCTATTATCGTATGCTGTGAAACAGCCCATATATACACCCCTTTGTCAATTTTTGAAATATTTCGAATGTGCAGATCAACTCGCAAGACGTCTTCTCCCCAGGTAGTGCTTATGTTAAATCGGTCTCTTTGACTTGGATTCAAAGCATCTGGTTTCATCGTTCCATTGATGTTAAACGGATGGCTCACTCCCACTCTGAAGATTTCCCAGGTATATTGAGAATGTTCATCAAGTGCATAAGAAAATGGAATTATTGCATTAGTTCCAAGGCGGAATTTGTAAGACTCCAGGGCAGAAATTTGTCTAGTAATAATCGATGTGATAACCATCAAAATTGTAGCTCTGTTGTATCCCTTGCAGAAATGAACTTGTATTTGTCGAAACCAATCCATCCTTAATGATCCTATAATGACACAAGAATGACAACATTTTAAAATTTTAAAAAAGGCCTGGAAGACATGATTATTGCGGAAAATCAAAGATCAATATCAAAATTGGAACCCAGTTGAATAACATGAATTCCACGATAACGCTGATGGTGATTAATTATTCTGCTTAAAACATCAAATCGTTCTGATGGCATCCACCTGTTGTGTGCATGAGTAACCTAAACAAGTCAAAGCTATCCATTACATTAATTGAAATCTGTATATTCATATATTTTGTATTGGATCATTGTCATTGCTCCCATATTGTCATGCAAAAATATTTATAAGGCATATCTGATCCAGTAAATGGTAGACTAAACCCCAGACCCAGGAATACATATCTGTAGAAAATTAAGTTCATATCAATATGCACCATCATTATAGTCATACGGTAACTTTGATTGCATCCAGTTTTATTCAACAGGAAATATACAAACGTTGAAGGTTATTATCAAACAAAACACTACAGTTACGTGCACGTCTACTCAGTTAGGATATACTTATTGGTTGAAATAACTTACATAGCATCATTTTAAAAGTAAATCTATATTGGAAATCATTATTCATTGTAATTAAACACATGAGGAAGAACTCAAAATATACTTACCATCATCGTACTTATAACCCGGCTGGTGTTTTTCTTCTCATATACCGACATTCACATTTGTGACAACACCTCAATTGCAACAGTTTTCGTTAATCCTCTATATGTTCCCGAATGTGAAGAAACGATTTCCCTCTAATTTCCCGCGATGTACTTCACTCGCTGTTATCCCGTTACTTTGTAGTCGAATGGCACTTAAGCTATTAAAACAAATATTGCAGCGTTGTTATCGGTGATTTTTAAGCTTTAAATAATTTTGATGCATGGTATTTGTCATCTGAAGGTAAATAAAAGGTAGATTTGATCAACGTAGGATCAAAAGGTTCTATTTGACAAGAGGTGAGAGGAGGCGTGTTGGCTCAACTGTTAAATCGGGGCGGGGGTTGATCCTTGTGATTTGTTTTGAGAAACAATGCAAAATAAAACAGATGAATGACAAATTAAGTTATGTCATAATACAAAAAACGCCGCGGTTAGGCCGAGTAATATAAGTACAAGACTCTACAGGCTATATATAAAAAAATAAAAAAAAAACAAACACACACACGCACACACGTACACGCCCCGATCACATACAAACTCTCAACTATGAGACTCACTTTTACTAGTTTGTTCAACTATTTCAAAAATTGATTAAAAAATTATTGTTATTTCTTTAAAAGTGTTGGTGGGGGTATACTTTGCCCATCCTCAATATAAGAGGGATGTATACCCCTCCCCTGGGAAGTATGCTCGTGACTCTAAAAGATAAAACAAATATTACAATTGGTGACGTTTATCAGGGATTTTTGCACTGAAGATAAGATGTATGATTTAATTAGAAGGTATCCGAAGGTTCTATTTGACATTGAGAGAAAAGAGAGAAAAGAGAGATAGGAGAGAAAAGAGAGATAAGAGACTGAAATATATTCGTCATTTGTATCGCTTGTAAATCCGAACCTTGATATTTTCATTATTACATTAACATGACAGGGGAATAATTGGGAGTGGGAGGGGAGGTTTGCGTCCTCTCTTTAGTTTTTTTGATGGTGGATCCTCGTGAAATTCTGAAGACAAAAAATGCAAATATGAGTTACGGCTAAATCACACAATACTGGCTGTTAAGTGATCTGGAATTCAAAATATCAGAAAGGGAAAGGCATTCTTGCTCGGTCACTACGCTTTCTTGGATGATGATACAATTATATTTCTATTATCAACACGCAGTCAGCACTTTATCCATAGTGGTGGTATTCCATAAGTCACTGTTACATTGGTATTACTATTACTGATACTCAACGATAACGAAGATAACGACCTGACGATAACGGAAGGAATTCAGACTTTAATTAAACAGTTTTTATGGAATTTTTATAAATACGAGTTAAAAGTAGTTCCTAATTCAGTTGAAAGTTATAATGATTTTTTTACCCCCATTCTTAGGACAAATGTAATATTATAGTTTCGAAAATATAGACATTATCAAACACTGGATGAGGATCCGATGCATCCCGAATCGTACTTTTGTTCAAATGTTTAGCTAGTATCTGAATATTGGCATTGTTGAGTCATTGTTGAGTTACACCTCAATCTCTTTTCCGTTCCCTTTTTTAAATGATAGTTTTAAGCTTTGGTAATCTCATTGTTTATGTAATAGATTTCTTGAAACACGTTATGAAAAGAGACGCAAAGTTGGTTTCATTTTGTCCGGTGAGGAAAGACAGTTTGCATCATTATGTCATTAAAAGTCATACGATTTTAATACATTCAATACTCTTAGTGTTATCTACTCTGTAATACATATACATTTTCCCGAGAAGTATAGTACTCATGTGTATTCAAAATTCAAATGTTCAATAATATACCGCGTTTCGAAAATATAATTTCCATCTACCCAAAGTAAGAATTACTTCTGCACTTCATTCATTAAAAGTTACCGGCGTAATGCTAGGAGTCCACTGGGCCGCGCCAGTTGGCGCCAGTTTGCGCCAATGCAATTTACTGTGGCGCCTAGTGTCGCCAATAAGGTGCCTAGTGGCGTGTAGCGGCTCAAACTGCCTCCCAACTGGCTCGTGGTGGCCCGTAACGGCACCAAATTTGAATGTGGCGGCAAGAAAATTTCAAAATGTTTGAAATTTTCGTCGCGCCACTTGCATCGAGCAATCAGCGCCAAGTGTCCGCCAAGTGGAACCAAATGGCGCCAACATAACGCCCTTTGGCGCAAACAATCCGCCTATTGGAATCCACTGGAATGTAATGGCGCGCGCCAAGTTGCGCCAATGAGATTTCGCGCCACATGGCGCCACTTGGCGCCAAGGGGCACCTTGTTTGCGCCACTACGCGAGCCAAACGGCACCCGATTGGTGACTACTTCGCGCCAAATGCCACCTGATTGCCCGCCATTCGGCGCCACTTGCCGCCTATAACAGCAGGGCGGCATCGCAGGACGTTCTCACAGTGATGGCGGCAGTTCTCCAAGCTCTAGGGATGAGGTTGTGCTGGGCATCCTCCTGGTCCAAAATGCGGACGTCCCATGCTTGATAGTGCTTCCTGATGAGGTTGTGCAGCATGACGGCAGCTTCAATGAGCAGGCGGACTGTGTCTGGTTCCTGTCTCATCTGGCCAAGGAAGCACTGGAACCGCAGAACCAGAATACCAAAGGCATTTTCAACCACACGCCTTGCCCTGGACAACCTGTAGTTGAAGATCTTCTGCTGTTGGTCCATGTTACGACGGCCATAAGGCTTCATCATGTACGTCCTCATGGCGAAGGCATAGTCTCCCACGAAGAAGTACGGCATAGGGTGCTCTTCATCATCATGGGGAAGAGGAGCTGGATCTGGGATGCCTAAAGTGCCAGCTTCAATGCACTCCTTCAGTTCACTGTTATTGTAGATCTGGGCATCAGACTGATGGCCAACCCCACCCACATCGATCCACAGGAACTGGTACTTTGAATCTACCAGAGCCATCAGGACAACCGAGAAGAACTGCTTGTAGTTGAAGTAAAGGCTGCCTGATTTGTTGGGCTTCTGGAGACGGATGTGCTTTCCGTCATAGCCTCCCAGACAGTGAGGAAGATTCCATCTGGCTTCAAAATCACCTGCAACCTCAAGCCAGCATTCATTGGTTGTGGGGAGGGAGATGACTTCTGCAGCATACTCATCCACTACCGCTCTGGCTACATCAGGGACAAACTTCTGGATGGTTTCCTTGCCCATTCGGAAGTTGAAAGACAGCTCGGCATAGGTGGCCCCATTGGCGAGATGGCGCAGGAAGACGGACAACTTGAGACCAGGGGAATGGCCTTCCTGATGTGGGTGTCCTTTTTCTGCAAGTGGGGTGTAAGCCTGACCAACAGGTCATCAAACATCTCTGGGGACACCCTTGTGTAGTTCTTGAACTTCCTCCTGTCATTCTCACTCAGCTCTTCCATCAAAGTGTGGTACTGTCCACGTTCGGCCCTCAACTGTGGGTGGAGCATGGGTCTAAACCACCAGTTGTGCTTCCTTTTCTTCTTAGGAGGCTCTTCTTCTTCAGGATTGGCCAGCATAAGTTGATAGGCAGTGGCCACCTCAGCATCTCTCATCATCTTCTGATGGAGCAGCATCATCACTCCAACATTATCAAAAGCCTCAGACATATCAAAATTGTAAATATTTAGTAGAGATGTTGTTCATACAGCAGCTGAAGAGGGTCTGAACCAGGTAGCCAATGGCCGGTATTTATTTAGTCGGCAAGTAGCGCCAAGCGGCGGCAAGTTCAAACCAATTTGGCGACCTTTGGCACAAACTAATCACCAAGTGGCGCAAAGTAGCCGTCTATTGGCGCGAATGGCGCCAACAGGGTGAATTTTGGAATCAAATGGCCGTGTAATGGCGCAAACTGGCGCGAACTGGCGCAACATTTTGGAGCAAGCCGGGTGGCATTTGGCGCACGCCATATGGCACCCAGTTTATTCCACTTGGCGACACATGCCGAGCGGACATTAATTCGGCGCCACAGCGAGCCACTACGCGCCAATCACATAATCTTTGGCGCGAACTGGCACCAACTGGCGCCGGCCCAGTGGACTCCTAGCATAAAAGAATGTTAAGAAGATATAATTTGTTCATATTGATTACTTTGTAGAAAAGCTTTCGTGTACAATATGTGTATGCATTTTTGTGTATGTGTATGTGCGTTTGTATATGTGTGTGTTGGTATGGTGTGGGTATGCGTCACGAAATTGAATTGAATTGATTTATTAAACGTAAAAATGGAAATTCGTTGTTCACTGGTACAGGTGTGTAACAAACAATGTACACAATTATACAGATTATAAAACATGATAACAACATAAAATCAATGGCGTTACATCCAACAATACGAGCGACGTCCCACACACAGGCACCTTGCAATTCAAACGTAAATAGGGAACATGGAAATAGTCTGTATCAGATAAGCATGATAAGTACAATGTGATTAATTGCCTAGGAATGGAGGAAAGCAATAAAATAGTTCAATGTCTACAATACTTGCCCTCTTTTTACCCTACTGTTGCAAATATGAATCTAATCTGGCACAAATGAACGTCTGAAGCGCTCCCGCCTAGTGCGGGGAAATACTCCGCATCTGCAACAGAACGAACTAATGTTAGTATAATGTCGTCTTCTTTCCATTAACACTCTACTTTTTCTTCTTAGAGAATTCATCAAGAATGAAAGCAGTTGGTATTTTTTGTGCGTGTGAATGGCGTGTTTTTGTCTGCATGTGTGGGGTCGTTTGGGAGGAGGGCAGGTGATGGTAGGACGGGGAGAGACGGGGATAATTTCTGGAATTAAAATACAGAAAGGGAGAAGTGAGTCAATGTAGCATTATTATAATGAGTGTAAATGGTTGGTGCTAGTTTATATATTAGATTCTCTATCTTGTTTTAATGCTCTCACTTAATGTATTGAAATATGTAAATTTCTTATTTTTTTCCTACATACTGGCTTTCATTATCGATATTATTATTTTCATTATTTGATGATATTATCTTTCAAATAACGTATTAAGTGCTACAAATTCATTAACTTTTTTCTGTTTCCGTATGATCATTTCGTAAAATACCAAAATTCAAGAGGAATATAATCAACAATGAATGAAATCGAATAATATCAAGGAAAACAATTTTTTAATGTAGCTGAATTGATTTGTTTCATGTGGGGGCTCTATTTAAAAGCGATTCGCTTTTTTGCGCCCTTTACCATATCTACCATGAATCATTGTTGGCGTAGTAAAGAAACCGAAACCTTCACTAGAATCTCGCTTATACCCCCTTCACATACACGGATTTTTCTTACAAGTCCTTACGGATCGCCAACTCGTAGTCAATCGCAAGCATCCACAAATAACTCGCTGGTATCCGTAAATAACTCGTAACAATTCGCAACAACTCGTAGACACTCTTAAGGATCCGTGAAAGGAGAGGCAATTTTTTTGACATGTCAAAAATCTTCTTACGATTGTCCACGGATTGATTTGTCCGTAAATAGCTCGTAAATGACTGATGGATGTAGTACACAGTGGCTAAAGAAAGCAACAAAAATCCCCCCAGCCACTGATATCTGACAACGTAATTTATCAATTTCTGGCCCCCCCCCCAAACAAAAAAAAAACAAAAAAAAATTAAAATGCTCATCTGACTGTGATCAAATGCCTTAAAACCCCTGAGCTTCCGGGGGCTCTGCCCCATGGATTTCACTAAGGGCCCAAAATTCAGGCACCTGGATGCTCATCTGACGGTAATTTAATGCCTAAATCCCTGAGCTTCCGGGAGCTCTGCCCCCTGGATTTCACTTTCACTTAGGACCCCACACCAATTAGTGACCTACCAGTGCCACAAATAAGGTATTAAAATATGCTCATCTGACCGTAATTAGATGCCTAAAACCCCTTGACTTCCGGTGGCTCTGCCCCCTGGACCCCACCTAGGGCCCTAAGGTGGACGGCTGGATGCTAATCTGACGGTAATTTAATGCTTAAAACCCATGAGCTTCTGGGGTCTCGGCCCCCTGGACCTCACGCCAATTAGTGTCCTGCCAGTGTCACAAATAAGGTATCAAAATATGTTCATCTGACTGTAAAGAAATACCTATAGCCCTGAGCTTCCGGGGCTCTGCCCCCCTGAACCCAACCATTGCCCTACGGCGGGCCCCTCGATGCTCGTCTGACCGTAATCTATTGCCCCAAACCCCTGAGCTTCCGGGGCTCCGCCCCCTGGACCCCACGGCAATTCGTGACCTGCCAGTGCCACAAATAAGGTATGAAATATGCTCATCCGACGATAATTGAAAGTATAAAACCCCTGAGCTTCTAGGGGCTCCGCCCCCTGGACCCAACACCAATTTGTGTCCTGCCAGTGTCATAAATAAGGTATCAAAATATGTGCATCTGACCGTAATGTATTGCCCAAAACCACTGAGCTTCCGGGGGCTCCGCCCCTGGACCCCACGCCAATTCGTGACCTGCCATTGTCACAAATAAGGTATAAAAAAAATTCTCGTCTGACGATAATTCAATGCATAAAACCCCTGAGCTTCTGGGGGTTCCGCTCCCTGGACCCAACACCCATTTGTGTCCTGCCAGTGTCACAAATAAGGTATTAAAATATGCTCATCTGACCGTAATTTATTGCCCAAAACCCCTGAGCTTCCGGGGGCTCTGCCCTTGGACCCCACGTAAATTTGTGTCCTGCCAGTGTCTCAAATAAGGTATCAAAATATGCTCTTCTGACGGTAATTTAATGTATAAGACTCCTGAGCTTCTGGGGGCTCCGCCCCCTGGACCCCACACCAATCTGTGTCCTGCCAGTGTCACAAATTAATAACGTATCAAAATATGCTCATCTGATAGTAATTAAATGCCTATATCCCCTTGAGCTTCTGGGGACTCCACTCCTTGACTCCCTCCGAGAAACTTTCAGCGGGGTTTGCATGAAGAGTGGGATGGCCAAGAGTTGGGTGATGGGGATTTTTTTTTGTCTCCCCCCCCTAAAAAAAAAAGTTTTTGCCACTGCCGGTGTCACCACTACGTACCAATATTTGGCTCGCATAATTTCAAATTTGGGCCCCCCTAAGAAATCCTGGATCCGCACAAGATACCAACGAACTTGGAAAATCATTATATAAAATAAATATGAAATATGATGAGGTTTACCGATCTTTTTGCTACTATGCAACTACATAATGGATGTTTCGGCGAAACATGACAGTTATTTGCTTTTTCCAAGATTGTTGTAAAATACCGTATTGAGCTCAAAGCTCAACGAAGTGGTGATATTATGATAATATCTGAGAAATCAAGGAATATGTAAATATTT
Source organism: Strongylocentrotus purpuratus (assembly GCF_000002235.5). NCBI lineage: Eukaryota > Metazoa > Echinodermata > Echinoidea > Camarodonta > Strongylocentrotidae > Strongylocentrotus > Strongylocentrotus purpuratus. Next base: position 29,891,521 of record NW_022145607.1, read on the forward strand.
CTATCGACTGTGTAATTCCATGTGTGGCGTAGTTCATTGTTCCATCATGGGCTGTTCCGACCATAATGATGTAGCCTATATTTAACAATTGATTAGGTTTAAATCACATTGGAGCAAAGAAAACAGCTCACATTCCTACTTTAAAGCTTTTGTTTCATATTTGATTGAAAGAAAAAACAATATTAAAAAATGACAACTCAACTTTCAGATCAGGAATTTATTTATTTATTTATTTATGTATTCATGATTTCTTTCAACAGGGTAGTTTCATTCAGTTCCATTGGAAGTCAATGGATCTGCTTAAAATAACAGTATAATAAGATAAGTATGATAATGCAATAATTAAAAATTGAACATATTTCTTTAAAAAAAAATTATTTGAATCATACATAATGTATTATCAATTATTTCAACAACAACCACAAAAATACAGAATAATTACAATAAAAAAACCACCCCTAAAAAAAAAAAAAAAAAAAAATAAAATAAATAAATAGGAATAGTGGGTGAGTCGAAGTAAATGTGTAAATGTTAACTGTAGCCGTAGTAATCAAAATCAAAATGCAAAATATCATTGAATAGATAATGTTTTTTACTCATTGACCGCCGCGATGACGTAGCATTCAAAATATAGGGGCATCAACATCAAGGGAGATGAATAGGTTTGAAAAGAAAAGAAACAACAAGAACAGAATCCCCCAATATATCCAGAAGTATAACAGTATCATGTGCCTGTTGTTACGTCGAACATGATTTTTTTGCTCGTAAGGTCTACAAGTTAAGGCCCGGGTCCGATGGTCGCTTCACCCTTTTTGTTTAAAAATGCCCTTTTAATCACGAAACGTCGGGGGATTGTTTTTGAAATAAACATTTCTTTTCTAAAAAATGGTCTGGTCAAATTTACCCGACATTTTGTGAAAGCCATACGGCAAATCTACAAAAGGTCGCGTCCTTTACGTGCATCTTCACGTGATCTTCCGCTTTTGTTTTACGTAAGGTTGTGTAATGCGACTACCCGACCTGACGCGATGACCCGATCGACTGAAAGTATGCCACATTTAAATAGTGAAATATAAAATATGTATCGAGATGATATTTCGTTATCATATTCGTGGGCAAATATGATAACATTCTGAATGTAAATTCGTTCTGATGGTGCTGTTAGTGACTATGTCATTGATCCAATGGTATCAGACCTTGTACAATTGCCTTACTTCATTTTGTAAAAGGAATTGGGTATCTTTGTCTCAGATTCTGAAACAAAATCCTGGACTTAGCTCATGCTGCAATGATAATTTAGGTAATTTAGGTTAACTTTAGGTCAGTTTATTATACTTTCTGATAACTACCCCTTTTCACCTCTGATGACTGTCTCTTTTCTAATGTAATACGTGCACTTTTACAAATATGATAGCTTCCCCTCGTTACTTTTGGTAAATGCCCCGTTTACCTATATTTCCTATTGTCGTGTAAAGAGCCATATCTAGCTTCAATGAATTGTAGCAATTCTATCAAGTAACACTTCGGTACCCTATATCTAACACCATAACATAATGCAGTGGTGCGAAGGCAGGGGCACAATCCCCTAAACTTAATTTTAAAAGGAATCACTTGTGCTTTCATTTGATGGTCTTGGCTTATTCATTTGATCGCCTCCGTTCATTTGGCTTTTGTCTGTGCTACCTGTGTCGGATCCACATTTAGAGCATCTATTGGCTCCATTTCTTTTATTTATACACACTGATATCACCAATGCATTCAGTACAATGCCTATAGCGGTTGTAACATAATAATGAAGATATGAAAATTCATTACAAACACAATGGTCGGAGTTCAAATGTTTCGTTTCTTCTACGGTACTAGCTGAATCTGTGGAATGTTCACTCTCAAGCGGCGATGATGCCGACACAGGTTTTCCATTATTCTTCAAATTTGTTGAAAGTGGTCTGGTTGTAATCTTGGGTGTTTGAATATAAGATTCAATTAGGGCGGCTTTTGTAAAGTCATTACAGTCTCCGGCAACCTTCTCATAGTTTGCTTCATGCGAACAGCAATTGATATCATGATGTGCATCCATCCAAAAGACAGCGGTCACATCGGTTGCTGAATGAGCAGGAGCACTCTGAAACGGTGTCTTAACATCGTTCTGATAGCAAATGAGTAGACCCCCTCCATCACTTCCGACCGATGCACTGCAATGGACCTCCCGTAAACCAGATGAATATGGAGACTCATCAACACGGCACACAGTTCTGCCTGGTGGAATAATGATTCCAATATATACATCACTAGTATTAACCCTATCACCACTTTCCAAGTGTTCTTTTACCGCCCAGACATACACTCCTTCATCCCTTTCCTGAATAGTGCTAATATGCAGCTCCATCGTCAAGATTTGCTGACTCAAAGTTACGTTAACTTTAAATCGAGTCCTCTGGTCCGGCCTCAGTGCATTAGGATCAATCGTGCCGTTGACATAAAATGGTTCACCCATGCCGTTACTGTATATCTCACAATAATATTGATGTGTCCCGTTGAGTCTAAATGAAATCGAAACAGTTGCGTCAGTTCCTAGTCGAAACTCATGGTTTTGTAGACCCTGTATTTGTCCAACCATGCTGGCAACTGCAAAGATCATGATAAGACTGAGAGCCATTTCTGTTCTATGCCTACTATATCCATATCATCTGACATCTGGCGTTTTCCTGTTAAGGGTAAAAGACACGAAACACCTTAATGTCAGTAAGGATTCACCAATGACTGCGAATGCAATTGAAAGTTATTTTCAAAGTGTTATTATACGAGAGTTTGACTTTAAATTTTTTACCTGTTCTACCATGACCGTTATATTTGATTTCTATCATTCTTTCCTGATTTAGTTTACTGCCATTGTTCATACTGCGAGATCAGAACTTCAAGTTTTTTTTCATCATTTCCCCTAAAGCAACATTATCCAAATTAAATAATACGATTTGTTTCTTACCTGTCTTCTCCTCTTCTCAACAAACAACTGATGCCTCATGTAGGATGTGGAAATTGTTCGCGGATAAACTGACATGGTATGTAGTTTCCCTTATTTCCACCATTAAGGCGAGGCGTCAAAAATATCGATACCAGCAGGCTGCCGCCTCACGTATTGGCGCATCGAGGCTGCAATTACGGCCGAAGCCTGGCTGGGGCAATTATTTTTCACTTATTAGCCCAGCCGGCTTGCGCCAGGCTGGGATCTGAGGCTCGGTTTCCATTCGAAAGGCGGCAGCCGGCGCATGCTTTTGTTCGGAGACCATTATGATGACATCATGAGTTAATTGAGGGTCCTACCGCCAGCGGTAGCCGGCTGAGCTAATTTAAAAAATGCAGCCAGGACGCACAAGTGCAGTTAGCTGCCGCTGGCTGGTATATTTATTTTTGACGCCTCGCCTAAGTCATATTCAAATACGTACACTATGCTAGCAGTAACAAGTCAAGTATTTGAAATATATAAGTCATACACAACAACTCCCTCAAAAGTAAACTTTGATCGAGAATGCACTGATTTGCAAAGGTAAAACTAACAAATGATTGTTAATTTTTGATTTAACGATAACTGTGTTTACATTCAGAATAAGTAAGAAATTCACACGTGACTGGCAGTTCTATTTGTAATCTTGCTGTAAAGTGATGATAACGGATGAATAATGAATGCGCAGATCCGTTGGAAGGAGGAGGTGGTGCTCTCTCGCACCTTTGATTCGGAGTATTGTTTTTAATCGGAAAGTTTAGGAGTAAATGCAAATACCTCAAGAAGCCGAATTTCCTCTTCTTTAGAGAGAGAATTTTGGATGCGCCCCCCTAACGTTTGAAGAGAGACTGCCGCCTATGCGCAGTATGGCATTTTAAGTGAACAAAAACCCAGCCCACCTTCAAAATGGTTCTTACGAACGTGGTGAGGGATTTGTTTACATAATCTGTTGGACTTTGCAGAATAAAATGAAACCAGTTATATGGAATCAAGGAATCATAAAAGTTGAGTGCTCTTCAAATGAAAAAAAGCATGTACACACATTCCAAATTTTCAAGCATTGTGTAACTCGTACCTTTCCTATTTCCGGAATTGCGACATTCTTACCAGAACGTTGTCACTATGATTTCAATGACATTTCTATAGGGGGGGGGGGGGTGGGGGCAGGGTAAAAGTAAAAGTCTCTCGTATGTAAATGAATTCTCACTCGCTCCACCAAACCATGACAATTCATCAACTCTTTTAAGAATGATTTGTTAGATGCGATTTGACAAATTTTAATAAATGGAACATGTAACATTCCTTAAACAATAGTCGTCTAACCAGTCCTTGTTCAAAAATCATTTCCACCAAATGAGAGATAATCTGAATATTGTAAAAAGTGTCCTCTATGTCAATCAAATAATGAAACAAATCACTGAAAAAATAAAAAATAAAGAGAATAGTGACAATTATCACCCTTCATCTGTTCTCATTCTTTTTAAATATAGCCCACTCATGATACGGTAAAATATATTTCTACTAAAAATTTAAATCTTTTCATTTTTACAACCATCACTAGGTGCCTAGAAAAACACGCTCATGTAATGTCAAAGGAATTTCCAATTCTCCCGTCCTTAGGAAAACAAATTTGTGTTTTTGATGTAAGAAGTTTAAAAATGATATAGGAAATCATATCATGCCTAAATCATCCAAAATGAATAGAGCTAGAGTCCTGATTCTGGGGCTTCTCTTCCTTTTATGAACAAGCATAAAGAGTCATCCCCCCCCCCCCCAAAAAAAAAATATGTCAACATGAAATTCTCAATCGCATTACATTGAATGATTATCAATAATGAAAATGGTGTTTGTTATGTTTATGAAGATGATGGTAATGATAATAATATTAATATAAATAAAAATGATAATGATGACTAAAATTATGATGAAAATAGATTACATTTTTTCTGCGCTTAAAACAAAGTTTCTATGCACTTTCTATGGTTATTCGTCAACGATATACGAAAACCATGATAAAAATGATTCCTGAAAATTGCAAATCTTACATTCTTAAATGCACCATGACAAAACATTCCTAAATATGAGTTTGACGGCTGTGAAACGAATACCTTGATAACGCATTGGTTTAAAACATAATACAAGACAAAAATTATAATTTTTTAAAGCATTGAACTTTTGGTCAGATTACTAGTAAATACTATTTATCCCTATATTTCCACTTGATGTCAACAAGACGACCATTAAATCAACGACCGACATTTATTATGTTGTGAAACTTGGTTTATACCAACATCGACATGTAATGTCCATCAAGATAGTCATTTGTCTAACTCTAAAACTTCAAGGTAGTTTTGCCTCTGGTCTTAGTTTCAATTCCTTACTCATCAATCTTATTTGAGTAGAAAAATTTCCGTTGCAAAACCTTTTAGAATGAGGACAGTATATTCTTTGCTAGATTAATCACTGGTAAGGGTTGGGGAAAGAGTTGTCATTATAAAATCTTTAAATACAAAACAAACGATTCTTCTTCTTCTTTCATTCTTTGATCGAGCAGTTGATGTCTAGCACGTAAGAGAATGTCTTCTAACAGGAATGTAATTGCAGGAGGTGCGATGGCCAGTTCTTATTGGAAAAGGGCAAATGGGAAAGTACAACCGTCTTATGGATCCTTAGTACGACAGTTCTTGTTGGCATGGATCATATTATCAGTGTATCTTCATGGTTGCAAATGTGTTCAAATGTTTACATTTGATATTCACCCAAGCAGCACCAGGATAGAAGAAGGACATGACATTTCATTTCAATGTCAAATCGAATCTGAGGTTGATGTAAGGTCAGCTTCATCATTTTGGGAAAATAGACACAGAGAGATTCTTTATCCCCAGGAGTTCATCCATGTAACCACGCAGTCGACAAATGGCTTCATCGCCTCTAACCTGACAATCGAGAGGGTAGGACGGGACTTGGAGGACTCATACCGATGCACCGTTTTACTCCTTCTTCGAGACAAGAGAATCGAGATTGTTTCGTCAAAGTTCGGCGAACTAAATGTGCTGCACTTTCCAGGAGAAGATGATTTGAATTGCCAAACTCAAGACGGTCTTGCAGTCAAAGCCGGTGATACAGTGACCATTAGTTGCGAGGCAACCAGATGCAACCTGCCCTTGGACATTAACTGGGTGAAGCCAAACTTGATGGGCCTTCACCACACAGTGCTCGCTCATGAAAGCTGTTCTACGACTTGGATGGTGACGGTTGACAGGAAACTGCAAAATGACAAGCTTTATTGCGTCGTGACCAGCCCGAGTTTTCCAGGGCGGCGTTCCAACTGTTCCTTGGGTCCTTACGAGGTCCTTTACCCACCCGAAGTGCAGGTAGCTCCTAGGAATTCTGAGGTGTTGGTCCCTTCCATTGCCGCTTCGACGTCTCTGTACTGTCTGGTAGATGCCAACCCGCCTGTCAATATTTTCAAGTGGTCATGCTCACCAGAGGGATTCCTTCCAACGTGTGATTTTGCTGAACAAAACATCACAATACCACTGTCACAAGTAGGACTAAGGAACTTCAGCGTAGACGTGACATGCACAGCAACGAACCAAATTGGCAGTTCCCGTAACACTTCCAAGTTCACAGTTGGTAGTCCTCTCGTCGGTGCCGGTCGCGACTGTTCATCGACAAACCATCGCAATGTATCCGATATTGAAACAGGGATTTACGTGTTCCAATCCCTTACCGGAGACGTGTATCAGTTTACATGTGCGTTCGTTGAGGAAAAGGAAACGAGTGCATTTTTTAAATGGTACCTAGATGGACATCAAATAAGGGAAAACAATAACACTAGTGTTGGGCAAATCTTACCATGGCTACGCAGAGATTTCCTCGTGCTGACAAATGACATCCTGTCTGCTGAAGAAACACACATTGTGATGTGTGAAATCACTTCTAAAGCAATGGTCAAAGTAGCGTCATGCACCTTCACCTCGAAATTCGATCAAACTTCGACTAGGAGTCTTCATGAAACTATAACTCGAGGACCAGGACTGTCTCTCAGAACCCACCAAGGGGAGCCCCATTCCGTTTCTGGAGTGAGAGTCAGTGTACCTTCAAAATCTCCTGCAGATTCATCCTTCGACTTCTGGGACATCTTCTGGATGCTTCTGATTGCCGTTGGCGTTGGTTTTGTTCTTGTGATGTGTTCTATATCACTCGTCCTAATCGTACAGAGAGCGACGAGGCGTGGACGATTGCCGTTTAACAGACATTCGGACACGGTTCAACTAGCAAACCTTCAACGAGGAATTTTCCCCAATCCGAAAGGTGCAGGGTCCGACGAACCAGTCTATGAGCAGCCTCGAGACTGCAGTATCCGACGCAAGTCCTCCCGCAAGCCACTTCCACCGTGTCCAAAGCAGGAAGTTTGCGAGCTTAAGAAGCTGAAGAATGATGGCGACCCTGAGGGAAGTTGTTCAGATGACTACTCTGGAGTCTACGAAGATTCCTCCCAAGGGGATGGTGATAACAGTACCTCTCTGGTCTCAAGCAGTGAGACATCAAGTGCCACACAGTACCAAGAATATGCTGAATGTGAACGCGATGTTGACTTCGTTCACTATGACAATCACCAAGTGGTGGAATCCTTCATCGGTGATCAACAGAGTTCCTACTACCGGAACAAGTCGCTGGCGTTCAGGGAGCTATATAAGTACGATGTTGAAGAGAGGGTAAAGATGTTTGCTTCAGAGGGGTCTCTCCGAAATATCCAACGCATTTATCTTGAATAAGACCATTTGGTATCAGTGTTATCTACACATTACCATTATTGCATATCGATGTTTATTTTTTTTAACAGGAATTGAACATAACTTGGATTGTCTCGATTGTTTAAACTTTTTCCCAAGTCGGTTCCTGATCTCTCCTTATTATCAAACTACCAATATGATTAACATTCTTTTGTCATGGTCGAAAATGTCATAAAATTCTAATAACTAGGCGCTTGTATTTTTATATTTTATTACCTATTAATTTGTCCACTCTTATATTGTCTAACGTCACAATAGTAGAGAAAGCTGCGTACTTAAAGATGTGTTACTTCCTAACATATATTATAGGCTTTGATCATTCGTGGATCTTTAAATAACTATGTACAAATGTTTTTAATCTCTACCTCTGTATAGACTATATTGAACCGAATTATTACCCAGTTCAGAAGGGGGCGGTCGAGGCCGTATAAATTAGAGATAAATGTAATGTTTTAAGCTCGCTTGTATAGAGATGTTAAAGAATGACGGTGTGAAAAATTGTCCCTTTCCAGACGATATTTATTTGTAGTGTTTCATGTAATAAGTTGGCGGGTAAAGAATTTGGTAACGTCCCGTCAGGAGTCTATTAAGCGCGTATGATCCACATTTGAAAAGCATGATTTTCTGGAACCGATGTATATCTCCCAGGTTTGCTAACATTTTCCCCATGGAAAGAACAGCATGACATTGTTTATAATCTTTTTAATTCTAAGTGGGTACAAATATTATTAATGATGATGATGATGACCCTCCTGGGTTTCAAGTCCAATAATTCTCTTTCGTAGTGACTATAACATTTATCAATCTATCAACTTGATAGATTTTTAGATTCTCTTACAAGATTTTGAATAATATGTATTATACTCTCGTTTCCGATATACACCAAAGTATCAATATTTGGGATAGAACGATATCAGTCCGATGGCTTCTGACGATACATCTTATAATTTTTCTTTCCAATAAAATGCCTTTTAAAATTGATGAATAAGTAAGACGAGCGTTCGAAATTAAAGGTAATACAAAGTTTTTGTGTGGGGTCATGAATTTGGTTCAAATGAACATATTGGACGCATATGCGGTCCTACAATATTCAGTGATCGTTGTCGCGGTTGAAATCGAGTCTAAAGTTATGAAATTGTAAATAATAAACTCTTTATGTTGTATAGCACCCTCTCAAGGTCAAGATATAAATTAAGCTATGAAATAATGTTTCTTGACTAAAATCTACCGATTAGTTGTTGCCGTTTGGAAATTATATACCACAACTACATATTCTGAGATTTTCATGGTCGCAGCTACCATTGTACGGCCGTAGGCGCTATTTGAAATTTATCAAAATTTCCCGGGAGCACCGGTTAATTTTTATATTAAATATGTCTCGAAAGCAGAAGTAGTTTAGGGGCTAAATTTTCTAGTGCTTATAATACATCCACAGGGGCATCCAAATATATCAAAATTGTAAAGAATCACTATCCACCCATTTTCAAAATTTCCCAAAACTTTGTATTACCTTTAATGTATCACAAGCGTTGTTCTTTGGAACACTTTGCATCTCATCAGCTTTATTTACACCTTTTGAAATCGTCTTCTAATTACAAGGAGAACATTCTCCATAAAGTCACAAAACTGTTTCTTTCTGGTGTGTGGGCCTATTTAGATCACATTGAAGCAATTTTTTTAACCAGTTTAGTTTTAAGTAAGAACGTTGACAGCATTTATGCTCTCCTCGTAGCCAAACACTGGACCTAGAAAATATGGCACTCGGCTGTCTGTTGGCATTGCTGGCATTAAATGCTTTCATTGGGCTTACCAATCCCCAATAATTTTATGAGTTTGGTCTTGGGAGCAATGCTTTTGATAATTGAACTTGATTTAACTATTCAAGAAGGGGCTGTTTATCAATATGATATTTTCAACCCAGATAAAAAACTGCGTCTGTTGCCTTGGTGGATAAACACGGCATTTTTTAGTGTTGACCAAAAGGAACGATTTATTGTTTTAAAGGAAAGAAATGGAACCAATCTCACCGTCACACTTTTCATCTACAGTGTGAATTCTCTTGACAGTGGTTTCTAAATTTGTCTTTGGAAGAAAATCATTTCGGGCAGGTGAGAAACACAATACATGCTGCTCTCCGTGATGTGATGTTACCACCCGGGAAAGCCGAGTGCTGGATAAACTACAACTCGTATTCCAAGACGTGGAAAGAAATACGATACAATGCTACGACAGCTAGTAATGGAGGTGGAATTTTAACATGCTTTCAAAATTCTACTAGATGTTTCCCGGTCAACAAAGTGAGCCCGAAAAATGATTTCAAATAATATCATATCGGCTGCTTTTTGGGTCATGTTGACATTGCCTTTTCGATGCTGTTCATTATTGCTCTCAGACTTACACACAGAGATGGAGTCGGATTTTTGTCATGATTTTGTATATTCTCCCAGTGGCTGATGGTAGTATACAAGCAAATTCGTGGACCTTTTTGATTTTGCCTTGTTCCATTCGTTGTGTCAATGGTTATATTGTTAGCTTGCACTTAAAAATTGAACTGCAGTTACTCTGAAAAATATGATGTAGCTACAAATATATGATTTTGTGATTTAACAAGTATCCATTGTAATTATTTGGGTTTAACCTTATGATTGTCGTATGCCCACAATTATACAATTTTCACACAACTGCGCCAGGAGTGTCAATTTTGACATTATAAATGTTCACTACTATTATTATTAGAAGAAGAATCGCACGTGTGTGGGTGAAGTAATGTGCACTATACCTTTGTAGGATATGAATGAAAGCACATGTACATCGGATTAACTCATACTCACGTGTGCAGAAGTATGTCAATGGTAAATACGCAACTCATTCCTGGGGGGGGGGGGCGTTTCATGAGACAATTATTCGTTGGTTTTCACCGACTAATATCATTTTCACCGACAATTTTATTGTCAATGTTGATGAAACGCCCCCCTGTAATACAGAGTCACAAGGAGTGATGGATTGTTTGGTTCGTGGAAAATAATTTAGGAATGTTGGTTCGATAGGCTTGATGAGTTGTGTAATTAATCTTGAATAGCTTTGAACACAATAGATTGACACAAATGACAATTGATGTAACAAGATAGCATCCAATGTTATTTTGAAAAATAACTCGAATTTTATTTTTCAATCAACAAAGGTAATAAAGTTGTGTTTTGGCAAATAAGAGCTCACATTTATTTAGAGAGTTGACTAAAAGTAAACATGAAATAAACATGTTACATTATTTGATGTAAAAGCAGTATTAAATGCACATTGTATTTGTTCGTCTTTATTTGTTTCGTAATAAAGTTCATGTAAATGCTAATTTTCTGACACAGATATTTTCTTCTTCTTATCTAAATGTGCATGTGTATGTCTCATAAACGTAAATATGAATTTTCTTTATGATACAGTACTAAAAATATACCAAAAAAATCCCCCTCTTTCGGTGCACTTATTTTTTCCCTCCCAAATGACATGGATCCTTTAAAACATGGATCCTTTAAAATGTGTTTCATTATGCTTATGTAAACATAGAAATATGAAGAATTCAGCTTCGGTTCCTTTTCATGTACAATGATATGTACAAAACATTTGTTTGATTGCATGAACGAACCGTTATTGATTTGATTGAGAAAATAAATCGCTTAAGTTAAAATTAACTTAAAGGAAAAAAAACCTAAAAAAGGTCATGTTAAATAATCCCTTCATTGAGCGGCTCGAAATATGATGAATGCATAACCCCAAGGACACCTCGTCAACTAATGACAGGACACTATTAAATTGTAAAATATATGAATCGTAATAAAAACGAACGCTATAAATACATTTAAAGCACTGTTGTTTTACTTTTTACGGCAAGAACATTGATGCCAAGGTATACCTGTCAGCTGCATGATAAATGTCATGATACATATGCATTTCAGCTCATATATAACTATCACAAGCCCACCATTGCGTCAAAGATAAAACAAAAAGACTATAAACTTTCTTTATGCATATTCTCCTAAACAATAAGGACTAGATAATAAAAGGACAAAACATAACCAAAATCAAAATGCAAAACGATCTATGAAATTAAATAATACCATATAATTGATATTGTTTCTACTTGTTGACCTAGCTAAACCAAATAATCATCTAAACAACAAGGACTAGATAATGAAAGGAGAAAACACAACCAAACTTAAAATGCAAAACGATCTATAAAATCAAATAAAACTAGACTTTAATTCGTCACTTTGACGAATTAGGTGATACGTATGCTAATGGTTTACATAATAAAGAATGCATTACACGATATCATATTATTTCATGAAATGCTTCATCCATTAAGATCTATCCATATGTCAAGTTTAAATTGTGTCCCCTTGATCATTATGGATCTAGGGAAGATAGATTGAAAAAATATGACCATTGACCCTGCGCAGTAACCAGTTACACCTTTGACTCTAATTTACATCACGAAGATAACATTTTGACGATTTTATCTTATTCAAAGAAATGAAAATGTAATTGATAAATGATTATCATCATTATGATAATGATGATCATGATGATCATGATGAAGATCATAATCATGAGCGGGATCCTGACATCTTATTGACAAAATGAGGGGTGATTTAGATAGCACATAGTCTTAGCTACAGCATACTAAAAAATCAACAAAATCCAAGCAGAAATAACGGCGATATTGCTCGCAAAAGACAGGAATGTAGAATCCAGATTTGAGAAAAAATTATCTCCCACAGGGATTACACGCAAAAAGTAATGGATTAAGTGAAAATAGGGAAACAATAAAGTAAATAGGGTTGTTTATTACATTATTTGCGATTCTACGTGTTCGAATAATTAAAGGAGATGGTACAGTGAAAGGTCAACAAGAAAAAAAAAGTTCAGAATTTTTTTTGGGAGACACCCGGACTCGAACCCGGGATCTCAAGGTCGGAAGTCAAGTGCGTTACCGATATACCAAAACATTTCCCATAGCGATTACACGTAAACGAAAATGGAATTCTAAAATCCCACTTTGCAAGTAAAATATGAGCATGATCCCGGCATATGATCGAAAATGAAGTACACATTGGAGATAGCTCATTGTCTCAGCTACAACAAACTCGAAGCTCACCGAAAAAAAAGTCAAAACAACGGAGATGTTGCTCGCGAAAGACGGAAATGTAGAATGCAGTTTTGAGAAATAGTCATGTCCCATAGACAATACACGCAAAATGTGAAAAATTGACATGCCTCCTTTAATTGCAAAAATACGCCATGATACCTTTGTCAAACAGGAAAATTGTGTACACTATATTTGTAGGAAATTATCTCAGCTACAACATATCAAAATTTTGAAGAAAAACAATCAATATTTTCAGAGATACAATCAATTTTCCAAAAATATGCAAACGTCATAATATGCAAATTTAAATTTTGAGTTCGGAGGCCATTATGATGACATCATGAGTTAATTGAGGATCAAATGAGACATGAAATCATATTTCCAACTCATGATCTATCAACATATGAAAACATATTGGGAGTTCATATCTATTCTGAAGAGTTACAATGAATTTTGTATAGGTATGTTTTTGCCCATATATTGTGGATAAAGATAACGCAGATCCGCGCGCGCTGTCAACTTTGACGGACGCTCATTGCGTTATTAAAAGGTGAACAAATTATCAAAATGCTTGGAAAAATGTGCCAAATACGCTGAAATAGAAAATTTGGCAATTCTATGTTACAAAATGCTAGTGCGCACAAAAAACGCGCGCGCATGCGCGTGTGCATGATTTTTTGTCAAATGCTCCATATGGCCTGAAACGTATGCAAAAAAAATTTGAGATGATTTAGAGCATTTTCGAACGCGCCCGCGCGCATTTGCGCACATTTATTGACCTGAAATTGACCGGACGAATATTGATCTTATTCATGATAAATATGAATAAAAATTACTTTCCGTTATGAAGATATGATCATAAGTTGATTTTCACAAAATGGCGCCTAGATGACGTCATAATAACTTTGAGTCTTTGAAAAGTCACGCAGTTCTAAGTTAGACTAAGATCTATCATCATGGCAAGTTTCATGATAATGGCTTTATTCAGTCTTGAGATATCCTGCGAACAAATTCGAGGAAGAATAATAATAAATAAATAAATAAATAAATAAATAATAATAAAAATCTTGACGAAATCAAAAGGTGATACGTCTACGTACGTATCACCTAACAAAATAATTTAAACTGTTTCTAATTGATGACCTAGCCTAACAAAATATTCATCTAAAGAACAAGGACCCGATATGTTCAGGACAAAACACAACCAAAATCAAATATGTAAAACGATCTATAAAATCAAATAATACAATATAAATGATACCGTTTCGAGGGGCGTACGCAGGATTTTTTTTCGAAGGGGGGGGGGGGGGGTTAACATTTGAAAAATCGAGCCGAAAAAATCGCAACGACTCAGCCAGCCGCTGAATAAGCGGGGGGGGGGGGGGGGGAGGGGTAAGAGCACACTTTTTAATTTTGTTTACACCGAAAATTTGAAAATTTGACCGCCTGATATTTCGTTCAGTTGGGGGGGGGGGGGGGGGGGTCAACCCACCCCCGCTGCGACCATTTCTGATTGTTGACCTAGCCTAACAAAATTACCATCTATGAAATTGACCATGGTAAATGCATTTAACAGATCTATCATTATTACAATGACATTTTCTTAACCCAATTCTGATCCTGATGATTCTGATCCTGATGATAACAAGATATTCTAATAAAACAGGGTTATTATCAAAGGAAAGATCATTGTTACCAGTTGGACATTTTGAACTGACTTTTGACCACTTGAAAGGTCAGAGTGTGACACTTTTGAGGTGATCATATCGATTTGATCATCACTATGATCTCTTTGATTTGTTTTTGTAGGTTGATCTGTTGTATGTGCGAGTACCGGGGACCAACTGTAATCTCGACATGATTCGTCACCTATGCTGTCTGATGCAGGATGGGAGCAACATCTGACAGGGAAAGAAGTTGTATACCGAAATTCACCCCTGATCGTTACACCATTATCTGTGATCTCTCCAATATACGGGATTCTATCCCCGTTTTGGAAACAGCTGATGATTGATTCAATGTTGCCAGATTTGGCTTCACAGTGTGTTTCGACCCATTTTTTCTCGTAACCACTTATCCTTTGATAACAGTCTGCAGGACCAGGGGGAACGAGGACTGTGACTTTCTGTCGTTTCAGTTTGGGGGCAGTATTAAATGGGATTACCTGAAGAATGTAAACCCCTTGGTCTTGAACGCAGATAGAATCTATTAAAAGGCGAACATGAAAACGCTGACCTGATTTTACAGAATTAACTGAAAATTTATCGGGAAGCGCAACACTTTCGTCAATTAAACCATTTACGCAAAAAGGGCGATTGTTGGGATCGATACGAATTATGAAGTAGGGCGTTGCAGATTGAGGTCCATCCAAATCAATTGTAAATGTGATTGTGCCGGTTTCTCCCTGATTGAAGTGTACCGCTCCTTGATCATCGGCGTCAGCTGCAGCTAGCCCAAATGCTGGTATTCCATAGAGACACAGCGCTACAACTCCGCTCCATGCCACGATGATTCGGTGGCTGCTCTTCGAACCCATCTGTATGGGGAAACACATTTAAACACGAATATTAACAAAAAATAAATAAAAATAGATAAATAAATAAATTATAAAGAAAGAAAGAAAGAAAAGGGGAAAAAAGAAAAGAAAAGACGTTACACTTTTCTGATGACAGACCCTTCAAATATCATTATATGACAAAAAGTAATGGAAAGTATTGCTTTTATGTGAAGTACGTAACTATTATTTGGAATTTCATGTTATGAAAATCTTTGTCTAGTTGCCTTGAAATATTAGAATTCAAGTTTCTTGTACCATTTAACATTAATTTTTCCTCTGAAATTGAACATTTCTTTTCCGTTACCGAATGCTTATGAGATCTTTTGTACAAATTTCAGAACTTCGTTATTTTCAGGAAAATGATTCGTTGCCATGGCAACGTTTCTTGAAATTTCACCCACCATTTATTTAAAGGCAAAATTGCAGATGAGGATAGCCGAGTAATCTGGGTCACACAAATAAACACACAATTAAACAAAAGTGTTATTGAATTTCCGGAAAATCTTTGTCTAGTTGCCTCGAAATATATCAATTAATCGTTTCTTTCTACAAACATATAATTTGTTCTTTCATTATCAAAAGTTAATAAGTATTCTCGTAAAACTTCGATATTTGTTTCCCCCATGTATTAAAAAAACAATGATTAACTAATCAAATTATCTTATGGTTTTGTAGAAATATTGAACATTAGATAAATTTAAAATGATTAAGCTATGGTGTGGTACTCAAATTACCTTGATATTCATAATCATAAGTCACGTAAGAAATTCCTCAAAAGATCTGTAGAAATCAATTGTCGGTGGCGCCATCACCCGTCCGCTAGAGAATATTTAATGATAGATATTAAAAGAGACGAATTGCAAATGGTGTATATCAAATAGAGATAACATGCATGATGTTTGTACTTGCCAAACAGTAATTTTTGAATTGTTACAATCGTAGAGAAAAATACATTATCAATGGATGGAACCTTTATTGTTAGGGGCGAGGTGGGGGGGGGGGGGGCGTTGTCAAGTGTATTACCCGTAAAAGTCCTCGATGTATGGGAAGAATAAGCTTTAAAAATAAAATTGAAATGGAGACGTGGGCGATTTATTTCAATCCATGGATCTAGGTTAATGAATACATAACACGGCAAAAATAGTTCAAAATTGCTGCCTGTTTTATCAACACATGTGCTTCATTTGACATTAAAATGCAGCTTATCTTTTTTTGATCATTCATTATCAAATATCAACCAAATCGACAGTAGAACTTATCAAGACGTAAATAGAAAGAAAACTTTAAGCGATCAGTTTGAACACCGTAGTTTCGACGTGATGATGCATAATCAATGATTTGCAGATTAAACATCAAACGTTTCTACAAGCAAGTACGTTGAAAATATATACACGTATTCACCTATCCCCTCATCACACCCCATCACACACATCTCCCAAACACAAAGTCTGCGAGGCGGCTATAGTTCAAGGGATAGTTGAGTTTTGTTGCAGAGGGCGCTGTACAACATATTTTATTTGTATACAGTAGGCTTGCGGCTGCACCATGTGAGAGAGAGAGGGAGGATTGAGAGACTCCTGCCCAGACGGACAAGCAGACGGACAAACAGACCACCCATGTCCACACTCCGGTAACTCAAGCCCACACGGTCATGCATAGTTCCCCCACGTCCGCACCCCGGTGACTTAAAGGGCCCATGACATCGAAATACAAGTGTATTCCTGTTGGTGTGCAGTCCTGCATACATCTCATATTTGGATATGTAAACTTCTGAATTTGTTTCATAGATTTTTAAATATTTGTTGAAATATTTGTTTTTCAAACTTGCTTAGCTCCACCCCAAAAACCTCCAGATCTCATTTCCCTTGTGACATCATATGTCAGTCATCAATGAGCTAACTTGAGAAAGTGGTATGTATCTTTGCCGAAGTCGACTACCTGTTACAGTACGTTATACAATAGCAACATACAAGTTGCTAAGTCAGACATGCTGTAGCATCACCAGGAAAACAAAGGCAATGATGATGTATTGTACATATGTATGGAAGCATGCAATTCTATTATGAACGTGTTAAACTGGGGGAAATTACATACCATTGTCTGTTCTAGAATATTAGTTTAGTCTGACATGTCTGACATAGCAATTTTAATGGAGAAAATTCCAAACTCTACCCAATGCATCTTCAGTGCACACATTACAACTATGTGTTATCCCTCGGTACATTGAGCTTAATCTACCTATATTCGCTAATGGACTGGTCCGCACACTCGCCTTTGCGTGGCTGTGTGTGCAGTTGGCGGGTAGGGTCATGAATTATTCATGAGACGTACCTGTGCGCGCTGAGCAAAGAAAGACACGAACAGATCCACTTTAGTGGAATTTCGGCCTGAAACTTTTCCATATGGGTAACCGCCCGGGCCCCGACCTAATCAAACATTCGCTGTCGAGCGATTTAGGTAAAAAATCAACCGCCGCTACATCAAAGGCTGCATATCGAAACGTTGTATCATCCGCTCAATCTGACTTGCGTGCATAGAACAAATAAGCATTTTTCCATGAAAAAGTGAAGTTTTCTAAAATATGCGTTTCTTTCCAGCATTGGGGCGCCCGGAAGTCACTCGGGTAACATTTCATAAAGTATAATATAAAAAGACCATATGCAAATTTTCTGTACTTTTGTCGGAAAAAATACATTTATCCAGCACAATGTCGTCTCTTTTTGCGTTGGAGAAGAGCAAATAGCGAGTTTCGATCACACTTTGGCCGCTCTCGCAAGCTCTCACTCGTTTCACTGTGGTCAAGAGACTTTGGGGCAAGCGGTTAATGAAAATACTAATCATTAGCTTTCTTCTGGTATCAAACTTATTTTGATTGATTGTATAATTTTGTCGGAATAAAGGAAACAAAAAGGCTCATCAGCGTCTGAATTGACCTTTTGACCTTGAATTCCCTGATGCAAGCGCATTAATGACGTGATCTTTGCTAAATCGGTGTCTTTTATCGTAAAATGCGACTCTTTCACAATGTTTATACATCTTTTTTTAATTATTAGTAAGATATAACATATTTTTTCTGATATCACTGAAGTTTTGGGTTTTATTTAATGAGTAATTTAAAAAAAGAGCCATTTTATTGTTTTAATTTACTGGATCGTACCATTAAAGTTGCAGGGTAGAAAGATGCATTTTCCAACCGCGCCAAATTTAATTTACGTTCCGACATTCTGTTAAATGGGTTCATGTTGTTAAGAATCCACTGCTTTCTGCTCCAACAAACGTCCACATGCGGAGTCGTTTATCAACTAAATTATTCAAATTTATGGATGTTTCCTAGCTTCCCAGGTGTTTGTGTTGCTGTTGAAGCATTTCATTCACCTGCTATCATTCTTTGTACTCCAATTGCCAGAACGCAAATTTAATTTTGGTTTTATAGTTTCATCAGAGTCGTTTATCATATTATGTATTCAAATTTATGAATGCTTCCTCCCCAGGTGTTTGTGGTGTTTATGCATTTCATTCACCTGTTATTATTCTTTGTAATCCAATTGTTAGAATACAAAATGCATTTTGGTTTTATAGTTTCATGCAATAAGTAAGTCAATAAAAGAGTATGTTCTGCACAATAAAAACAATGTGTGTCCTTAGTGTACAATGTAATGTGTCCCCTCATTTTGTAATAGTTAATTTACCCATTCACATAATGGAACTACCTGCCCGATGAAGCCAGTGGCCTGTGACCCCTGAGCACTCAACACCGTGTGGGAGTCAGTTCGCGCTCAAATTCTTTTATGAGACAAATACAAGCAAACGTTTCCATATGCGACCGATTTTTAACTCGCCGCCCAGTGACCGACTGATCTCCCAGCGGCTACCGGGCGGCGACCGCTCGACAGCCTTGATGACCTAGCGGCTTCGATTTTTGATTTAAATCGTTCGACGGCGAACGCTCGATTAGGTCGGTGCCCGGGCACCGAGCGTATTTTGGGCGACGAGTGAAAAGTGAGCAGGCACAACCGAACTTTAACTCCGCGCTAAAATTTTAGCGGCGTCCGAGCGATGTCCTAAAAACAAGCGGTGCCCGGGCGAAATTGGCTAAAACTCGCCTCCCGGCCGCCGAGCAGACTCCTTTTTGGGGTTGTGACCATAGCTTAACACAGAAACATACACCACTTATTATCCGTTTGTTTCGTTTTTCGTCCTCAAGGCAACGTTTTGAAATTACATCCAAATGCCTTCAGTCCGTTTTGCACGAGGCGTCATTTGTCTGACGTAGGACGGCTTCAGTGATTGGTTTGGTCTTTGACGCACGTACCATGTGACAGTGACATTATTGCAAGATAACAGTATAAACACTGCTTTCAGTAACCAACATCGGTGTTTCTCAATCAATTGTGAAATCAAACACTTTCACGAGAAACCTTTGCAAGTCACCAAAATTCAATGTTGCATCAGTTGTGATGCAATCAATTTGGGCATGAAACTTCAGTGAACTTTATGGTCGAGAAAGTTTTTGGTCTTACGGTATGTCGTATGTAATCTCATTCCGAATAACCTGAATAGTTTAATGATATTTTTACACCAGTATTTGAAAATTCCAGAGATTATGTCTCACCTCCAATGATCCCGAGGGGTCCGGTTAGTCACTCATGAGGTGACGAGTAACAAAAAAAAGAGGAAGGGAAAATTTTGGTCTGTCTTTATATAACGTAAGAAGTGTACTTTGCATCTGCTATCAGTGATATTGAGCAACTTTCCAAATGTAAAATTATCATGAAAATATGAAGATCGCACCCATGTACTGGTACTTCCATTTACACAGACCTTTACATTACATGTCTCAGCTTGTTTTAAGTTGTCCACGTAAGGCCCTAACCGGCTCTCTAATTTCCGAGAATTTGTTTAAAAAAATGACGGATAAACACTACTGAAGGGCCGTGGTCGTCTGGAGACTAGTATATCGACGTACACCGCATATTTGCATAGACTAGATAATACACATGATAAAGCATATCAATATTGCCCCCACTTGACATACAAATTACTATTGAGGAATTTGTAGGAATATGCCAATGCAAGAATAATAAATGCAAGAATTATTGCGAACCTTATGAAGAAATGACACATACAAAACAAGCTAAGACTTGTTTTGCCGTGGTAATTGAACCTTGTAATCTTAACTGTGTGTGGATCATCATGTCCAAATAGTAACTAAAGTCAATATCGCTATTCATAAGGACCGCTATTCATAAGGTTCGCTATTCATAAGGTCGACTATTCATAAGGACCGCTATTCATAAGGACCGCTATTCATAATCAAAGAAGAAGGTCGGTATTCATAATATTAGAAGAGGGTCGCTATTCATAATACGAAATTGGGGTCGTTATTGATAAGGGTCCCTATTCATAATATTACAAAAGGGTCGGTATTTATAACACAGAAAGAGGGTCGCTATTCATAATAAGAAATGAGGGTCGCTATTCATAATACGAAATGAGGGTCGCTATTCATAATAAGAGAAGAGGGTCGGTATTCATAATAGGAGAAGAGGGTCGCTATTCATAATAGGCGAAGAGGGTCGCTATTCATAATACGAAATGAGGGTCGCTATTCATAATAGGAGAAGAGGGTCGCTATTCATAATACGAAATGAGTGTGTCTATCCATAATAGGAAAAGAGGGTCGCTATTCATAATAGGAGAAGAGGGTCGCTATTCATAATAGGAGAAGAGGGTCGCTATTCATAATACGAAATGAGGGTCGCTATTCATAATAGGAGAAGAGGGTCGCTATTCATAATACGAAATGAGTGTGTCTATTCATAATAGAAAAGATGGTCGCTATTCATAATAGGAGAAGAGGGTCGCTGTTCATAAAAGGAGAAGAGGGTCGCTATTCATAATATGAATGAGGTTCGCTTTTCATAATAGGAGAAGAGGGTCGCTATTCATAATATGAATGAGGTTCGCTTTTCATAATAGGAGAAGAGGGTCGCTATTCATAATGGGAGAAGAGGCTCGCTGTTCATAATAGGAGAAGAGAGTCGCTGTTCATAATAGGAGCAGAGGGTCGCTATTCATTATACGAAATGAGGGTCGCTATTCATAATAGGAGAAGAGGGTCGCTATTCATAATACTAAATGAGGGTCGGTATTCATTATAGGAGAAGAGATTCGCTATTCATAATAGGAGAAGAGGGTCGCTATTCATAATACGAAATGAGGGTCGCTATTCATAATAAGAAATGAGGGTCGCTATTCATAATAGGAGTAGAGGGTTGTTATTCATAATACGAAATGAGGGTCACTATTCACTATTCATAATAAGAAATGTGGGTCGCTATTCATAATACTCCCATCATTCCGGTCACCAGCCCCCCCCCCAAGTAACCCCGACCACGCTGCGCCATTCTGCCCACCCTCCCGGCAGTATTCCCTTGGTACATGTACATATTAGCGACAATTCTCGTCGAAGTAGTTCATAGATGGCGTAGCCTGTGTGTGTTTAAGGGTGGGGGCCGTGGGGTTGTATCAGTGTTGCCTTCGAGCGACAGAGAGAGGGTTGTAGGGACTTAAGTTATATACCGTATTCAAGCTTTTCGTAAATATTCAATGTCGCACGACATATTTTCCATATAAGTAAGGAAGTTGGATATCCAGAATCAGATACAATGTTTTTTTACCGTAAGACATTATGCGAACAGTTGCATTCCCTGTATTATTTTTTTTTATAATTATTTTACATTTTAGCTTTGATAATTATAGACATCCCCATAATCTAGCTAATATATCTCCCCCGCTACAGCGGTGAAAACAAGAAGGAAAACACACATAATCCTATCGTCATTTGTCCCGCTCGTGGGAAATCTTGCCCCACCACCCTGCCCCCCCCCCCGAATAAGCTTATCGTGACTACGCCACTGGCACATTAAGTAGAACAAGCATGCTCATTATCATAGCCATTTAAAGATAAACTCCAGTACTGGTAAAAAAAAAAAATTCTCACAGAATCAAACGAAACTTACACTGAATGTTCAAGATTACAAATAAATGACATGTGCCAAACAATTTTGGAAGAAAATGTATACTGGCTGAGTAATGAGCATAGAAAGACAAGGAAATCAAGGTAGTACTAGCCCCGACACCATGTGTGTTGTCCCATATATAGCTTTCTATGTGAGTGCTTGTTACTTTACCAAGACTCGGTCAAATATATTATGATTTTGATGACTCCAGAACCTTGCAGTGCACACCAATACTTACATGCTACATGATCAACTGTTTCTGATCCTTTCCACACCTTATCTTTCACATTGCAATCGCATTACCAGTACTAAAGTTTATCTTTAAGGACTAAGTTTGCTATTTTAAGAAACTAGTAATTGTTTATACGAAAATAATATTTGTGTAAAAAGTAACTTTTAGTAGGACTTATGGAACTACAAATTATTTAGCCTTAGTCAGATCCAGGCACATAGAAGCTCTTCAATTTCAGCCAATTAAGAGTTTCAAGATTTCAGTTTTCCATGAATTATCATGCCTCAGGATACTAATAATCATATTAATTAACCTAACTTGATTTATCCAAAAACTTGATCTCCTGAAACTTTCCTAACATCGAAAACAAACGGAGTTTGACCGGACCCTTAGCCTATACACTGTGAAAAAGTTGGGCAATATTGTTCAAATTGGCGTGGGGTCCAGAGGCAAAGCCCCGGTGAGGGTCAAGGAAGCTCTGCTGTTTTAAGCATTAAAATAGGTCAGATGAGCTTCCAGGGGCCCGCCTAAGGGCCTTTGGTGGGGTCTGCATGCCCCCGGAAGCTCGGAGGTTTTAGGCATTTAATTACGGTCAGATGAGCATATTTTGATACCTCATTTCTTTCTTTCTTTATATTTCCCCATTAACATACTTTTTCAAAAAGGTGTGTGTGTGTAAGGGGGGGGGGGGACGGGGGTTCAAACCATGAGACGTTAGCTACTAAAGTAGCATATTTTTGCCCGAGTATAAATTTTGGAATTAGTCACTTTTCCACAAACGCATACAAAAGTATGATTTACAAGCCCCCAAGCCCCCCCCCTCTCTCTCTCTCTCTCTCTCTCTCTCTCTCTCTCTTACTCCCACCCTTCTTCTCTCAGGATTTCCCCCTCTCTCTCTCTCTCCTCTTTTTCATCCCCCGTTTCTTTTCCTCTTTTTGTCCTTTTGTCCTTTTCTTTATTTTCCTTTCTTTCCTCTCCTTCCTCGTTTTCTTTTTTTCTCTTTCTCGGTTTCTCCCTTTTCCTTTTCCATCTCATTTCCCCCTCCCCCTTTTCTCATTTCCCACCGACAGCAGCGCAAGTTTACCGACAATATCCCGACAGATGGGGGCCCTGCCTATACCGGTCATTTTTCGTATCGTTTACCGTCCGTACATCCAGGCGCGGATCCAGGGAGCGAGGTGGCAAATGCCCTCCCCCCGCCCCCCCCCCCCCCCCATAAAAAAGGAGAGAGAAAGAGAGAAAAGGAAAAGAAAGGAAAGGTAAAGAGGAGAGAAAGGAAAAAAAGAAGAGGAAGAAGAAAAGAAATGAGGAAAAAGAAGGTAATCGGGGGGGGCCTTGCCTGCACCCCTCCCCCATAAAAAAGAGGAGAAAAAGGGGAAAGAAAAAAAGAGGAAGAAGAAAAGTAAAGAAACTGGATGTCAGTTGCGATTTTCCCGCCAACAAGGTTTGGATCGAAAGGCCCTTGCCTCCCCCCTCCCCTCAGCAAACAAGAGAAAGGGAGAGAAAATAAAGAGGGGGAAAAGATACGTTTTTGCGTCCCTCTCACCCCCCCCCCCCCCTAAACAAGAACAAACGCCAGAAACACCACTGGACACCACAGGCATACTCAGTGGCGGATACAGGGGGGTCGAAACGGCCGCGCCTCCCCCCCCCCCTATTGGCGGCGCAAAAAAAAGGTTAAAATAAGAGAAGAAAAAAAGGAGAAGGCAAAAGAAAGGAGAAGAGAAAAGAAAAGAGAAGAGACAAGAAAGAGGAGAAAAGAAACACAGAGAGAGGGGAAAAGAAAAGCCTGCCCCCCCCCCTTCCTCCCACTTCGGGGTCGGAGGGACCGAATTCGTGTTCCCAAAATCTCCGGTAAAGGAATACTTTTCACGCAACAAAGTCCGGCCCGTAATACACAAAAATCCGGCCCATACTGACTTTACACACCGGAGATAGAGGGGTGCTTTCAAAGAGAAGGAAATGCGTACGCGTACCCTAGATAACACTGAGTTGGGGGGGGGGGGGGGATTCGGGTGAGAAAGGTGGAAAGACAAGGAAATGGCGCTTAGTGACAGTAACTTTCGAGTCACGGAATCAAAGTTAAAAGTTAAACAGCCCCTGCCCTGCAAAGTCAATTTTGTAATTAACGGTAGGGGGGCCGCTTCACAACTTATTTTGCCCTTCATTTGGCTTCAGCTCATATAAACTCGCTTGAGCTTGTATTTGAGCTCATGTTGGTAGTAATCATGGACAGGGCGGCAATCCTGGGCCCGATAGGAGGACACGTCCCCCAGGAAATTTAGAAATATAGCTAGAAAGATATAATTATAGCGGGAAGAACGTACATATTGGGCTTAGGGATTTCCTAGAGTGCATAATGTCAGCATTCAACATTGCAAAATCTCGCTTGTTCGTTACTCCCCCTCGCCAAATAACACAAAACTATGATATGACACTCGGCCCACGCACCCGGCCGTGATCTATCCATGGTTGATGCAATAATTGTTGTTCTTTTTTTAAATTTCTACTAACATTATTGTGTGCTATCACAATCATGATTGTTTCATTTTCCCTTTAAATCAGGCGCGTAGCCAGAGTCGAGAATGGAACAACGAATCGTCTTCTTTCTCTAATAATTTCATTAAACTATGAAAGGTCAAAGCTTCCGCGCTTCGCGCGGGAGGGGATGGGGAACTCAAATCAGACAAGGAAAAATGGTCGAGAATGGTACAACGAATGGTCTTCTTTCTCTAATAATTTCATTAAACTATGAAAGGTCAAAGCTTACGCGCTTTGCGCAAGAGGGGGGGGGGGGTGGGAACTGAATTTAGAAAAGGATTAATAATCGAGAATGGTACATCCTCTTCTTTCTCTAATAATTTATGAAACCTCAAAGCTTCCACGTTTCGCGCGGGAGGGGGGAAACTGAATTCAGAGAAGGATTAAGAGTCGAGAATGGAACAACGAATCATCTTCTTTCTCTAATAATTACATTAAACAATGAAAGGTCAAAGCTTACGCGCTTTGCGCAAGAGGGGGGGGGGGGGTAGAATTCAGACAAGGATTATTAGTCGAGAATGGTACAAAAAATCCTCTTCTTTCTCTAATAATTTAATGAAACATCAAAGCTTCCGCGCTTCGCGTCGGAGGGGGAGGGGGAACCCAATTCAGACAAGGAAAAAGGGTCGAGAATGGTACAACGAATTGTCTTATTTCTCTAATAATTTCATTAAATTATGAAAGGTCAAAGCTTACGCGCTTTGCGCAGGAGGGGGGGGGGGGGGGGGACTGAATTCAGACAAGAAATAAGAGTCGAGAATGATACAACAAATCGTCATTTTTCTCTAATACTTAATGAAAGGTCAAAGCGAGGGGGACTGAATTCAGAAAAGAAATTAGAGTCGAGAATGATACAACAAATCGTCATTTTTCTCTTATACTTAATGAAAGGTCAAAGCGAGGGGGAAAACTGAATTCAGACAAGGATTAAGAGTCGAGAATGGTACAATAAATCGTTTCTCTTCTCATTTCTTATTATGAATAGCGACCCTCTACTTTTATTATGCATAGCGAACCTCATTTCGTATCATGAATAGCGACCATCTACTTCTATTATGAATAGCGACCCTCATTTCGTATTATGAATATCGACCTTCATTTCGTATTATGAATAGCAACCCTCCACTCCTATTATGAATAGCGACCCTCATTTCGTATTTTAAATAGCAACCCTCCACTCCTATTATGAATAGCGACCCTCTTCTCATATTATGAATAGCGACCCTCATTTCTTATTATGAATAGCAACCCTCTACTCCTTTTATGAATAGCGACCCTCTTCTACTATTATTAATAGCGACCCTCTTCTCCTATTATGAATAGCGACCCTCTTTTCCTATTATGAATAGCAACCCTCTTCTCCTATTATGAATAGCGACCCTCTTCTCCTATTATGAATAGCGATCCTCTTCTCCTATTATAAATAGCGACCCTCATTTCGTATTATGAATAGCGACCCTCTCCTATTATGAAAAGCGACTCTCTTCTCCTATTATGAATAGCGACCCTCTTCTACTATTACGAATAGCGACCCTTTTTTCCTATTATGAATAGACATACTTATTTCGTATTATGAATAGCGACCCTCTCCTATTATGAAAAGCGACTCTCTTCTCCTATTATGAATAGCGACCCTCTTCTACTATTACGAATAGCGACCCTTTTTTCCTATTATGAATAGACATACTCATTTCGTATTATGAATAGCGACCCTCTCCTCCTATTATGAAAAGCGACTCTCTTCTCCTATTATGAATAGCGACCCTCTTCTACTATTACGAATAGCGACCCTTTTTTCCTATTATGAATAGACACACTCATTTCGTATTATGAATAGCAACCCTCTTTTCCTATTTTGAATAGACACACTCATGTCGTATTATGAATAGCGACCCTCTTCTCCTATTATGAATAGCGACCCTTATTTCGTATCATGAAAAGCGACCCTCTCCTCCTATTATGAATAGCGACTCTTTTCTCCTATTATGAATAGCGACCCTCTTCGGCTATTATGAATTGCGACCCTCTTTTCCTATTATGAATAGACACACTCATTTCGTATTATGAATAGCGACCCTCTTTTCCTATTATGAATAGCGACCCTCTTCTCCTATTATGAATAGCGACCCTTATTTCGTATTATGAATAGCGACCCTCTTCTCCTATTATGAATAGCGACCCTTTTCTCCTATATGAATAGCGACTCTCTTCTCCTATTATGAATAGCAACCCTTTTTGGCTATTATGAATAGCGACCCTCTTCTCCTGTTATGAATAGCGACTCTCTTTTCCTATTATGAATAGACACACTCATTTCGTATTATGAATAGCGACCCTCTTTTCCTATTATGAATAGCGACCCTCTTCTCCTATTATGAATAGCGACCCTCTTCTCCTATTATGAATAGCGACCCTCTTCTCCTGTTATGAATAGCGACCCTTTTCTCCTATTATGAATAGCGACCCTCTTCTCCTGTTATGAATAGCGAACCTCATTTCGTATTATGAATAGGGACCCTCTTCCCGTATTATGAATAGCGACCCTTATAAGTAATGAACGGCTGACCAATCTTCATGTTGGTCCGCAGTGGTGCTCTATCTCAGAAATACTCGACGCATGGGTGCGATGGGTCCATTGTTTGACCAGCCTAACTTTCTTCTCAAAACTCAATTTATTTGTTTATTTTTATTTTTTTGGTTTTTGTATGTGACAATTACCATGATGGAAAATTCGATTGTCCAAATGGGTAAAGCATTTGAATCTTGAAAGAATTGTACGGTTGTCACTAATCCTAAATTGGCATGATTGTATTCCTTCCAGGGGACATGCAGTAGAACTTTGTATCATGCAGGAATGTATTCTTTACCCTCAAATGGGCTTGAGACAAGTATTCGTTATCCTTTGATCTTGACGACTGGTATTATTAAGATCGAAGTCCTCACTCTTTATCAATCATTATTATCTGTATAGCATTCAATTGTTTTGAGTCTATCTGTTATATTGTAATTGACGAAACTTTTTTCTTTTTTATGATAAGCGGAAATGTCAAAACCCTCTTTGCCATTTAATATTATTGTACTCCGAATTGTCATAACAGTTATCAAGTACGTACATACGAGCCTGTCTTAGCATGCATGTATCTTTCTAATCACCTGTGTCAATCAAAAATACATTCGCAATTTCGTGTGCTTATAACCCTAACAAATACATGGACTAATCGCTTACGCGTGTCTGACGTATAGGAACAGGGCGTGGCTTCTCCGCGCCACGGTTAACCGATCTTCACATCGGCCCGCTGTGGCGCTCTATCACAAACATACTCGACGCATAGAGCGATGGGTCCATTGTTTGAGCAGCCTTACTTTCATTTCGAATCTGCATTTATGTTTTGGTGTGTTTTATTGTTTTGTGACCAATAATAATGGAAAAAAACATTTGAATCTTGAAGGAATTGTACTTTTTCACTAATGCTAAATTGTCACGATTGTATACATTCGGGTGTCATGCAGCTCCATTTTGTATCATGCAGGAATGTATATAGCTTACCCTCCACTGGGCTGGAAGCTGGAGACAAGTTTTTATTGACCTTTGATCTTGATTACTGGGATTGTTAAGACCGAACTCCTCACTCTTTATCAATAATTATTATCTGTATAGCATTCCAAAAATTTGAGTCTATCTGTTATATTGTAATTGACTGAACTTTTTTGTTGTTTTTTGAGCGGGAATGTCAAAACCCTCTTTGCCATTTAATATTATTGTACTCCGAAATGACGTTATTGCTATTAAGCATCATCTCAGAGTCTGCTTTAACATGCATACATTTTTCTCCTCCGCACAACAAATCTCTTTGTTTTGCAAAACTCCTGTGTCAATCACAAAATCCATTGTTATAGACTGAACTAGTTTTAATGAGCGGGAATGTCAAATCCCTCTTTGCCATTTAATAATCGTACTCCGATTTGTCATTATTGTTATCAAGCATTTTGTTTCTTCCCAGCCCCTCTATTTTGCGTGTCAAAAATACACCCTTTACTCGGGCGGTCGGGCTCCGCTCTGTTGCTCCTAAGCAATTATTGTAACTGTGACCAAGATGGGTCTTATTGTATTTTCATTTGTGTTATATTTTGAAGTTACCCGCACACTTGCACTTCGTACACACACAAACGCACCAGCATCACACATGCAGTTGTTCATCCTCCAAATTTTCGGTACTTTACATAATACGACTCGTTAAATGAATTCGCACGCGCACACTCCCGATATTCTTGTCGACGATATAAACAAGAGCAAATACTACACACCCCAAGAATTCAAAAATTTATTTTCTTACAAACCAGACAATATTTCACTTTTACATATAAACTCCAGAAGTCTGAACAAAAATTTCGAATACGTTGAAAACCTTTTACACTCTTTAAATAATTTTGCATTTTCCGTCATTGAAATAAGTGAGACATGGTTACATCAGAATTCTCCAGATATGTTCAATTTGCCTAATTATAAGTTGATTAGGGCGGACCACAAAGGAAGAAGAGGTGGCGGTGTTGCGTTTTATATTACACAAAACATAAACTTCAAAATCCGTTCAGATATTAAACTAACACAAGCTGAATCTTTATTTATCGAAATTAATAACTCAAATGCCAAAAATGTCATCATAGGTTTGATTTATAGACCCCCTGATTCTAATTGTGATTTATTCTGTGACGAACTGGATTTTTATCTTCATAAAACAGGGGATGAAAATAAACACAATTTTATCCTTGGTGACTTTAATATCAACTTCTCACCCTCATCTGATAACAGTAACTCAACCAATTGTATGCAGTTGATGCATTCATACGGCTTTTTTTCGATTATTAATAAACCAACCAGAATAAATCCACATTCATCAACTCAGATTGACAATATTTTTTCAAACGTACATAACAACAAAACCATCGGTGGAATATTGTGTTCTGAAGTGTCTGATCACCTACCCATATTTTTAACTTGTGAATGCAAACTATCTGGCCGTAAATCATTTGATGAGCTTATATATCGCAAAGAATCCAAACGTAATATAAAATTGCTGAAACAGGATTTATTTTTCGAGGGATGGGCTGAGGTATATAGTGTAAATGATGTCAATACTGCATACAAACATTTTAGTAACAAATTGCAATATTATTATGAAAAGAATATTCCTTTTAGTGCAGCGGCTTAGCAAGAAAATTGTGCACTTTTTGATAAAAGCATGAAACTTCTAGCATAGTTAGTTGAGACCATAAGATTTATTTTCAGATGTGGAGGGAAGTCAGATTTGACCTCTGCTGACCCTGAGAGGTCAAATCCAAAATGACCGCCAGTCCGTATGGTCTAATGTATAAACACGCTTAAGTTTTGAACCAAATAGTCCAGAAAAACGTTTAAGGTGTCATTTCCAACTAACTTGGGGATGCCAATTCATTTGCTAATACTTTTGAGATCGCCTGAACTCAGGGTTTTGCATTTAGGTCAAGGTCAAGGTCAAAATTGACTTAAAATAGCAAATTTTGAATGGTTACAAATAAGATTTGTCATTTGTTCTGAAATTTCTTTAGGAATGGTTCCCCTGCATAGTCCTCCACCTTAATCCTTTTCAGGTAGTTTATTTCACATTTTGTTTTGACCTCTGATGACCCTGAAAGGTCAAATCCAAAATGGCCGCCAGTCCGCATGGTCTAATGTACAAACGCGGTAACTTTTGAACCAAATAGTCCAGAAAAACGTTTAAGGTGTCATTTCCAACTAAATTGGGGATGCAAATTCATTTGGTAATACTTTTGAGATCGCCAGAACTCAGGGTGTTGCATTAAGGTCTAGTTCAAGGTCAAAATTGACCAAATATAGCAAGTTTTGAATGGTTACTGAAGGTTAAATCCCCATTTTGTTCTCCCCTATGTTCTCAAATTTATTAAGAAATGGTTCCCCTGCAGAGTCCCCTACCTTAACCCTTTTCAGTTAGTTTATTTCACAGTTTGATGTGACCTCCGATGACCATGAGAGGTCAAATCCAAAATGGCCGCCAGTCCGCATGGCCAATGTACAAACGTGGTAACTTTTGAACCAAATAGTCTAGAAAAACATTTAAGGTGTCAATTCCAACTAACTTGGGGATGCCAATTCATTACGCAATACTTTGAGATCGCCAGAGCTCAGGGATTTGCAATAAGGTCAAGTTCAAGGTCATATTAGGCCAACAAAAGTGATGTTTTCTTTTTTAAAATAAACTTTGCCTCTATTTTGACACTTAAGGGGTCATTATTTTATTTTTTTAATTAAAAGACCCGTGTACAACCACTTTGACTATACAGGGCCATATTTTATAGAGCTGCTTGTCGGCTGGTTCTGTGCTTACGTATGAGTTTCTACTTCATAGCACTGCTAACCGTAATCACACGAAAATGCATTAACCTTACGCTGCTTACTGGACGAAAATTAATTTTGTAACAATGCAAATCTATTGTGAACGCACAAGGTGTACGTCTTGTTTTCTTGCTAACCAAATTTGTCTGCTACAGTTATAGCACGAAAATTTGATTACCGGTAAGCGGCTTTAAGAAATTGGGCCCAGAAGACCAAAAAAGCTATTCCAAATACGACCTAAAACCTGTTCATTACCCCATGAATTTAGCACTATCCACAACTTATGACTTATCCTAATGGTAACGATCAAAATCTAACAATCTCCAGGACAAGAGCACAATTCGGTGCATCCTTTCTTGCAGCGACAGTGGATTATTCATGGCACAATTTTGATGCTTCCGGGAGAGTGATCCAAAGAGGCTGCCACCAGGTTGTTTCGTTTGTCCAGCCCAAGTCAGATGGCTCTGGCATCTCTGGATTCTTGACCAATACCTGGTTCCAACAATTGGCCTGGTAGCAAGTGCGCTTGATGTGCTGCTTGAGTGCTGTCTGGGTTGGAGGAAAGTTCTACAGGTTTCTAGACTTCTGTGCGAAGAGCTGTTTCCTGGCATCATTCACTACCATGCTCTCACTGGTTCGGTCGTATCAGCACCACAAATCGCTCTGGCAGTAACATTGATCCTTCACTAACCTCCCTAGACATGCACAGGAGTTCACTGAAGGAATCATTCACTTCTGGGAAAGACTTCTAAGTTTTTCCTCTGGATGCAGAAACAGTCTGACACCCGGTGAACGCATGAAAGATTGGGAGAGTCATACATTGTGTCGGACTCGATCATGGTGGCAACCATCATGATTTTGTAAAAAGCTATGTACCGAAAGTTTGATCTGACACCAAAAGCGATCCACAGCATCAGGAGCTGTCTTGCTGAATGAAGCCACAGCCAGTTCAACCGCATCAGTACCCCCAGTACGTATGGTTACCCTTTTACACCCATGGAGCAAGGCCTGCCAAGTGTGACTCAGCAGGAGAGCAGAGTAATCCACTTTCATCTGTTGCATATTATACAGTTCCTTGCCCTGTGGTAGAGGAAGATGAACGACATGACATGAAATCCAACAATTCGGGTTTGTTCTCATTGACTCGAAAGAAGTCCTTCCAGCTTTCTGGCAGCACAGTAGAAAGAGTCACCCTTTTCCTGGTGCACTTTCCTGCCTTATTGAGGCTTTCAGGCTAGCAGGTAAGTATACATCCTAGCTAAGGTCGATGCGGATGCTTTTCTCGAGTTGGGCAAAGATGTATGGCCGGGCAAACACTCTTTCTCCACACTCTTGAAATGTTCTTGATGTTCCAGGATTGAGCATTTGAACCGCAGCTTCACCATCAATAATTATTGCTTGGGCCACAGGTGCACTATTGTTTTCGAGCAGATTTGATTCCAGGCAGCGAAGTAGATCTGCTTTAACTCCAAACCGCATTTTCCTCCAGTTAACAAAGCTGGCGGGGCTGCCTAGTTTTCATGAGAGAAGAAATTGTCCATATCTCCATCCCTTGTCTGACACGAGATGTACTTCCTTAAAAAGAGACCACAGTTCCTCTTAAGTGCTGCAAGCTGTGCCTACTGTTTTAAAGGGATAGTCCACCCCAGAAATTTCTTTATACTGTCGAAATCTCCATAAAATTTCATGTAAGATGATTTCATTTATTTTTTAGAAAAGACAGGATTTAGCTGTAGAATCACAGTTGAAACATACGCATTCTCCCTGTGATCGTCGTCACTGGGGATCGCCATTTTGTGAATTGACCCGCCGTGGTGTGACGTATCTTGCGTAAGATGCTTAATAGCATTTTGTTTTTCACTTTTAAACTTATATGTAATTTAAAAATAATTATTAAATAAACTTGTATTTATTAACGTTCACAAAACTGTTGCAATAAATTTTAAAAAGAGTCTACAAAACAAAACTCGTGTAATTTTTAAATTGGTTTCGTCGTCAAATGCGCACGCGTACGTGCGTGCATCGTACATTTGTAAACAACTTTCGGCTTTCTGTATCTACGGAAAATCCAGATAGCTTCTTACAATTAATGTCCAATAATCAAAGTTTGTGTATCATTAGCTAGCTACGTGTGAGTTTGAGAATTTCACATTATTAAATTCATGAAGGTACATTTAATCTACGATCACAAGTATTATTTTGAATCAAATTGAAACGCTGTTTGACACATATATCTAGGTACCATCCCATCGCTTCGCGAAGCTAGCTTATAGCGCTAGTATTGGAAGGTACCAGCTAGCACTAGCAGACGACAACCGCGCGTGCTGCACAGTATAAATATACAGCGGGAGGTTGATTCTTGAAGCCCGGTAAAATGAAATTATAAAACGAAAAGATAACTAGAAATTTAATTCGTCATGGGGACGAATTAGGTGGTCTGTTTTCAATTTTATGATCATTGAAAAGTCAAAAAAGAAGAAAAAAAAAAATTGTTGGAGACTCCCGGACTCGAACCAGGGACCTCGAGGTCGGAAGTCAAGTGCGTTACCGATATGCCAAAACATTTCCCATAGAGATTACACGTAAACGGAAAATAGAATTCACAAATCCCACTTTATAAGTGAAATATGAGCATGATCCCGGCATCTGATCGAAAAATAAAGGGCACGCTTGTGATAGCTTATTCTCTCAGCTACATCATACTCAAAGCTCAGCATAAACAAAGATAAAACGATGGAGATATTGCTCGCGAAAGACGAGAATGTAGAATCCAGTTTTGAGAAAAAGTCATGTCTCATAGAGAATACACGCAAAATGTGAAAAATTGACATGCCTGCTTTAATCGCAAAAATACGCCATGATGCTCTTGTCAAAATGAAATATCGTGTCAACTGCATTTGTAGACAATATTCTCAGGTAGAACATATCAAAATTTGGAAGAAAATTGATCAATATTTACAGAGATACAATCAATTTTACAAAAATATGCTGACGTCATAATATGCAAATTGAAATTTTGAGTTCGGAGGCCATTATGATGACGTCATTAGTTAATTGAGGGTCAAATGAGACATGAAATCATATCTCCAACTCATGCTTTTTCTAACCATGATATAAAAATTGGGGTCAATTGACTATCTGAAGAGCTATTTTGATTTTTAAAATGGGATGTTTTTGATCAAATTTGCATTATATTGCCCATAGCAGCACGCGCAGATTTTGAACTTTGACGCGCGCTCACGGCCTTATGAAAGGTCAAGAGTGACTGAAATTAATGTAAATTGTCATTTACGGGAAGAGGAATCTAAATCATGTAAACAATTTGAATTTGACCTTTTCCGCGCGTTATGAGCGCGCGCAACGCGCGCGGTGACACTTACGGCCGGAAAATTTTGAAATGCTTAAAATGACCTGATTCGTACTCTCCTTTAATAGTTAAGTGATTTTGAGCATTTTTAAATTTTGATGCGCGCGTACGTGCGCGTCATGACCTTTATGTGACCTTTGATGACATTACTTGTTGACCCTTGACCTGAAGTATATGTGATATGAATATGAATGACCTTTGCTTATGGATCACGAAGATATGATGGATAACGTGATTTCACAAAATGGCGCCTGGATGACGTCACGATAACCTGATGACCTTGAAAATGTTCCTGTCACGTCTCATGATAATGACCTATGACTGTGTCAAAATTGAAAGAAATTAACACAACCGATCTTGAGTTAACCGATAAACAAAAGACGGGAAGAAATAAATAAAAATAAATAAATAACTAGAAATTTAATTCGTCATGGTGACGAATTAGGTGGTCTGTCTTCAATTTTCATGATCATTGACACGTCAAAAAGTAAAAAATTTGATGAAAAAAAAATTGTTGGAGACGCCAGGACTCGATCCAGGGACCGCGAGGTCGGAAGTCAAGTGCGTTACCGATATACCAAAATATTTCCCATAGAGATTACACGGAAACGGAAAATACAATTCTCAAATCCCACTTTGTAAGTGAAATATGAGCACGATACCGGCATATGATCGAAAAATAAAGGGCACACTTATTATAGTTCATTGTCTCAGCTACAACATACTCAAAGCTCAGCGTAAACGAAGATAAAATGATGGAGATATTGCTCGCGAAAGACAACAATGTAGAATCCAGTTTTGATAAAAAGTCATGTCCCGTAGAGAATACACGCAAAATGTGAAAATTGACATGCCTCCTTTAATCGCAAAAATACGCCATGATGCCATTGTCAAAATGAAAAATACGTCCTGACTTTATTTGTAGAGATTTGTCTCAGCTAGAACATATCAAAATTTGGATGAAAATTGATCAATATTTACAGAGATACAATCAATTTTCCAAAAATATGCTGACGTCATAATATGCAAATTGAAATTTTGAGTTAGGAGGCCATTATGATGACGTCATGAGTTAATTGAGTGTCAAATGAGACATAAAATCATATCTCCGACTCATAATCTATCCAAATATGAAAAAGAATTGGGAGTATCTATCCATTCTGAAGAGCTACAATGGATTTTGTATAGGCATGTTTTTGCCCATATATGCTATGTATTACAAGAGCTCGCACGCACGGACATTTACCTTGAACGGAGGCAATCATGACGTCGTGAGTTAATTGAGGGTTCGAACGGACTTTACCTTGAACGGACGCTCATTTCGTTATTAATGGTCATAAAGAGATAAACATGGTATCAAATCGTTTGGAATAAATTGGGCAATACTATGATAGACAAAAAAAGGCGATTCTCGGTTGCGGACGACCATTACGAACACAAACGTGCGCGCAAATTTATGCTTACGAAAATTTTCGAAATTTTCGAAATGCTTGAAATGGCCTAAAACGTACTCTGATTTGATCAAAAAGTGATTATGAGCATTTTTTATTTTTGCGCGCACCGACGCGCGGACGGACACGTACACGCGCGTTAATTGACCTTAAGTTGACCGGACGGATATTGACCATAATCGTTATAAATATGAATGAGAAATGATTTACGGTTATGAAGATATGATCATGAGTTAATTCTCAGAGCACTTCACAAAATGGCGCCTGGATGACGTCACGATATGTTGATGAACTTGAATATGTTCCTGTCACGTCTTAAGATGATGACCTATGACTGTGTTAAATTTGAAAGAAATTGGACGGTTCAATCTTGAGTAATCGTGCACACAAAAGAGTGGTCACAAATTTATTTTAATTGAATTGTGTTTTTGTACAAATTCAATTAAAATACTAGAAATTTAATTCGTCATGGGGACGAATTAGGTGGTCTGTCTTCATGAAGTACTGATGAACTGATGAACTGATAGATTAAACTGATGTGAAATGAACTGAATTCATGAGCTAAACGGATAAACTTATGAACTGAACTAAACTGATGAGCTAAACTGATGAACGAAATATTTAGAAATTATAATGATTGTTGATGATCGTGATTAAATTTAATGGGAAAAAATATTAAAATAAGTAGGCCTAATGAATATGACACAAAGTATTGAGAAATTAACTACTTGATCATGATCATGATTGTCATGATGACGATAATGAAAATGATGATGATGATGATCATGAGCGTGATCTTGACATCTGATTGCAAAAAAAGTGAGGGGATATTTATATAGCATATAGTCTCAGCTACAACATACTTAAAAATCAACAAAAATCAAGCTGAAATAACGGCGATATTGCTCGCAAAAAGTAATGGATCAAGTGATAATAGGGTAATAATAAAGTAAATATGGTTGTTTATTACATTATTTGCGATTGTACGTGTTTTAATATTCAAAGGAGATGGTACAGTAAAAGGTCCAAAAAAAAGTGAAGAAAAAAATTGTTGGAGACGCCCAGACTCGAACCAGGGACCTCGAGGTCGGAAGTCAAGTGCATTACCGGTAGACTAAAACATTTCCCATAGAGAGTACACGTAAAAGAAAGATTGATTTCTCAAATCCCACTTTGTAAGTGAAATATGAGCATGATCCCGGCATCTGATCGAGAAATAAATGGCACACTTGTGATAGCTCATTGTCTCAGCTACAACATACTCAAAGCTCAGCGTAAACGAAAATAAAACGACGGAGATATTGCTCGCGAGAGACAAGAATCATCATCATTAAGACAATGATGATGATCATGAGCGTGATCCTCGAATCCTATTGGAAGAATGTGGGGTGATTTAGATAACATATAGTCTCAGCTACAACATACTCGAAAATCAACATAATCCAAGCAGAAATAATGTCGATATATTGCTCGCAAAAGAGAGGAATGTAGAATCCAGATTTTAGAAAAAGTCATGTCCCATAGAGAATACACGCAAAATGTGAAAAGTTGACATGCCTCCTTTAATCGCAAAAATACGCCATGATGCTTTTGTCAAAATGAAAAATCGTGGCAACGACATTTGTTGAAAATTGTCTCAGCTAAAACATATCAAAATTTGGAAGAAAATTAATCAACATTTACAGAAATACAATAAATTTTCCAAAAATATGCTGACGAATTTTCGATACACTGCAATCAGTTTGCCTAGGGTGTGATTGTTACGTCACAATGGAGTTCGGGCATAGTGCGCATTTTGTTATACACGTAATATACATTGTCATTGTCACCAGCAGCTGGTGCGCGATGAAATGTACAACTGGGTCAATTATTGCTCACTAGTTTCACACGCATTTTGCCGTTGACTTTTCAGATCGAGCCATAATATTTTTTTCTATACAGTTAATAATGTATTTCGTATAGGCATGTTTTTGCCCATATATGCTATGTATTACAAGAGCTCGCACGCACAGACGTTTACCTTAAACTGACGCTCATTTCGTTATTAATGGTCATAAAGAGATAAACATGGTATCAAATTGTTCGGAATAAAATGGGCAATACTATGATAGACAAAAAAGGCGATTCTGGGTTGCGTAAGACCATAACGAACACAAACGCGCGCGCAAATTTATGCGCGCGCAAAGGTGTGCCCACGCAAAAATCTCGAAATGCTTGAAATGGCCTAAAACGTACTCTAATTTGATCAAAAAGTGATTATGAGCATTTTTTATTTTTGCGCGCACCGACGCGCGGACGGACGCGTACGCGCGCGTTTATTGACCTTAAGTTGACCGGATGTATATTGACCATAATTGTTATAAATATGAATGAGAAAGGATTTACGGTTATGAAGATATGATCATGAGTTGATTCTCAGAGCACTTCACAAAATGGCACCTGGATGACGTCACGATATATTGATGAACTTGAAAATGTTCCTGTCACGTCTTAAGATGATGACCAATGACTGTGTTAAATTTGAAAGAAATTGGACGGTTCAATTTTGAGTAATCGTGCACACAAAAGAGTGGTCACAAATTTATTTTAATTGAATTGTGTTTTTGTACAAATTCAATTAAAATACTAGAAATTTAATTCGTCACGAAGACGAATAAGGTGGTCTGTCTAAGTCTCATGATAGATTTGAGAATGGGAGAAGTTATATAGACATGTAAACAATGATGATCATGATGAACATGATGATGATCATGATGGTGACATTGATGATAATGATGATGATATTGATGATGATGATGACGATGATGAGTATGAGCATGATCCTGCCATCTGATTGAAAAAAATGAGGAAATATTTAGATAGCAAATAGTCTCAGCTACAACATACTAAAATTTGGGAGAAAACTGTTGAATAAGAACCGAGATACTGGTCAAAACACATTGTCATGCAGATTCATGTTTTGAAAAAAGTGACCTCCCATAGACATAACACGCAAATATGACAAATTATGCATTGTCGCCTTTAATCGAATATTATACTATGATGACGTCATCTAAATGATAATATATGACATTTTTCTGATAGAGAATTATCTCAGCTACAACATATCAAAATCTGGGAGAAGATCGATGACCGATAAGTGAGATAATTTCAATTAAACAAAGACAAAAATTACGTCATCAACAAAATACATTTGTTTGAGTTTAGATGCCAATATGATGACTTTATTTCACTTTGTACGAGTCAAGGTGGTATGAAATCATATCTCCAACTCATGCTTTTTCCAACCATGATATAAAAAATGGGGGTCAATGGACTATCTGAAAAGCTATATCGATTTTTAAAATGGCATGTTTTTGATGAAATTTGCATTATATTGCCCATAGCAGCACGCGCGGATTTTGAACTTTGACGCACGCTCACGGCCTTATGAAATATGAAGAGTGACTGAAATTAATGTAAATTGTTAATTACATTAAGAGGAATCCAAATCATGTAAACATTTTGAATTTGACCTTTTTCGCGCGCTGTGAGCGCGCACACCGCGCGCGGGGACACAAACGGACGGAAAATGTTGAAATGCTTAAAATGACCTGATTCGTACTCTCGTTTAATAGTTAAGTGATTTTGAGCAATTTAAAATTTTGACGCGCACATACGCGCGCGTCATGACCTTTATGTGACCTTTGATGACATGACCTGTTGACCCTGGACCTAAAGTATATGTGATATGAATATGAATGACCTTTGCTGATGCATCATGAAGATATGATGGATAACGTGATTTCAAAAAATGGCGCCTGGATGACGTCACGATAACCTAATGACCTTGAAAATGTTCCTGTCACGTCTTATTACAATGACCTATAATTGTGCCGAAATTTAATGAAATTAACTAAACCAAACTTGAGTTATCCGGGCCACAAAAAACGGGGAGAAATAAAAATAAAGAATAATAATAATAATAATAATAATAATAATAATAAAGAAAATTCTGACGAAATCAATAGGTGGTCTGTTGATAACAGACCACCTAACTAGAAATGTAATTCGTCACGAAGACGAATAAGGTGGTCTGTCTAAGTCTTATGATAGAATTGAGAATGGGAGAAGTTATATAGACATGTAAACAATGATGATCATGATGACCATGATGATGATCATGATAGTAAAGGTGATGATGATGATGATAATGATAATGTTATATGATGATAAAAACGATAATGTTAATGATGATGATGAGCACAAGCATGATCCTGACATCTGATTGAAAAATAAGGAAATATTTAAATAGCAAATAGTCTCAGCTACAACATACTAAAATTTGGGAGAAAACTGTTGAATAACAACCGAGATACTGGTCAAAACACCTTGTCATGCAGATTCATGTTTTGAAAAAAGTGACCTCCCATAGACATAACACGCAAATATGACAAATTATGCATTGTCGTCTTAAATCGAATATTTAACTATGATGAAGTCATCCAAATGAAAAATTAATTTAATATTTTTGATAGAGAATTATCTCAGCTACAACATATCAAAATCTGGGAGAAAATTGATCACCGATAAGTGAGATAATCTCAATTAAACAAAGACAAAAATGACGTCATCAACAAAATACATTTGTTTGAGTTTAGATTCCAATATGATGACTTTGTTTCACTTTGTACGAGTCAGTGTGGTATGAAATCATATCTCCATCTTATTCTTTATCCAACCATGATATAAAAATTGGGGGTCGATGGACTATCTGAAGAGCTATTTCGATTTTTAAAATTGCATGTTTTTGATCAAATTTGCATTATATTGCCCATAGCAGCACGCGCGGATTTTGAACTTTGACGCCCGCTCACGGCCTAATGAAATATGAAGAGTAACTGAAATTAATGTAAATTGTCAATTACGTTAAGAGGAATCCAAATCATGTAAACATTTTGTATTTGACCTTTTCCGCGCGCTGTGAGCGCGCACACCGCGCGCGGGGACACAAACGGACGGAAAATTTTGAAATGCTTAAAATGACCTGATTCGTACTCTCGTTTAATAGTTAAGTGATTTTGAGCAATTTTAAATTTTGACGCACACATACGCGCGCGTCATGACCTTTATGTGACCTTTGATGACATGACCTGTTGACCCTTGACCTGAAGTATATGTTATATTAATATGAATGACCTTTGATGACGCGTCATGAAGATATGATGGATAATGTGATTTCACAAAATGGCGCCTGGATGACGTCACGATAATTTGATGACCTTGAAAATGTTCCTGTCACGTCTCATAATGATGACCTATGACTGTGTCAAAATTGAGAGAAATTGGGTGGATGGATATTGAGAAATCGGATACACAAAAAAGTGGAGAAATAAATAAAAATAAATAAATAATAAATAAAGAAAGAAAATTCTGACGAAATCAATAGGTGGTCTGTTGATAACAGACCACCTAACTAGAATTTAAATCGTCACGAAGACGATTAAGGTGGTCTGTCTAAGTCTTATGGTAGATTTGAGAATGGGAGAAGTTATATAGACATGTAAACAATGATGATCATGATAAACATGATGATGATCATGATAGTAAAGGTGATGATGATGATGATAATGATCATGATCATGATGATGTTGATGATGGTGACATTGATGATGATGATGATGATGATGATATTGATGATGATGATGATGATGATGATGAGCATGAGCATGATCCTGACATCTGATTGAAAAAATAAGGAAATATTTAGATAGCAAATAGTCTCAGCTACAACATACTAAAATTTGGGAGAAAACTGTTGTATAATAACTGAGATACTGGTCAAAACACATTGTCATGCAGATTCATGTTTTGAAAAAAGTGACCTCCCATAGACATAACACGCAAATATAACAAATTATGCATTGTCGCCTTTAATCGAATATTTAACTATGATGACGTCATTAAAATGAAAAATAAATGGCATAATTCTGATAGAGAATTATCTCAGCTACAACATATCAAAATGTGGGAGAAAATCGATCACCGATAAGTGAGATAATCTCAATTAAACAAAGACAAAAATGACGTCATCAACAAAATACATTTGTTTGAGTTTAGATGCAAATATGATGACTTTGTTTCACTTTGTACGAGTCAGGGTGGTATGAAATCATATCTCCAACTCATGCTTTCTCCAACCATGATATAAAAATTGGGGGTCGATGGACTATCTGAAGAGCTATTTCGATTTTTAAAATGGCATGTTTTTGATCAAATTTGCATTATATTACCCATAGCAGCACGCGCGGATTTTGAACTTTGACGCACGCTCACGGCCTTATGAAATATGAAGAGTGACTGAAATTAATGTAAATTGTCAATTACGTTGAGAGGAATCTAAATCATGTAAACATTTTGAATTTGACCTTTTCCGCGCGCTGTGAGCGCGCACACCGCGCGCGGGGACACAAACGGACGGAAAATTTTGAAATGCTTAAAATGACCTGATTCGTACTCTCGTTTAATAGTTAAGTGATTTTGAGCAATTTTAAATTTTGACGCGCACATACGCGCGCGTCATGACCTTTATGTGACCTTTGATGACATGACCTGTTGACCCTTGACCTGAAGTATATGTTATATTAATATGAATGACCTTTGATGACGCGTCATGAAGATATGATGGATAATGTGATTTCACAAAATGGCGCCTGGATGACGTCACGATAATTTGATGACCTTGAAAATGTTCCTGTCACGTTTCATAATGATGACCTATAACTGTGTCAAAATTGAGAGAAATTGGGCGGATGGATATTGAGAAATCGGATACACAAAAAAGTGGAGAAATAAATAAAAATAAATAAATAATAAATAAAGAAAGAAAATTCTGACGAAATCAATAGGTGGTCTGTTGATAACAGACCACCTAACTAGAAATTTAATTCGTCACGAAGACGAATAAGGTGGTCTGTCTAAGTCTCATGATAGATTTGAGAATGGGAAAAATTATATATGACATGTAAACAATGATGATCATGATGAACATGATGATGATCATGATAGTAAAGGTGATGATGATAATGATAATGTTATATGATGATAAAAACGATAATGTTAATGATGATGATAATGATCATGATCATGATGATGTTGATGATGATCATCTTTAGACCATGATGATGATGATGATGGTGACATTGATGATGATGATGATGATAATGATAATATTGATGATGATGATGACGATGATGAGTATGAGCATGATCCTGACATCTGATTGAAAAAATGAGGAAATATTTAAATAGCAAATAGTCTCAGCTACAACATACTAAAATTTGGGAGAAAACTGTTGAATAACAACCGAGATACTGGTCAAAACACATTGTCATGCAGATTCATGTTTTGAAAAAAGTGACCTCCCTTAGACATAACACGCAAATATGACAAATTATGCATTGTCGCCTTTAATCGAATATTTAACTATGATGACGTCATCTAAATGAAAATAAATGATATATTTCTGATAGAAAATTATCTCAGCTACAACATATCGAAATCTGGGAGAAAATCGATCACTGATAAGCGAGATAATCTCAATTAAACAAAGACAAAAATGACGTCATCAACGAAATACATTTGTTTGAGTTTAGATGC
The DNA here is from genome assembly GCF_000002235.5 of Strongylocentrotus purpuratus. NCBI lineage: Eukaryota > Metazoa > Echinodermata > Echinoidea > Camarodonta > Strongylocentrotidae > Strongylocentrotus > Strongylocentrotus purpuratus. The sequence goes on from NW_022145607.1 coordinate 29,935,663, forward strand.
CAATATGATGACTTTATTTCACTTTGTACGAGTCATGGTGGTATGAAATCGTATCTCCTAATCATGCTTTCTCCAACCATGATATAAAAATTGGGGGTCAATGGACTATCTGAAGAGCTATTTCGATTAATAAAGTAGCATGTTTTTGATCAAATCTGCATTATATTGCCCATAGCAGCACGCGCGGAATTTGAACTTTGACGCGCGCTCACGGCCTTATGAAAGTTTAAGAGTGACTGAAATTAATGTAAATTATCATTTACGGTAAGAGGAATCTAAATCATGTAAACAAATTGAATTTGACCCTTTCCGCGCGCTGTGAGCGCGCACAACGCGCGCGGGGACACGTACGGACGGAAAATTTTGAAATGCTTATAATGACCTGATTCGTACTCTACTTTAGTAGTTAAGTGATTTTGAGCAATTTTAAATTTTGACGCGCACATACGCGCGCGTCATGACCTTTATGTGACCTTTGATGACATGACCTGTTGACCCTTGACCTAAAGTATATGTAATATGAATATGAATGAACTTTGAGTACGCATCATGAAGATATGATGGATAACGTGATTTCACAAAATGGCGCCTGGATGACGTCACGATAACCTAATGACCTTGAAAATGTTCCTGTCACGTCTCATGACAATGACCTATAATTGTGCTGAAATTTAATGAAATTAATTAAACCAAACTTGAGTTATCCGGACCACAAAAAACGGGAAGAAATAAAAATAAATAATAAACTAGAAATTTAATTCGTCACGAAGACGAATAAGGTGGTCTGTCTAAGTCTTATGATAGATTTGAGAATGGGAGAAGTTATATAGATATGTAAACAATGATGATCATGATGAACATGATGATGATCATGATAGTAAAAGTGATGATGATCATGATAATGATAATGTTATATGATGATAAAAACGATAATGTTACTGATGATGATGATAATGATCATGATCATGGTGATGTTGATGATCATCATCTTCAGACCATGATGATGATAATGATGGTGACATTGATGATGATGATGATGATGATGATGATATTGATGATGATGATGACGATGATGAGTATGAGCATGATCCTGACATCTGATTGAAAAAAATGAGGAAATATTTAAATAGCAAATAGTCTCAGCTACAACATACTAAAATTTTTGGAGAAAACTGTTGAATAACAACCGAGATACTGGTCAAAACACATTGTCATGCAGATTCATGTTTTGAAAAAAGTGACCTCCCATAGACATAACACGCAAATATGACAAATTATGCATTGTCGCCTTTAATCGAATATTTTACTATGATGACGTCATCTAAATGAAAAATAAATGGCATATTTCTGATAGAGAATTATCTCAGCTACAACATATCAAAATCTGGGAGAAGATCGATCACCGATAAGTGAGATAATCTCAAATAAACAATGACAAAAATGACGTCATCAACAAAATACATTTGTTTGAGTTTAGATGCCAATATAATGACTTTGTTTTTTTTTGCACTATATTGTCCGTTTGTCATCATTCATCATATCTACATGTCATAAGTGACCTTTTATTCAACGGAAGACCTAAACGGGATTCGAATCCTATTTGGAAGTTGGTCAGCCATACCACAGTGGACATTGCCATCGGTATAGTCCAGTGCACGGCCCGAGACCTGACCCGCTAATTACAGCCAGTTGAAGCCTTGACCTCCCGCCCAAGTTAAGTGTGTGTCATTGTTACTGTCGTTACTATTGGCAACGCGAACACAATGAGCGGAGCCGGATCACTTCACATTCTGACATTAATCCTCTGCTTTGTCCAGGCCGGAGCGTTCACACGTTTCATCATCCCATCCTACACCACTGATGATTGGCATAGGGTCAACTCTGACTTAAAGGATCTCATCACACCTCTACATCATGATTTATGTCAACGTGACATCACTACTACAGAAGCAGCTGATCGCTTCAATAGTATCGTCTTCGATTACTACTCTTCTCAGCCTGATTTCGTCGGCAACAGAAACTCGGAATCCTACATCGCGCATGATCCGAAGACCCTTTCAGACGCAAGGAAAAAGAAAAATGCCCTCCGACGGAAAGCGTATGGGGAAAACGCCACCGAAGAAGATAGGAGGAACTTCAGGGACGCAGTAAAGGCAGTGTCTTTTCTGAAGAAAAAAAGTGATAGCAGAAAAGCAGAAAAGGATTCACAATACCAGGAAAAACGGTATCGTAGAGACTTCTGGAGCTTCTCGAAAGCGATATGTAATGGAAGTCTGGACAAGGACTCTACGAAACCTTCTTTCACGAAAGAGACGGCAGACTTGTATTATCCTGGCAAGTACTCTCAGAAAGTTACATTGGACTTTAATCAGTTACACTGGTTTCCTTATGTTTCCGTAAATGAACCCACTAAAAGTGAATTCAATCTAAATCCAATTACACCAAAGCAAGTTAAATCAGTTCTTCAGATGAAAAAAGCATCTTCGGCCCCTGGTCCAGATTGCTTAATGTATGGGTTGTTACGTAATGTACCTTGTATTCACCACTGTCTAGCTACTTTGTATTCTCGTATACTATTTGAAAGTAATGATCCACCCGATAATTGGTCTGTCTCTCGTGTTTCCCTTATACACAAAGACGGAGACACTTCCCTACCCGAAAATTTCAGAATGATCTCACTCACTTCATGCGTGAGCAAAGTATTTCACCAAATTTTGGCAAACCGGTTGGTTGAATACCTCGTTGAGAACAAGTTTGTTGATAAATCGGTTCAGAAGGCTTTTATTTACGGTATAAATGGGTGCATAGAACACAATCAAGTAGTTCAAGAGATTATCGCAGATAGCCGGTATAGAAAACGTACCGTCCACATAACCTTTTTTGATATAGCCGATGCCTTTGGTAGTGTTAGCCACGATATCATTTCACACTCGCTTAAACGATTTGATGTACCGCAAAATGTTTCATTGTATATTGAGAATTTGTACAGCAAACTACAAGGTAGTATTGCCGGTTGTAATTGGTCATCAAACCCTTTCACGTTTAAGAGAGGTGTATTCCAGGGGGATCCCCTCTCGCCTGTTATTTTCCTCGCATGTTTCAACCCCCTACTTGAATATTTGGCCGAACTCAAGGATAAGTATGGATACAATCTAAATGGTACTAAGGTGATAACGACACCTTACGCTGATGATTTTAATCTCATTACATGCAATAAGTTACAACATCAGAAGATAATCAGTAAACTGCACCAATATAGTTCATCCATGGGCCTTATACTAAAACCGTCTAAATGTTGTAGTCTGTCAGTCAGCAGTGGTTCACCAAGAGAGATCCCATTTTACCTTGGCAATGAAACTAGTATTAGAACACTCAGAGAAAAACCTCATCGTTTCCTAGGGGCCCAAATTTGCTTCAGTGGTAAAACATCTGAAGTTTTCCAATACGTCTACAGTGAAATTAAAACAAAGCTAGAAAGAATAGATCGATCATTGGTAAGACCTGAATTTAAGGTGGCTATATATACTAGATATATGCAACCATCTGTTCGCTTTCTCCTAACAGTCCATTCCCTCCACAAGACCAACTTAGACGAACTCGACCTTCTATCTAGACGGTTCGTCAAAAAGTGGCTGGGAATCCCATCCCGTGGGGCAAATGTTGCCTTAGTACATATGACCCAAGGAATGAATATACCACAAATGTCTGATATATATTGGCAGAGCCACACTCTAGCACTCACAAGATCTAGAGTCAAAGGGGACTCCTTGGTGAACCACGCACTGGATTGTACTCTCGAAAGAGAATCACGATGGTCACAGAAGACCTCGTCTATTGTTCAATGTCAACTAAATCTTAATAGAGTAGAGGATACGGTAGACGTTAATAATAGCTCATGGAAGGTAGTCAAGAAGAGTGTCAAAAATGTGTTAGAAGATGATGCATCAACGTACTGGGAAAAGTCCGTTGAACCATTACTTTGCCAAGGCCAGTTTGTGAAACTACTGACTCTGGAAGACGAAAACCTCACATGGAAATCCATAATGTACAATCTACCTAAGAGAGTATTAAGCTTTGTAACCAACTCATGTATTGACTCTTTGCCATCATACGCAAATCTTTACAGGTGGGGGAAAAGACTGACAAACAAGTGCCCTTTCTGCCCACTTACCACTGGCACCCTCCACCACATTCTATCAAACTGTTCAACATTTCTTGATAGATACGAATGGAGGCACAATAATATTCTCAGGTATATTTATCGAACTGTGAAAGAGTCCCTCCCTCACGAACAAGTTTATGCCGATATTCAGGGTTTCACCGTTGCGGGCGGAACCATCCCATCCCATATTTATGTAACTTCTCAACGCCCAGATCTCGTCATTATTTGGGAATCAATGAAACAAATGCTAATGATCGAACTAACAGTGCCCTTTGAGACAAACACCAATGCTGCTCACACGAGAAAGCTCGACCGGTACAAAGAACTTGTGGCCGAAGTAAGAAACAATGGTTACAGTGTGACATACCATGCCATTGAGATAGGAGCAAGGGGGCAAATAAATAGGGACAACACAAATCGGCTAAAGTGGGTACTCAGGAAATGTTCAGTCCCTCTTCGCCCGAATAGTTTCTTTCAGACCATAAGTAGGTACGCAGTTGTGTCATCCTTTGTCATATTCAATGCAAGAAAAGAATCACAGTGGAAGGATGTGGAATACCTTGACCTCTGATTAACACTCTATTCTCTTCAACGCTTCTTCTCTCTCTTCTTCCTCTTCCTCTTCTTCTTTGCCTCATTTCGTCTTTGTCTTCTTCTTCGTCCTCTTCCCCCCTCTTCTCTCTTTACCTCGGACCCCCTACATTATCCTTTTCTTCCACTACGTCCATTCCAAGTGGAATGACTTGTTTTCACTCGTTTACACTTTATCTCCAACCTATAATGTACCCTCTACTTTCTCATCTCTTTCACATTTTCCTACATCGTTTCCTACTCCCAGCCTTTACCCACATGCTCAGAAAATTATAATCCCTTTAATTTGTTTTCTGTAATTAATTTGTGTTGCCAACCTATGCATGATTAATGCAGGCACGATTAATGATTGTTATTATACATGATTTCTATATGAATGTAATGTATACAGATCAATGATTAATGTATAATTGTATCTATACATGATCAATATATAATTGTTATTGTGCATGATTGATATTTATTTGTAACTGTAATGCATTATTGTTTGTATATGTGTTATAATGTAGTGCGACCTGCCATGGTTTCGGAAAGGAAACATGGACCTGGTATTGAATGTAAACGTGTATTCCTTTTATATGAAATAAAGGCATGATTTAACAACAAACTTTGTTTCACTTTGTACGAGTCAGGGTGGTATGAAATCATATCTCCAACTCATGCTTTCTCCAACCATGATATAAAAATTGGGGGTCAATGGACTATCTGAAGAGCTATTTCGATTTTTAAAATGGCATGTTTTTGATCAAATTTGCATTATATCGCCCATAGCAGTACGCGCGGATTTTGAACTTTGACGCACGCTCACGACCTTATGAAATATGAAGAGTGACTGAAATTAATGTAAATTGTCAATTACGTTAAGAGGAATCCAAATCATGTAAATATTTTGAATTTGACCTTTTCCGCGCGTCATGAGCGCGTGCAACGCGCGCGGGGACATGTACGGACGGAAAATTTTGAAATGCTTAAAATGACCTGATTCGTACTCTCCTTTAGTAGTTAAGTGATTTTGAGCTTTTTAAAATTTTGACGCACACGTACGCGCGCGTCATGACCTTTATGTGACCTTTAATGACATGACCTGTTGACCCTTGACCTAAAGTATATATGATATGAATATGAATGACCTTTGCTGATGCATCATGAAGATATAATGGATAATGTGATTTCACAAAATGGCGCCTTGATGACGTCACGATGACTTGATGACCTTGAAAATGTTCTAGTCACGTGTCATGACAATGACCTATGACTGTGCTAAAATTGAATCAAATTGACTAAACCAAACTGTGAGTTATCCTGGGCACAAAAAACGGGAAGAAATAAAAATAAACTAGATTTTAATTCGTCACGAGGACGAATAAGGTGGTCTGCCTTCAAGTTATATAGACATGTAAACAATGATGATCATGATGATGATCATGATGATGATGATCTTGATAGTAATGGTGATGACGATGATGATGATCATCACGATCATGATGATGTTGATGATCATCATCAACAGACCATGATGACATCAGACTGAACAAAATGAGAGAACTTTGAGATAGTATATAGTCTCAGCTACAACATACTCAAAAATCAACAAAATCCAAGCAGAAATAACGGCGATATTGCTCGCAAAAGACAAGAATGTAGAATCCAGATTTGAGAAAAAGTCATCTCCCATAAGGATTACACGCAAAAAGTAATGGATCAAGTGATAATAGGGTAATAATAAAGTAAATATGGTTGTTTATTACATTATTTGCGATTCTACGTGTTTTAATATTCAAAGGAGATGGTACAGTGAAAGGTCAAAAAGAAAAAAAAGTGAAGAAAACAAATTGTTGGAGACGCCCGGACTCGAACCAGGGACCTCGAGGTCGGAAGTCAAGTGCGTTACCGATATACCAAAACATTTCACATAGAGATTACACGTAAACGGAAAATGGAATTCTCTAATGCCACTTTGTAAGTGAAATATGAGCATGATCCCGGCATCTGATCGAAAAATAAAGGGCACACTAGTGATAGCTTATTGTCTCAGCTACAACATACTCAAAGCTCAGCCTTAACAACAAAAAAAACGACGGAGATATTGCTCGCGAAAGACGAGAATGTAGAATCCAGTTTTGAGAAAAAGTCATGTCCCATAGAGAATCCACGCAAAATGTGAAAAATTGACATGCCTCCTTTAATCGCAAAAATACGCCATGATGCCTTTGTCAAAATGAAATATCGTGGTTACTGCATTTGTAGAGAATATTCTAAGGTAGAACATATTAAAATTTGAAAGAAAATTGATCAATATTTGCAGAGATACAATCAATTTTCCAAAAATCTGCTGACGTCATAATATGAAAATTGAAATTTTGAGTTCGGAGGCCATTATGATGACGTCATGAGTTAATTGAGGGTCAAATGAAACATGAAATCATATCTCCGATTCATACTCTATCAAAATATGAAAAAAACTTGGGGTCACCTTGCATCCTAAAGCGCTACAATGGATTTTGTACAGGCATGTTTTTGCCCATGTATGCTATGTATTACAAAAGCTCGCGCGCACGGTAATTATCTTAAACGGACGCTCATTCCGTTATTAATGGGCAGAAAAAGTTGAACAAGGTATCAAAATGCTTGAAAAAATGTGCCAAATATGATGACAAAGAAAATTTGGCAATTCTACGTTGCAAAATGCAAGTACGCGCGAAAACGCGCGCGCATGTCCGTGCGCGCGTTTTTTTGCAAAATGCTTAAAATGGCCTGAAACGTATGCAAAATTAATTTGGAACGAATTTGAGCATTTTAAAATTTTGATACGCGCGTACGTGCGCGTCGAGGTGCGCGCGCAAAATTTGTTGACATTTTTAGTTGAACTTTGACCTGAAGTTGATGTATATTAAATATGGTTGATTTTTGATGACTCGTTATCGAGATATGATAATGACCTGACTTTTACAAAATGGCGCCTGGATGACGTCACGATGACCCCATGAACTTGAAAAAGGTTTTAGGAACTTGATATTATAGAGCTTGATGACTGACAGAAATTTGAAGGAAATTGACCTTGTCGATTTCGAATAAACGTGTGCACAAAAAAGTGTACGGAAGAAATAAAAATAAAGAAAGAAAGAAAGAAAGAAAGAAAGAAAGAAAATTCTAGCGAAATCAATAGGTGATCTGTCGTTGACAGACCACCTAATAATAATAATAATAAATAAATAAAGAAAATTCTGACGAAATCAATAGGTGGTCTGTTGATAACAGACCACCTAATAAAGAAAGAAAATTCTGACGAAAACAATAGGTGATCTGTTTTCAACAGACCACCTAACTAGAATTTAATTCGTCACGAAGACGAATAAGGTGGTCTGTCTTCAAGTCTTATGATAGATTAAAATAGTTACTGTATTGAGAAAGGGAGAAGTTATAAAGACATGTAAACAATGATCATCATCATGATGATGATGATCTTGATAGTAATGGTGATGACGATAATGATGATGATGATGATGATCATGATGATGTTGATGATTATCATCAACAGACCATGATGACATCAGACTGAACAAAATGAGAGAACATTTAGATAGTATATAGTCTCAGCTACAACATACTCAAAAATCAACAAAAATCAAGCTGAAATAACGGCGATATTGCTCGCAAAAGACAAGAATGTAGAATCCAGATTTGAGAAAAAGTCATCTCCCATAAGGATTACACGCAAAAAGTAATGGATCAAGTGATAATAGGGTAATAATAAAGTAAATATGGTTGTTTATTACATTATTTGCGATTGTACGTGTTTTAATATTCAAAGGAGATGGTACAGTGAAAGGTCAAAAAGAAAAAAAAGTTAAAAAAAAAAATTGTTGGAGACGCCCGGACTCGAACCAGGGACCTCGAGGTCGGAAGTCAAGTGCGTTACCGATATACCAAAACATTTCCCATAGAGATTACACGTAAACGGAAAATGGAATTATCAAATCCCACTTTGTAAGTGAAATATGAGCATGATCCCGGCATCTGATCGAAAAATAAAGGGCACACTTTTGATAGCTTATTGTCTCAGCTACAACATACTCAAAGCTCAGCGTAAACAAAGATAAAACAACGGAGATATGGCTCGCGAAAGACCAGAATGTAGAATCCAGTTTTGAGAAAAAGTCATGTCCCATAGAGAATACACGCAAAATGTGAAAAATTGACATGCCTCCTTTAATCGCAAAAATACGCCATGATACCATTGTCAAAATTAAACAGCGTGATAACTGCATTTGTTGAAAATATTCTTAGGTAGAACATATCAAAATTTGAAAGAAAATTGATCAATATTTACAGAGATACAATCAATTTTCCAAAAATCTGCTGACGTCATAATATGCAAATTGAAATTTTGAGTTTGGAGGCCATTATGATGACGTCATGAGTTAATTGAGGGTCAAATGACACATGAAATCATATCTCCAACTCATGCTTCTTCCAACCATGATATAAAAAATGGGATCAATTGATTATCTGAAGAGCTATTTTGATTTTTAAAATGTCATGTTTTTGATCAAATTTGCATTATATTGCCCATAGCAGCACGCGCGGATTTTGAACTTTGACGCGCGCTCACGGCCTTTTGAAAGGTCAAGGGTGACTGAAATTAATGTAAATTGTCATTTACGGTAAGAGGAATCTAAATCATGTAAAAAATTTGAATTTGACCTTTTCCGCGCGTTATGAGCGCGCGCAACGCGCACGGTGACACTTACGGACGGAAAATTTTGAAATGCTTAAAATGACCTGATTCGTACTCTCCTTTAATAGTTAAGTGATTTTGAGCATTTTTAAATTTTGACGCGCGCGTACGTGCGCGTCATGACCTTTATGTGACCTTTGATGACATGACTTGTTGACCCTTGACCTGAAGTATATGTGATATGAATATGAATGACCTTTGCTGATGCATCATGAAGATATGATGGATAACGTGATTTCACAAAATGGCGCCTGGATGACGTCATGATGACCTGATGACCTTAAAAAGGTTACTGGAACGTCTTATGGCAATGACCTATGACTGTGCTAAATTTGAATGAAATTGACCAAACTTATCTTGAGTTATCCTGTTAACAAAAAAGTGTAGGAAATATAAGAAAGAATAAATAAAGAAAATTCTGACGAAAACAATAGGTGATCTGTCGTTGACAGACCACCTAATAAAGAAAATTCTGACGAAAACAATAGGTGGTCTGTTGACAACAGACCACCTAATTAATATAACTAACCTGTTTAGTACGTCTTCCAGAAATCCTTCTTTCACTTGATGTGCGCATCTTAACCGGTCCTCGATGTATGAAAATGGTAGGAATAGCATCATCTTTGAGGATTTTTCGAGGTCTTGTACCGCATATCTCCGCTTTCAGATCATGCTCGAAGCACCGTGGTTCAAAGTGGTCGCTACAAACGACATGATTTCTATTATATTGGTAATTGTTCAATTTGAATTTCGCCGATTTCAGCGCAGCAATCCATTTTGCACACCTTTCCCATTCTTTCACGGGGTCCGGTATTGAGTAAAAACTTTTACCCTTTGTCCTAGAGGAGTCATTATAGCAACCTATTGCTTGGCAAAAGACCATGATTCGTCGTGTCAGTGCGATAACAGTGTACCGCGAGCGAAAGTGAATGTCTGCGAAATAAGAAGGCAGCTCGCAACATACGTCACAATTTCGATACTATCGGTTATTTTTTGGCGATCGTTTCATGCCCATGTAACGCTATTGCATATGGCGGACGGCTGATTTTCGATACAAAAAGTCGATATATCTTCGTTATGTGATCATGGATTTTAATGAGACTTGTATCATTCTTCATGGTATTATCAGGTCTATATCGTCAGCTAAAGAAAATCCTGGGGTGGACTTTCCCTTTAACATAACCTTCGCCGGCTGCCGACTGAAAAATGGCAACTTGTTCGTATGAAGTGTTTGTGTGACAAGTGTCGTACACTGCCAATGACTAGTAGGTCTTGACTTTGTTCTAGAAATGGATTCCCCATCTCTTTCAGTACTGTCAGAAGTTCCCATCCCTCAAGAATGCTGCCTGCACTCCACGTTGCTGGTCATGGTGATGTTGTCTAGTGTTAGCAGAACCGTTATTTTGCTTTATGGCCTGTTCCTCAAACTCTGTAGTGATCCTTTAAATTACTTAGCACCAAATAAAACACAAAGTAACTTAAAACACATCTTACCAGTATTATTAATCCATTTTGGATCTGACCTTTCAGGGTCATCAGAGGTCCAAACAAAATGTGAAATAAACTACCTGAAAAGGATTAAGGTGGAGGACTATGCAGGGGAACCATTCCTAAAGAAATTTGAGAACAAATGACAAATCTCATTTGTAACCATTCAAATAATTTGCTATTTTAAGTCAATTTTGACCTTGACCTTGACCTAAATGCAAAACCCTGAGTTCAGGCGATCTCAAAAGTATTACCAAATGAATTGGCATCCCCAAGTTAGTTGGAAATGACACCTTAAACGTTTTTCTGGACTATTTGGTTCAAAAGTTAAGCCTGTTTGTACATTATTAGACCATACAGACTGGCGGCCATGTTGGATTGACCTTTCAGGGTCATCAGAGGTCAAAACAAAATGTGAAATAAACTACCTGAAAAAGATTAAGGTGGAGGACTTTGCAGGGGAACCATTCCTAAGAAATTTGAGAACAAATGACAAATCTCATTTGTAACCATTCAAAATTTGCTATTTTAAGTCAATTTTGACCTTGACCTTGACCTAAATGCAAAACCCTGAGTTCAGGCGATCTCAAAAGTATTACCAAATGATTTGGCATCCCCAAGTTAGTTGGAAATGACACCTTAAACGTTTCTCTGGATTATTTAGTTCAAAAGTTAAGCGTGTTTGTACATTAGACCATACGGACTGGCGGCCATTTTGGATTTGACCTCTCAGGGTCAGCAGAGGTCAAATCTGACTTCCCTCCACATCTGAAAATAAATCTTATGGTCTAAACTAACTATGCTAGAAGTTTCATGCTTTTATCAAAAAGTGCACAATTTTCATTATATTGGGAGCTTATCCGCTGTACTATTTAGGCAAAATGAGTAATAAGCGAAATAAACCCAGGAATCCTTGGATAACTAAAGGTTTATTGAAATCAATACAAACACGCAATCGCCTCTACAAATTACATTTACACAATCCAACTGACACTAACCTAAACACATATAAAATTTATCGAAACAAATTAACAAACCTTATCCGTACATCCCGTAGATTGCATTTTTCTAATAAAATAAAAAAAAGGCCAGTTCAAACACAACTGCAACTTGGAAAATTATCAAAGAGGTAATGGGAAAAAAAACGAATCCCCCACCCACGGATAATATCACATTAAATGGCACTAAAATACATGATCCTAGTCTTCATGCAAATTCATTTAACTCATTTTTTACGAATATCGGCCCTGAACTCGCCAGCAAAATTAATAGAACTCACGCTCACTTTAAAGACTATCTTTCCAATCAAAACCAAGAGTCTCTCTTTTTAAATCCGACAAATCCTAGCGAAATTATTAACATTACCCAATCTCTTAACAACTCAAAATCGCACGGTTTTAATAAAATAAGTATGTCTCTCCTAAAAGAAATAATGTATCCACTTGCAAAGCCTTTAACTCACATATTTAATCACTCGTTATCGCAAGGTGTTTTCCCTGATCTATTAAAACTAGCTAAAGTCAACCCCATTCTCAAAAAAGATGATCCTCACGAAATCAGTAACTATCGTCCAATTTCCCTACTCCCAAGTATATCTAAAGTCTTAGAAAAGATCATTCATAATAGGCTACACAAATTTATCACTAAACACAAAATACTCAATTCAAATCAATATGGCTTCAGAAAATCAGAAAAATCAACTGACTTAGCATTAATTCAAATTTATGACAAAATTACAAGTGCCATAGCTAACAAAGAGCATGTTATAGGTATATTCTGTGACTTGAGTAAAGCATTTGATACGCTCAATCACGCTATTCTACTCTCCAAACTCAGTCATTACGGAATTCGGGGTCAGCCACTCTTATGGTTTAAAGATTATTTAACAAACAGAAGACATGTTACATTTAATAGTTATGATTCTGATCCTCTTTTAATTCAATGCGGTGTTCCTCAAGGCTCTATCTTAGGTCCACTGTTATTTCTTCTTTATGTAAATGATATTATCAATACATCCCCCCTTCTTTCTTTTATCTTATTTGCCGATGATACATATATCTTTTATTCCTATAAAGACCTTAATTCGTTAAACAATACTTTGAATTATGAAATTAACAAAGTATCAGATTGGTTTAAATCCAATAAACTTTCACTTAATACAAAAAAGACTCATTTCATGTATTTTAAACATCATTCTCATAATACAGAAACACCTATATATATTAAAATCGATGGTATGCTACTAGAGAAGAAAACTAATTCCAAGTTTTTGGGTGTTCTTATAGATGAAACCTTGACTTGGAATGATCATTTACACCAAGTTACAATGTGCATTTCCAAAAGTATTGGAATAATCTCCAAGTTAAAGTTTCTTCTACCCCATGCAACCTTATTCCTACTATATAATTCGCTAGTTCTCCCGTATATAACATATTGTAATAGTGTATGGGCAAATTGTGGTTCGACAAAAATCAATTCTATTTTCAAACTGCAAAAGAAAGCCATACGTATTTGTACAGGTTCGCATTTCTTAGCTCACACTGATCCTTTATTCTATAAACTTAAAACACTAAAAAATTTCGATCTGAACACTACTCAAGTAGCAGTTATTATGTTTAAGTACATTAATAATCTGCTTCCACCATCCTTTGATAACATGTTTAGGTTTAATAATTCCGTTCATTCATACTCTACTCGCATATCTGGAAACTTCCATCTTACAAACCCCAAATTATCAATAACACACAAATCTGTTAGACATTCTGGCCCGGACATTTGGAATGATTTACCCGACAACATAAAGTCTTGTTCAACCATCTACTCCTTAAAGGGATCCGGTAACTTTGTCTTAGATCCTTTAGAAATAATCCTTGATTTAGCTCATGCTGCGATGATAATTATAAACCTTGAGGTCAGTCAGGAACCCCATGACTTTTACAAGCCGATCGCCTGTCTGATTATCAAGATATTTATGATTGGAATTACAAATTTTGAAAACCGTTCGCCTGACGGTTTTCATAACACTACAGTCTATTGGGGAAAACGTGTATGGTAAAACCGGTCACTCAAAGATTTTTACTTTTTTGAGGCACTTCTTGATCATTTTCAAGCGCAATTTTTTTAGGGCTTTAATTTTACACCATACCACAGACACTGATAACACGTAGGGCCATGTATCTCAGATTTAACATTGTTAAACGATCCCTTTAAAAGCTACACTTAAACGACAAATAATACAATCATATGCTCCCCCTCTCTAAATTAGTATAACAAAACCGTGACTTATTTATTCTTTATCATGCAACTGCTCACTGCACCTGCACTTGCACCGCACCCTCTTGATCACTCAGTTTTTCGAAGAGAGTTATGTCGCCAATTCTTTTTACGAGGCCGCCATCCATCTCCAGCCCAACCGCTCACGATGGTGGTCTCCTGCGTTCCGAATTACCTCTCTAATTTATTGAAAATATTTCATATTTCTTATGTTATTGTATGCTTCGTACATGTTTATCGAATGATATAATTGAACATGATTTTTCATTTAATTACTTTTGTAAACATTGTATTCATTGTATTTGTTATTGTTCGAAATTTTATACTTTGACTTTGAATTTGTATATTTTTGAACGCAGAAATAAAATCAATCAAACAAACAAACAAAATGAACCTCATTTCGTATTATGAATAGCGACCCTCTCGTCGTATTATGAATAGCGACCCTGATTTCATATTATGAATAGCGGTCCTTATGATTAATAACCCTTAATATGAATTATGAATAGCGACCCTCATCTCACGTTATGAATATCGGTCCTTATGATCAACGAACCTTATTTCTTTATGAATAGTGACCCTCTTTTACCATTATGAATAGCGGACCAGGAAGTACGGGAATTTCCACGTTATGAATAACGGTCCTTATGAATAGCGGACCTTATGAATAGCGGTCCTTATGAATAGCGAATAGACCCCGATAAAATAACCTCTCTTGATAATGTAGGCATATTCTCATGTATAACCCAGTACCACGTAGAATTGGCGGATTTAGAGGAGGCACAGCGTTAATTCCCGAGCCCCCGGCCCTAGCTTTTAAAACCAATTTGGCAATACACAAAGACAAACTGTTCATCCTGTCGATTCCTATCTAAAAGCACTAGTCAAATGTGACTTCATTTTATCTTGCGTTTCAGAGCTCTTTCATGTGATGACTCCATTTTATTGTTGTAAGAATTGTTTTTATGTTGGAATTGAGCCCCTTTTAAAAACATGGATCCACACCTGCCACATCATATCAACAATAACCTCCAGCTAACCACCAAATAGCGCCATAACTCTCAGTAGGTCCAAATTAGGCACAGGGGCAGTGGATAGGGTTTTACGCGGTTAACGTAAGGCCAATATAGTCAAAATTTGAGCACTAGTAATACGTCGCAGTGCCTTTAAGATAATGCAATAGCTACTACCCATCGAGAAAACGTGACTGCACCATTGTAGAAAGTCATTCATGCCATATCTGATATGACTAGTAAATCGCCCAATGCGATGCAAGAAATTATCATTTTTAAGAACAGATCGTCATATGATTATAACTGACTTTCATATTTCATCATTTTCATAATTCATAATCAGATTGCTCGTGAAATTAATTTAGGAAGGAATTTTTTTCAAATAGTTCATCCGTTTCTCCATGCGTCCTTACAGTAGAAGGGTACCGGTGATATCAGCATGAAATAAGGTAGTCCTATTTGTCAGCGGGCATCTTTTGGCTGACAAGCTATCATTTCCTACTCAATATTCATTCATTACGTAGAATGGGACATTTTGTTTAAAGCTTCCTATTGGCTAAGAAAAAAAATCCCTTGACACTCAAGAATTTGTTAGGTAGACACGAGCGTGCAAACTGCGATGATCATGATCAGTGAGGGCGTTTTAAGAATAATCCACCCTAGGTAGTCTACCTTTGGAAATAAGTCTAACACGTGACTATTTCGATGGTTGGAACGTTTCGAAGGTACGAAGGATGGATGATTATACTAATGCACGAATATGGTTATGGGTACTATTTATTTAACGGTATTGCGGGTCCGTGTCGGTTAATAAATGTACCCTCATCGGAAAGTTCACAGATCTAAATCTAGGTCGGGAGCTATATTATTTATAGTAATGAGTTGAAAAAATGAAAATTTGTAGAATTAGCCTCAATACGCAACAAGGTCCTGGGGTCCGTTGTATAAAACTTGCCATCGATGGTAACTTTGCCATCAATATAAAATACCATGGGAACATCACTCAACAGCCAATCAAATCAAGCTTATCATGGAAAATACCATTTGTGGCAAATTTACCATCATTGGTAAGTTTTACGCAACGGGGCCAAGATCTCAAAATATCATCCCAAAACGCAATTTCCAAAAGACGATTAAATGGAATTTTGACAAAAACCATAACACAAATCATAATTATTAAACCATGAACTCGAAAATTGTCTGGTTTCAGTTCTTGAAGGTTTTCACCGTCTGCCACAATTATAAATGAAAATCTTGGTCATGACATCAACACAGACTTTTTAAATGTTAATCAGAACACCTATTGCAATGGAACTCAGAATATTTCTGGATGTTTTGTATGTCTCTATAGCAGCGTGAGCAGAGGTTACCGTTTTGTGCTTAATGAAGGCTTGGGGCTCAGTGATATCGCTCGTTCAAACATTAACTTCCCAGATTCAAGATTTGCGAGTGAGTGAAAAGAGTAAGCACACATTTGAAAGTGGACACCCCTTTCAATGCCTCGTTCATCCGTCAGAGAACTACAAATGAATTGGTTTCTGTTTCAAATGATATTGATTCTACGGGGTAATTGTCATACAAAGAGAGCAAACAAACAAAATAAAAACGATGCAAAAAAGGGCTAGAGTTATAATGCCTAGATCACTTTTGCTCTACGTGTAGGATACGGCGGCGGCCGTAGGCCCCCAAAATTGAGAGATACCCGCGGCGGCCGCGGAGAATTTGCAGTGGCCTCAGGGTCACCCTAGGGCGTATCGCTATCTTTACAGGTCGTACGGGTCGCCGTGGGAGTATATCGCGGAGTTATAACTGTTTTCATGTCTAGGTCCGCCGTAGCAATAAGATAATTAGACACACCGTAGCCATGCCGTAGAGCGGTTCCAAGGCGAACATACGTCTGACGTACGGTGGCATTGCGGCTACTTTGCGTCTGCCTTGGTATTTGTCAAAAACCTATAAGGCCGCCGGAGGGACGCCCTAAGGCGACCGTGCGTCATCACTTCAAAGGCCGTACGGCAGCGGCAGGTATACTGTCTCCCAAAATTGAAAATACGCCGTGTGGCTACCCTAACAAATGTGACTAATACCGTATATGTGACCGTGGAAATGCTGCGGCGGCCCTATAATTGCGATTTGCCGTAGATATCTTAGGCCCCACTTGGTATCCAGCTGTTGTACGGCTCCCTTGCCACGTGGGGAGTAAAAGAGACGGAGAATGAAGATGTGAGTACTTAAATATACAACTATAACTATGTTTCCAAGCAAATATTGAACGCATGCCAAATTCGCCCTGAGTACAAGTCAATATAGTATATTGAACACATATTGGTAAATTGATTCGAGCTGCTTACGTTTGCAAATCAAAGTTTAGTATGAATGATTTATATAAAGCCATTGAAATACGCTAGGTAGTCCTTAAAAAAGGGTTTTAATTTGATTCTGTTCAAATCATCTTTTTCCCATTCTTTTTTTTTCTCTCTCTCTCTCTTCTGTCGTATTTTTGAACACTTCTCTTTTTTCCATTTCTCTGACCTCTAAAGCTATTTCTTGAATTTGAGTATGATTCGATGCGATTAAAAGACCCACATACACAGGTTACATAGTGATGCCTTCAGTTTAAATAGCTTTATAATAAATTGTATTTACTCACAGTTAATCGCATTTATATAAATTGTTTGGTGTGATATTAAACAAAGTATTACAAAATCTTTCTAAAGTGATGTCGTCATCTCTTGTTTTAGTATCCACTCTGTATGGTCCAAACACAGTTTGTATTAACTCTACATGTTCTTTGCATTTGTTGTAGTTGTACTTACCTTAACAAAATTTAGGTAAACTAAATATTCGCAATCCAGCCGTCCGGATGCGAAGATGTGCCATTAAGCCTTGAGTCCTCTGTATTTTGTTCTTTGTTATGTGTTAGTAATATATCTCAATTCTAATTACAATAGTTATGATAATAATAAAACAAAATAATAATGAATGAATGATGATGATGATGATGATGATGATAATAATAATGCTATTATTTGGGCAAGGTTTGCATTAACACTACTTATCCTATCGACATGATAATTTGGCCCGCTCATGCTCTATCTCGACGTTTTCATAGGTTGTTGCTATCGTCTTCAGGATGAGTCTATAGTGCTGTCGGCCTTCATTCGTTGAGAATATAAAATTACGCCTTTTGTAATGCTTGATATGATAAAAATTCGTGTTCATGATCTGCAAAATGTTTAAAGAAATTTATACACATAGTATGTTTACTTTGAGAAAGATAACAGAGGAATAAGATCTCAGATCAACTGGTTCATAAGCAGGTCCGAAACTTGAATGCAATTATCCCATTTTCATAATTATGATACGAATTTCATAAGTGGAAAATCGTACTTTCCCTTCACTATGGATTTACATCACAATTAGGTTTTAATGAGACACTCTGTAAAATATCATGTTTATAATGCAGATACCAGACTTTGATTTCATAGTAGTTCTTAGATGTTCTACACATCAAAGTACCTGCCCTTTGACAGTGGATGGGTAATGTATTGTTGCTTAAGAGTAAATGTTAATTGAGGCTGTGTTGAAAATTTTCCCGCCAAAATTGTAGCGTCTGTTTATATAGCGTCTGTTAAGAACCCGAAGGGGGTAAACTCTTTGTTTAAAGAAAGATTACCAAACGCCTTTCTGGCTAATGAGGCCTCTGTAGAGTAAATCGAATATTATATTTCACCACTCCTTTAATCTGGCTTTGACTGTAGAGTTGTCATTATCATTGTCTTAAGCTTCAGCTTTTACAATTTCCTTTGTATACTTATGTTTGTTGAACAGTATATTTATCAGAAATCATTCGCGAAAAATTGTTGGACTTATAGATTCTTTTACAATCGGCAAAGATCAAATGGATACATGAATTAACAATTATAATATCAGTGAAAATCCAACATTTTGAGTAATTATGGGTGTTAAAAATCGACATAAGCCAAGGTTAAGTTAAACACTCATAATAAAGATGCATGTAGTAGGCCCGAAGGTCTCAATAAGCATAGCAACAGGTTGCGACAAAATTTAGGCAAATAAGAGATTTGTAAGTAACAACAACAGCAATGCAAAAAAAATTAATTCCTCAAACTGATTCCTCGAACTGTGAGAAAGAAGGTATGAAGAGAGGTGAAGGGGAGAGAGAGGGGAATAGGAAAGGATGAGGTCATAGTTGAAAGAGAGAGAGAGAGAGAGAGAGAGAATTAGAAAGACGGTGGGGGGGGGGGGCGGAATAGTACATTGATTGTACTGATTGTGGTGACATTACTATCCTGTGAAACTGCAATGTTTTTGATAATATGAATGTAGACAAACAATGCTAGCTTCATTTTTAGAGTACTATGTAAAATGTTACATTGTTGTGAAAACAGTTCTTTATCAATTAATACTATGAACAGGTGCGTACGCAGAGGGGGGGGGGGGGGGGGGCTTGAACCTCTCTCTTTGACATTTTTGATGTTTTGGAGGACCCCCCCCCCCTTATTTTTGTTTTAATACAAAAAAAATAATAATAACAAAAAATCCCCCCCCCCCAACGAAACGTAATATCGATCGGCAAATTTTGGAAACTTTGTGGGAAAAAATAAATAAAATATTTGTCATCTTACCCCTCCCCCTCCTATTCAGCGGCTGGCTAATAGTAATACGTCGCAGTGCCTTTAAGATAATGCAATAGCTACTACCCATCGAGAAAACGTGACTGCACCATTGTAGAAAGTCATTCATGCCATATCTGATATGACTAGTAAATCGCCCAATGCGGTGCAAGAAATTATCTCTTTTTACTTTATGCATTTTCATTTTTAAGAACAGATCGTCATATGATTATAACTGACTTTCATATTTCATCATTTTCATAATTCATAATCAGATTGCTCGTGAAATTAATTTAGGTAGGAAATGTTTTCAAATAGTTCATCCGTTTCTCCATGCGTCCTTACAGTAGAAGGGTACCGGTGATATCAGCACGAAATAAGGTAGTCCTATTTGTCAGCGGGCATCTATTGGCTGACAAGCTATCATTTGCTACTCAATATTAATTCAGTACATACAACGGGACATTTTGTTTAAAGCTTCCTATTGGCTAAGAAGCAATCCCTTGACACTCAATAATTTGTTAGGTAGACAAGAGCGTGCAACTGCGATGATCATGATCATTGAGGGCGTTTTAAGAATAATCCACCCTAGGCAGTCTACCATTGGAAAAGTCTAACACGTGACTATTTCGATGGTTGGAACATTTCGCAGGTACGAAGGGTGGATGATTATACTAATGCCCGAATATGATTATGTGTAATATTAATTTTATTTAAACAGTAACTTTGATTCTTGTCGATTAACAAAATCACGCTCACATTGCAAAGTCCATAGATCTAAATCTAGGCCGAGAGCTATAGTAGTTTGAGTTGACAAAATGAATAAATACAGAATTAGCCTCAACGCCCAACAAGGTCCAGATCTGAAAACTGATGTCATCCCAAAACGCAATTTGAAAAAGTCGATCAAATGGAAGTTGAAGGTAAAAACCTCGAATCTTGATCAACTTGAACACTTTCTGGTTTCAGGTCTCGAAGATTATCCCTGACAGTATTACAGAAGCAGATCTAGATCATGACATCGAGAAAGAATTTTTGTAGATCAGAACGCCTATCGCAGTTGAGCCCAGAAGATTACTGGATGGTTTGCATGTCTTTATCGTTTTGTGCTTGATGAAGGCTTGGGGCTAACACAATCAAACTTTGCGAGTGAGTGGAGAGAGAGACGGCAAAATATTGAAACTGTAGGCCTATTGTAGAAAAAAGACAATGTTGTCACCAAAGTATAAACGATAAAAGGACCCCCTAACTGGCCGAATATAAGGTAACTGTCACCTAAGAATAGTCTTCATAATTCTCGGCGTTTCCTAGTTTTCCTACTTGTGCAGGCCAGCGGTGAAATAAATCAAGATAAGACAATTACAGTCAGTGATTTTTTTTAAGAATCAATATTAAACAGCAAGGCGTCTTGAATTTCTTAAATAGAATTAAAATCTGTGATCAATTGCTCACCTGTATGGTATCCAGCTGATGTACGGCTCCCTTGCCACGTGGGGAGTAAAAGAGACGGAGAATGAAGATGTGAGTACTTAAATATACAACTATGACTATGTTTCCAAGCAAATATTGAACGCATGCCAAATTCGCCCTGAGTACAAGTCAATATAGTATATTGAACAAATATTGGTAAATTGATTTGAGCTGCTTACGTATGCAAATCAAATTTAGTATGAATGGTTTTGATTTATATGAAGCTTTTGAAAATACGCTAGGTTGTCCAAAAAAATGTTTTCATTAAATTCTGTTTAACGTGTGTCTGACACACATTCCCACAAATAATCTCTTTCTCATTCTCTGTCTCTCCTTCGTTCTATTTCTTTGACCTCTAAAGCTATTTCTTGAATGAGAGCGTGATTCGCTGCCAATAAACATAAAAATAAAAAACACACAGACAGGTCACCTTGTAAGGCTTTTACTATTAATTTGTATATGATCAATTGTATATTCATCACAGTTAATTAAATTAATATAAATTGTCAGGTGTGATTTTAGTCAAAGTATCAACAAAATCATTTCTACAATCTCTTAAATATCTGATTCCGTATGTATATGTTTTGTTGTAGTTGTACTTATGTTTATTGTAAGTCTTTAAATTAAAAACAAAAATTATGAATAAATTGTATTTTCGCTATCCAGCCGTCCGGATGCGAAGATGTCTTAATAAATCTTGAATCCTCTGTATTTTATTTTATGTTACGAGTTATTACTTCATATTAATTCTAAATACAATAATCATGGTAATAATAAAGGAAACAAATAATGATATAATGATGATAATGATTATGATAATAAAAATACTACTACTACTAATAATAATATTTGAGCAAGGTTTCTGGTAACACCACGGGCACGTATTTTTTCGACAGGATTAGTCGGCCCTGAAAAGGGCCCACTAATGCTCTATCTCGACGTTTCCATAGGTTGTATCTATCGTCTTAATGATGAGTGTGTAGTTGTTATTCTTTAGTGCTATCGACGTTCATTCGTTGAGATATGTAATTTTAGGAAGATAACAGAGGAGTAGGATCTCAGATCTATTGGTCCATAAACTGGTCCGGAACTTGAATGAAATTATCACACTTTCATAATCATGAGAATAATGTCAAAAGTTCAAATCACTACGATTTTACATAACAATTGGGTTATTTGTTTAATGAGACCCTGTAAAATTGTTTATAATGCAGATAACAGACTTTGATTTCATAGTAGTTGTAAGATATTCTACTCATCAAAGTATCTGCCCTTTGACAGTGGATGGGTAATGTATGTTTGCTTAAGAGTAAATGTTAATTGAGGCTGTGTTGAAAATTTTCCCGCCAAAATTGTAGCGTCTGTTTATATAGCGTCTGTTTGGAACCCGAAGGGGGGTAAACTCTATGTTTAAAGAAAGATTACCAAACGCCCTTCTGGCTATTTAAAGGAGGCTTCTGAAGAGTAAATCGAATATGATATTCCTTTACTATTTAATCTGGCTTTGACTGTAGAGTCGTCATTATCATTGTCTATAGCTTCAGCTTTTACAAGGACCTTTTTATACATTCTCGACCAGATGGCGGAATTGCAGATTCTTTTACAATCAGAATAGATCAAATGGATAAGTGAATTAATAATGATACATCAATATCAGTGAAAATGCAACATTTTGAGTAAACATGAGTGTAGAAAAACGACATAAACCAGGGTATTGTTAAAAGCTTATCATAATAAAGATGCATGAAGTAGGCCTAGGGGTCACAAGAGGCATAGCAACAGGTTATGTCAAAAGTACAGCAAATAAGAGCAGTAATGCATACAACATGAACCCCCCCCCCTGTGAAAAAATGGTATGAAGAGAGGTGAAGAGAAG
The DNA here is from genome assembly GCF_000002235.5 of Strongylocentrotus purpuratus. NCBI lineage: Eukaryota > Metazoa > Echinodermata > Echinoidea > Camarodonta > Strongylocentrotidae > Strongylocentrotus > Strongylocentrotus purpuratus. The sequence goes on from NW_022145607.1 coordinate 29,958,911, forward strand.
AGAGAGAGAGAGAGAGGAATACATACAAAGGAGGAGGACATTGGGGAAAGTCAAACAGGATTAGAGAGGAGGATGGGGTAGGGGGGGGGGGGGTAACATTGGCTGTACTGATTGTCATGACATTAATATCATGTGAAACTGCAATGTTCTTGATATCATGTTTCGTTGGTGTCTCCTTAGATCAAGATTAATGTGAAGTTTCTAAATTAAATTGAATTAAATTGAATGAACCTAAATTAAAGAGAAGGTTGAGTACTGGTAAAAAAAAAAAAAATTATTTCTCACAGAATCAAACGAAACTTACACTGAATGTTGAAGATTACAAATAAATGACATGTGCCAAACAATTTTGGAAGAAAATGTATACTGACTGAGTAATAAGCATAGAAAGACAAGGAATCAAGGTAGTACCAACCCCGACACCATGCGTGTTGTCCCATACATAGCTTTCTGTGTATGTGCTTGTTACTTTACCAAGACTCGGTCAAATTTATTATGATTTTGATGACTCCAGAACCTTGCAGTGCACACCAATACTTACATGCTACATGATCAACTGTTTCTGATCCTTTCCACACCTTTTCTTTCACAATGCAATCGCATTACCAGTACTAAAGTTTATCTTTAAGTTCCTCCATCGCCCGATGGCTGCGATGACCGTCTCGTTTACAAGGGTCAGATTTTCATATGTGCAACCCGTTCCACCGCACTGCAAGATAACAAACAGAAAAACTTTTACAAAGCTAGATTAATCTGTAAAGTACTATGTAAAAGTTTTTAGGTGTTGTAAAAATATTTTTATATTGATTAACACTACGAAAACAATATATTTCCACAGATCTAGTTAATGTGTTTTCCCTATTTTGCTTACTTTAAAAGCGCTATGGCGCTATTATATAGCGCAGTACGAATTAACACTATTATCATTATATAATCATCTTTTTCATTATTATCATTACTATTACTATTATTATCATCATTATCATCAGGATTATGATCATCATCATCACCACCACCATCATCATCATCATCATCATCATCATAATAATAATGCTACTATTTGGGCAAGGTTTGCATTAACACTACTTGTTCTATCGACATGATTAGTTGGCCCACTCATGCTGTATCTCGACGTTTTCATAGGTTGTACCTATCGTCTTCAGGATGAGTCTGTAGTGCTGTCGGCCTTCATTCGTTGAGAATATAAATTTACGCCTTTTGTAATGCTTGATATGATAAAATTCGTGTTCATAATCTTCAAAAATGTTTAAAGAAATGTATACACATAGTATGTTTAATTTGAGAAAGATAACAGAGGAATAAGATCTCAGATATACTGGTTCATAAGCTGGTCCGAAACTTGAATGCAATTAGACCCATTTTCATAATAATGATAAGAATTTCATAAGTGGAAAATCGTACTTTCCCTTCACTATGGATTTACATCACAATTAGGTTTTAATGAGACACTCTGTAAAATATCAAGTTTATTATGCAGATAAGAGATTTTGATTTCGTAGTAGTTCTAAGATTTTCTTCCTATCAGAGAACCCACCTTTGACCGTGGATAGATTATGTATGTTTGCTTAAGAGTAAATGTTAATTCAGGTTGTGCTGATAATTTTCCCGCCAAAACTGGAGTGCTTGTTTATAGTGTTTGTTTGGAAGGGGTAATTTCTGTGATTAAATAAATAATTTTGTTAACGCCATTATGACTAATGAGGCTTCTCTGTCTGAAGAGTAAATCAAATATGGTATTACTCTACTCTGTAATCTGAATCTGCTTCGGCTTTGACTGTAGAGTCGGCGTTATTATTGTCTATGGCTTCATTTAAAACAGTTCATTTATAAGCAATCATTCGCAATCAGATGGCGGACTTACAGATTCTGTTGCAATCGGGAAAATCAAATGGATACATGAATTAATGATAATTCATTAATTACAGTGAAAAGCCAACATTTTGAGTATACATGAGTGTAGACAAACGACATAAACTAGGGTATAATAAAAAGCTTATCATGATAAAGATGCATGAAGTAGGCCTGAAGGTCACAATAGGCACAGCATCAGGTTGTGACAAATTTCTGCAAATAAGAGATTTGTAAGTAAAAACAACAGTAATATATTACAAAAAGTAATTCCCCTCATTGTAAGACAGAAGGTATAAAGAGAGGTGAAGGGAGAGAAAGAGAGAGAGAGAGAGAGAGAGAGAGAGAGAAGGGAATACAGAAAAGGAGGACACGGGGCAAATAGAATGATGATCAGAGAGAAGGTGGGGGGGGGGCGGGTATCTCATTGATTGTAATAATTGTCATGACATCGAAATCATGTTAAGCTGCAATGTTCTTGATATGACAATATAGACAAACAGCTAAACTTTTACAAAGCTAGATTAATCTGTAAAGTACTATGTCAAAGTTTGTAGGTGTTTGGGGTTGGCCAAATGAGAAATGAAAGCATACTCAATCTAAATATGAAAACAAAATTGGCACTCCTTATTCATCCCCATGGCCGGCTGGTTGTGCGTAATATAAGCAACACGAAAATGCCAACAAAAAACCCAACATCGGCATTGGCTGAAATACGACGTAAAAGGCGTTATTTTGTTTTTTCAACGGTTTTTTCAAATTTTTCAAAATATCTAATATTTGTGGTGGTACACAAGTATTAGAAATTGCTATATTTCAGCCGTCACTGAACCGATTTTGATCAAAACAAAGATGATTTTGTCATTTAAATATTATGTTCTTTCAAATTTGACACTCAGTTTTTCATTATCTCACCAAAAAATTATTTTGTGTAGCGCCCTCTGCAACAGAACTCAACTATCCCTTTAATGGTAAAGTGAATGGAAAGAAGAAACATAAAGAAGGGAGATCACAATGATTGTGTTATTAAATTCCAATTTAGAACCCGTTACGTTCAAGCAATAATGCATGTTACTTTCTTGGTAATGTAACACTCTGATAATTTGATATTAAATTGGTAGCTATCGTAGCGTGGATAATATGGCGATTGTTAACCAGACATACACATGACTCTAGACGAAGAATGTAAAGTTCAAGGTGGCATATTTATTGACGACGTTAACAAGATGAGATGGTTCTAAAATAGTTATGAGCAGCAATTCCTCTGCAATGTCTTCAATAGGCAGTGGCATTCACTGTCGATCCTCACCTGAAGGTGGTGAGGACCAGAAGAGGAAAGAATTAGCTAAACATATCCTACTTTGGACCTGAATTAATGGAATTATATCTATTTACATGACATTACGTAAACATGACTCATGTCTTTAGGTCGAACCGACAAGCATACATTTCTGGTTGGACGTAATGAAACGATCAACAACACAACACAGGGGTTTATGTTTACACACAAATTCAATTTATAAAGAGACAGCGTAGAGGTAGTGGACGCCATCAACTCATATAAATGCAAGAGTATTTTGACAAACAGTATTTGCACTTACCTAGTGTCAAAATAAAAATGTGATTATGCTGCAATACCAATTGTAATCATAATTAATAAATGAGAAAAAGCATGTGAAAAAAATCTGGTATTTAGAATACTGCATGAATTTCAAACTGAGAAGCAAAATCACTCCTATAACCAATTTCACCTAAAGTCTATAACTCTTAAAACACGTTATTTTTTTATTCGGTTTTCTTTTTATTCGGTTAAAACATCTCATACATCATACAAACTAAAACGAAACACATGTATTTCAACATTTAACATAATGCAAAATGATGATAAATATAGTATGAGTAAAAACCGAGATAATGGATAATTTTTTTTTCAAACACAGAATGACATAACAGGTTACTGTATCATCATAATTCTAGCACATTCCATTTTTTTGCGAAATCTATGCATGGATCTATCCTTATAACAAAGATATTTTAAAGAAATATTATTAGAAATAAATTAAAAGAAGGGAGTATCTCAAGAGATCTACATAAATATAATGTTTTCTTTGCAATGATAATACAATGATTCCATAAAGCATGCTGTTTGTTCGTCTGTCAATTGAAACGTGTATTTATTAAATCTAGCATGCCACCATCTTAGAAATTCGTTCAAGTAATATCGTGTATATAAACCTTCTACAAACAGGTGTTTAATCGTTTCTAGCTCTTAATTGTTTACACAAAGAACACATTTCCTCGTCAATACTTTAATTTTGTTAAACTTTGCATTTACCAGTTTGCATCGTGTATTTATCTTATATTGGGAAAATCTAGTTCTTGTATCAGGAATAATTTCAAAAGGTACTTCATATATAAAATCAAAATGTTCTTCATTTATTTCATATTTTGATCTCTAGTAGGTTTCTGAAGTAGGCTTTTGATGTTTTTACTTTTAGTACCATATCAATCATCTTTTTTGTTTCAACCGCTGCGGAATGACAGAAACGACTGAACGCCAAAAGAGATAATTCTTAAAACCAATCCGTTGCCACTTGGAAAAAACAATTAATTTTCCATTTTCATCAAATAAATCTTCTATATACCATATACCAATATCAAATAGTTCTTCTACAAAACAACTCTGACCAGCCATCTCTATTTCTCTTTTGTTCCATATAATACTTTCTTGGGAAAGTCAATTATTGTAACACAGCTCTCTAAACTCAGAATATGCATATATAAAAAACTCTTGATAAAATATAATAAAAGGTAGATGTCTTTATTTTAAACATTCTTTTTTTTTATTTTATCAAAGTTGCAATAAAGTAAAAATTGTCTTAAAAACATTTAATGATAAATGTGTAAAATAAATCTTTAAGTGCCAATAACACAAATAAAACATGAAACATAAAATGAATACTAAAATGCTGACATAAAATTATCTCCAGGTATCCAATAGTCGAAAATATGTTCAAAATTACTTTGTGAAACATGAAATTACTTTATTCTATTTCGTCTGACTAGGTAATGCATTGGTGAATAAAAACATAAATTCGATGAAATAAATGTATCAAGATTGAAGAACTTATGAACTATGACAATGAATAGAGTTCATAAAATACACAATTTTCCACAACTGAGAATCGGAAAATGGAAATCGATAAGTGATGATATATCATTTTTAATAAACCAACTTCCAAAATTAATAATGAATATAAGAATTTAACATAATAACTATAAAATATAGGCTTTGCTGAATGAAATGACTGTCAATTTTGTTGGGGGAAAAGCGCGTCTCTAAACATATGATGTTATATAATAATATACCTCTTTTTGTTATTGTGCTTAATACATCAACGATGTCTCTAAGCGCTTTACATATATATTATTATCCCGGGCATCGGATTGCGCGTGAAGATCAAGACAAAACCAGGTTCATTAACTAATTGTAGCTATTCATTTATGATAACATGGGAAGAGGGGAGCCTGGGCCATGAGGCCATTAATATGAGGGGATTGAAAAGAGAGGGGTAATCAAACCTACCATAACGGGGAGGGTCAGGGGTGGGGCGGAGAAAAGGTGACGATGGGGACCAGGGGCCAGTTTCATAGAACTTGTTATATATAACAACTGCTAAATTGTAATGACAAATTTGCTCTCAGCCAATCAGATGCCATGATTTCAGTAGCTTATAATAGTAGCTTGTAACTTGTTATTGATATCAAGTGTTACGAAACAGGGCCCAGAAGGAGACTTCCCATCTTTTGTTCGTATAAGCACCAATGTAAGTTGGAAGGTAAATGTTTTCTAGGGTGATGAGGTCCACATAAATGTGAGAAGGATAGTTGCACGGAGATTGATGGAGATGGATAGGGGTGTTCACCTTAGTCGCGTCGAATGTTACAGGGGGCAGGTTGGATGGACCACAAGGGGTGAGGGAGGGGTGATGCTATAGGTCGGTCATCATGAACATTGAGCTCACCTGACTGGTCATAGGATGGGAGGGATAGAGGCAGGGGAGGTCGGGAGCGGGGGTAATTGTACAAGGGTGGAGTTTGCTTGTTTGTTCGTTTTTAATTATTCATCAAGTAAAATTATTGTTTACAGATAATAACATTCAGTGGGTTACATCGAGATATAATACATAGAAGGAACTAGTGCATACAGAAAATGTTTGAAGCGCTACGTCCCTAAGAAAACATAGCTGATAATTATTAGATTTAGATAGAACATGGCTTAAAATAAGACATTCTGTCGTTACAAAAATAAAAGAAATACAAAATAAATGTTTAAATCAAAATCATGGTCCTTAACGTATTTGAATAACGAGCAAAAACAAGGGAATAAACATCATTACGTCTTCTTGAAAAAAATAGCACTATCATAATGTACCTCAAAAATTAACAAGCATATTTGGAGAGAGATAATTCCTTCAGTTTCTTTTTAGATAACAAAAGATTATTACAAGTTCGTATTTTAAGTGGCAAAGCGTTCCAAATGTCAAGACCTACGTATCTAATCGATATGTGGGCTAAGGCACTCCTTGGCGTAAACAAATGGAAATCAGAAGAATGTCTGGTTAGGAAGTTATGAATGCCTCTGTTTTAGAGTAAAGTCGTTACAAAATTATGAAGCAGTTCTTTTTTATTAAGTCGGTACATGAACACTGCAATTTGCATAAAACGAATATATCAGTAACTTTCAAAGACTTAAATCTGAAAAGTAATGGGTCAGCATGATCAGAGCACCCAGAGCCGCAACAAAGTCTCGTGGCTCTCTTTTGTAACCTTAAGATACCATCAGTATTTACTTTATTAATGGCCCATACAATATATGTTACAGTAGGAAATACGTGAATAAATGAAAAAATTGTAAATAATGAACAAAATACTGAGTGGAACAAAAGGCTTTAACTTGTTTATAACTATAACGAGACAAAATTCGAGAAAGATCACGTACGTGTTCATGCCAAGACAAGCACTCATCAACATAAATGCCTAGGAATTTGGTATTTTTCTTTTGTTGAATGGAGATGCTATCTATCTTTAATGGAAAATTAGTTTGTTCAGTATTTGCACGAGTTTTAAAGTGGGTGAAGCAAAATGCAGAATAGAAAGGCGACTGTGACGGTACGTGCAGCAACATTGTGGTACAAGTACCATGGTAACATAGGTACGGGAGAACCATGGTTAAAGAAAGTATGAGAGAACCATGGTAACCATAGTACTGAAGAATATGGTACACCGAATCATGGTTACCACGTTACTGAAAACCATGGTACACCTAAACATGGTTACCATGGTACTAAAAAAACCATGGTACACCGAACCATGGTTACCATGATTAACTGAAAACCATGGTACACCGAACCATGGTTACCATAGTTCTCAGTACCAAGGTTACCATATGCTTCTTTGTCCAAATTACCATTCACCATTAGAACCATGGTAACCATGGTACTGAAAACTAGGTAATACCATGGTTTATTTTTTATAAGGGTAGGGCTCGCAAGCACCGCGTACAAAACTAATTAGATCGCGGTTAATGAATGACACGTTATGACACGCGCTGTGGCACAAACAGCCGTCCATACTAACATAATCATGCAGAGTATACAAAATGGCGTCTAAAATAGCCCCCTTGACAAATTATAAAAAATCTGACTTCAAGATGACCTGCCTTTGGACACCCAGACAACGCTTTCAAAATTTAAAATGAAAAAAAGGACGGAAAGAGGGCTTAAAGAGGTCCAACAAAAGGTCATGCGTGTTATAATTGGCGATAACCCTCGTTCAATGCGATTTAATCAAAGTTTTCTCTGTAAACATATACCGTATTTAGTATCATTTGGAAAAATTTCATTGCGGTCAGTTTGACACCATTGGCATATGCGTGCAATCTACTGCAATCATTGAAAGGTCTGTTACGTAATACATAGTAAATTCATCAATTTCGGAGGTAACTAGTTTGGCTAGGAGGGATTATACCACCCAGGATGGTCACTGACAGGTGGCTATCTCATCAACTCAGCTCTCAATTAACATAAGAAAGAAAGGATCATGGGGGACCAATGGTCACCGATTATGCATTGTTTTCTATATAGTGGGAGGAAGTAGCTACAAGTAGTACAGTGGGGCTTTAAGTTTCATTGACGTAGGTTTAATGATTGCCATTTTAGAGCAACTCGAGGTTATTCCGCAATTTTGTTGAGAACTGCGAATTCGGAGGGCAGTTTTTTACAAAGTCGTTGAGTATTTGGGTGGAAAGGGCATATCTTGAAGTACCAAAATCCAAAAATAGGTACGGGTTTGGCCAGCACGATGGACCTACGGCCACAGATTTTAGAGGGCACAATTTATAGCATGCCTAGCCATTGGAGCGTGACATTTAGCATGGCTCTGTGCAATTATGTGATGAAGATACTGTAAGAAATTGAGACAAAACGGAAATGGTGTGAGAAAGTTATGGCAATCTAAGATTTTTAGGGGTCAATTTTTCAAGAAATTTAGATATTTATGACGAAGTCCGTATCGGATATGAATTTGAGAATTATGATGGCATTTTGAAGAATATGTTATTAGTCTCAGATGACAGAACATCTCTAATACTCTCTAAAGAAAATTGTTATAAGTCTGTAGGCTTTAGGATAGTGGAGATAGGAAGGAAAAAAGAACGGCCCTAAAACGGACCAGAAACGGACAAAATGGCGCCTGGACGGTTACACATGAGTGATCTCGGAAAGCAAAGAATCAGACGACCTAGATTAGATATAAGAGATTACGCCTATTCGAAATTTGAGAGAAATCGGGCTAGAGAAAAGGACCTAGATAGGAAAAACAAGCACTGCGTGGAAACGAATCGGATTTCAGGCATGAGATCAAGAAGAAGAATTCGTCAATGCAATACAAATTCAGAACGTGAACAAGAACAAGAACAATTTTCGAAAGTCGTCAATGCAAATAGAACTAATCGTAACAGAACGATGTGCATGCATTATGACGCCTGTGTTTCTACTTGTCAAACGAAAGAGCCTCTCGCAAACTATCCAGAGTAATTTGTAAAAAGTCTGTATCTTTAAGGATAGTGGAGATAGCGAAATAAATGTCTAAAAAACGGCCCGAAACGAACAAAATGGCACGTAGACGGTCACACATGAGTTATTCCGGAGAACGACGAATTCAGTGACCTTGATGGGATGCTAGAAACTAGGACGGGACCTAGAAAGGGCTTAGGAATGGGATTGTGGTGAATGAAATACACGTCATGACGTGCGCTGTGACACTAACAGCCGTCCATATTTTCATAATCATGCAGAGTATAAAATGGTATCTAAAATGCCCCCCTTCAAAATCCAGTTTCGAGATGCCCCGCGTTTGGCCACCAAGAATACGCTTGCAACGTAATCATCACATCATAACAAAATATAATTTGTTTTCCTTTAATTGCGGACGTAAGTTGCCTATTAAACACCACCCTCCTCCCCTCAATGTAGTCGGGGACTCACTTTTTTTGGTGGACAGTTGCTAAAATCGATTTTGATTTATCATTATCATCCAATATTCATTGTGTCTTTTCTATTTAAAGACTACTATAATTATTACCAATTTCCTTTACTACACCATTTTCATAGAAGGTTTTTATGAAGGAACTTATTTCAATGCAAAATTAAAGATCATTATATCACCGTCCATAATTCATGTCTTTCGCTTGGCGTGCTCGCAGTAGGTGACTGCATCACGGATGACATCCCGTGCAGGGCTCCAGTTTCCAGTGGGACGTGTTCATCGGTGAATATTGGATGCCTTTGTTTAGCTTTGGTTGATTAATGTTAAGATTTGAGGAGGTCTTAATGACATATCTTGGGCCCATCTGGGTTTTTTCTGGGTTATATAGAGTCCACATGGCCCATACAAAAACAAGATGTATACCAGATGGCAGGCGCGGATCCAGGGGGGGGGGCGAGCGGGCCTTGCCCCCCGCCCCCCCGCAAAAAAAAAAAAAAAAAAAAAGAGAGAGAAAAAAGGAAAAGAAGCGAAAGGGAAAGAGGAGAGAAAGGGAAAGAAAGAAGAGGAAGAAGAAAAGAAAAGGGGGAAGAAGGAGATCGGGGGGCCGAAAGGGCTTTGCCTCCCAGGCTGTTGACCCCCCCCCCCCATAAAACAAATAAGAGAGAAGGAAGGAAAGGGAAAGGAAAAGAGGAGATACTGGCGTACTGATAGGGGGGGGGGGGCTTAGTGGAAATCAAATTCAAACGTGGTTAATTTCTAATTCCACAACGGTGGATTACAAATAATGCTGAAATGACATCATTTCCGAGATTTTTTCTCACTTTTTAGTAAATTATACGTTTGTATGTGTTTGTTGGAAAATGACAAATTCCTAAATTTGCAGCCAGGCAACAAATATGATTCTCGAGGTTCCTACATGTCAGGGCCCGAGGTACGGCGGGGATCGGGAGCCTCGAGCTCTCCCCCCCCCACACTTTTTTTGAAAAAGTATATTAAAGAGAAAAAAAATAGAATGAGAGCAAGAAAGAAAGAATAGTTAACTGCCAGTGTTAACAAATAATGAGGCATCAAAATATGCTCATCTGATTGTGATTAAATCCTTAAAACCCCTAAGCTTCCGTGGGCTCTGCCCCCTGGATCCCACCAAGGGCCCTACGGCGGGCCCTTTGATGCTCATCTGACGGTAATTTAATGTCTAAAACCCATGATTTTGGGGGGCTCCGCCCCTGGACCCAACGCCAAATAGTTACCTGCCAGTGTCACGAAATAATAAGGTATACAAAAAAAAAATGCTCATATGACCTTAATTAAACGCCTAAAACCTCTGAGATTCAGGGGCCGGCTTCGCCGCCGCCCCAAACAAGGATTAACAATCGAGAACGGTACAGCGAATCGTCTTCTTTCTCTCATAATCTTATGAAACGTGAAGCTTCCGCGCTTTGCGCGGGAGGGGGAACTTGAATTCAGACAAGGATTCAGAGGCGAGAACGGTAATACCAATCTTTTATGATTTAATAAAACGTAAAGCTTCCGCGCTTCGCGCGGGATGGAGGGGGGGGGGGAAACTTAATTTCGACGAGGATTATTTTCGAGAGCGGTACAACGAATCGTCTTCTTTCTCTAATGATTTAATGAAAATGAACCTGAATTCAGACGAGGATTAAGAGTCGAGAACTGAACAGAAAATCGTTTTTTTTCTCTCATAATCTTATGAAACTTTAAAGGTTCAGCGCTTCACGCGGGAGGTGGGGGGACCTGAATTCAGACGAGGATTAAGAGTCGAGAACGGTACAACGAATCGCCTTCTTTCTTCAATAGTTTAATGAAACGTCAAAGCTTCCGCGCTTCGCGCAGGAGGGGGAGGGGGTAAACTAAATTCAGACGAGGATTAAGAGTCGAGAACTGTACAAAGAATCGTCTTGTTTCTCTAATGATTTAATGAAACGTAAAAGCTTCCGCGCTTCGCGCGGGAGGGGGGAGAATCTAAATTCAGACGAGGATTATTTTCGAAAACGGCACAACGAATCGTCTTTTTTTTCTAATGATTTACGGAAACTTAAAAGCTTCCGCACTTCGCGCGGGAGGGGGGGGGGGTCCTGAATTCAGACGAGGATTAAGAGTCGAGAACTGTTCAGCCAATCGTCTTCTTTCTCTCATAATCTTTTGAAACTTAAAAGCTTCCGCGCTTCGCGCGAGAGGGGGGGGGGACCTGAATTCAGACGAGGATTAAGAGTCGAGAACTGTACAGCGAATTGTCTTCTTTCTCTAATGATTTAATGAAACGTAAAAGCTTCCGCGCTTCGCGCGGAGGGGGGGGGGGGGAGGGGGGGGGGAAACTGAATTCAGACAAGGATTAATATTCGAGAACGGTACAACGAATCGCCTTCTTTCTCTTATAGTTTAATGAAACGTCAAAGCTTCCGCGCTTCGCGCAGGAGGGGGAGAGGGGGGGGGGGGAACTGAATCTAAACAAGGATTAAGAGTCGAGAACGGTACAACGAATCGTCTTCTTTCTCTAATGATTTAATGAATCGTAAAAGCTTCTACGCTTCGCGCGGAAGGAGTAAACTGAATTCAGAAGAGGATTAAGAGTCGAGAACTGTACAACGAATCGTTTTGTTTCTCGCGGGAGGGGGGGGGGGGGAGAATCTAAATTCAGACGAGTTTTATTTTCGAAAACGGTACAACGAATCGTCTTTTTTCTCTTATGATATAAGGAAACTTAAAAGGGGGAACCTGAATTCAGACGAGAATTTAGAGTCGAGAACTCTACAACGAATCGTCTTCTTTCTCTAATAATTTAATAAATCCTAAATTTTTTCGCGCTTCGCGCGAGAGGGGAAAAACTAAATTCAGACGAGAATTATTTTCGAGAACTGTACAACGAATTGTATTGTTTCTCTAATGATTTAATGAAACGTAAAAGCTTCCGCGCTTCGCGCGAGAGGGGGGGGGGGAGAATCTAAATTCAGACGAGGATTATTTTCGAAAACGGTACAACGAATCGTCTTTTTTCTCTAATGATTTAAGGAAACTTAAAAGCTTCTGCGTTTCGAGCGGTAGGGAGGGGGGGGGGGGGAAACCTGAATTCAGACGATAATTTAGAGTGAGAACTCTACAACGAATCGTCTTCTTTCTCTAATAATTTAATAAATCCTAAAATTGTCCACGCTTCGCGCGATAGGGGAAAAACTAAATTCAGACGAGATTTATTTTCGAGAACGGTACAACGAACCGTCTTCTTTTTCTAATAATTAAATGAAACGTCAAAGCTTCGCGTTTCGCGGAGGAGGGAGGGGGAAATTCGCCCCTCCCTGCACCGACCCCCCCCCCCCCGCATCACGTCACTGTTGGTCACCATTACGTATCAATATTTGGCTCGCATGATTTCTAATTTGGGCCCCCCCCTAAGAAATCCTGGATCCGCGCCTGCCAGATGGGCCTTCCCACCCAGAACCCACAAGTACCAACACATATGGGCCCATGTGGGCCCATGATTTTTTTGGTGGGGAAAAATCGCACGTCAAGCATCGGCTAGGCCCAGCTAAAAACCACGTGTTTACCAGATGGGCCTTCCAAACCAGAACCCACAAAGATATGGAGCCCACGTGGCCCATATAAAAACTAGATGTTTACCAGATGGGCCATCCTACCCAGAACCAACAAGTACAAACATATGTGGGCCCCATGTGGGTCCCATGTGGGTTTTTGGTAATGAAAATCGCACGTCGAGCATCGGCTGGGGCCCAGCTAAAAACCCCGTGTTACCAGATGGGCCTTCCCACTAAGAACCCACAAGTATATGAAGCCCACATGGCCCATATAAAAACTAGATATTTACTAGATGGACCTTCCCACCCAGAACCCACAAGTACAAACACATATGGGCCCCATGTGGGTCCAATGTGGGTTTTCGGTAATGAAAATCGCACGTCGAGCATCGGCTGGGGCCCAGCTAAAAACCCCGTGTTACCAGATGGGCCTTCCCACTAAGAACCGACAAGTATATGAAGCCTACATGGCCCATATAAAAACTAGATATTTACTAGATGGACCTTCCCACCCAGAACCCACAAGTACAAACACATATGGGCCCCATGTGGGTCCAATGTGGGTTTTCGGTAATGAAAATCGCACGTCGAGCATCGGCTAGGCCCAGCTAAAAGAACAGATGTATACCAGATGGGCCTTCCCACCAAGAACCCACAAGTATATGGAGTCCACGTGGCCCATATAAAAACTAGATGTATACCAGTTGGGCCTTCCCACCAAGAACCCACACGTACCAACACAAGTGGGCCCCATGTGGTGGTGAAAATCGCACATCGAGCATCGGCCGGGCCCAGCTAAAACTCAGATGTATACCAGATGCGCCCTCCAACCCAAAACCTACAAATATACCCAGAATTTGCTTAATGAATATGGGGTGCGTGCAAATCTATGTTTATATACAATTTATTTGAATTTACAGGATATTTCTTAATAACCGATGATTTAGTTGTATGCAATTCATTTCGAAAATACTACAAAATGTAAATTGCAAATTATTAGGACATTTCACTACTTTGTATAAATTACATTTAACTAAACATGAATTAGAAAAAACACTAACTATGAAATAAAACAAATGGAATTTGCAGACGATGTGATGTTGCCATTGACAACATTAATTAATGCAAGTGCTACTTATGCCATAACTTACTAATTAAGTCTTTCAACTGAAGTTTTCAACTGGCTGGAAGCTGTGCCAAATAGTTCAACTTGTCCAGTTAGACCAGTTAAATCCAACTGGTAACCCTGGAAATTGAAAAGGGATAACTGGTCCAGTTGTACTTGACCAGTTAAATTCTATAACTGAATTCAACTGGGTAAAAATAGAACCCATTTAAACAATATGAAGCCCATTTAGAACCACATTGGCCCATATGGGGCCATATCAAACCACTTGGCCCATATTGAGCACATACAGAACCCGCTTGGCCCATATAGAGCCTACATAAATTACCCATTTGAACCATATAAAGCCCATTTAGAACCCTCGTGGCCCCCTTTAGGCCCCATATCAAACCCACTTGGCCCCACATGTAGCCCATATCCTTGGGTTTTATGTAGTAAATCCCAAATAAAACCCACATATAGCCCACTTAGAACCCACTTAGCCCATACAGAGCCCACATAGAACGCTCTTGGCCGATATAGGACCCATATATAACCCTGGTGCATATTGTTGGGCCCCTAGTGGGGCCCATCTGGCCCGACAACATTTTGCTATCTGGTAGGGTCAAAGGTAATAAAGTTGCTTTACATGGATATAATCACATTACATACAAGTAGTGTTGTGACAGTTGCACTTAATTAAGTTATCACCCAAGTCATTTGTTTCTTGTACTACTGATGCATGACATGAATACACATATATTTGTAATAGCACTTCCTCAGGCAAGGTGCCTAGTATAGCGCCATCTATTGATAACCAATTGATATCAAACTCTCAGAAGGCTACATTAACATGGTTGTGCTGAGGTCCAAGAATCCCCTTTTTGCCAGAGCATCAAGGAGATTTCAGTTCTAAGTTCGTCATTATGTCAGGCAAAGAGGTTAGTTTTGTTATATATTGAATGTATTTCTATGAATTGTCGAAACATAAAGTGTAAATTAGTGTGTATGTTTTGAACTTCTTACTGAGAGATGTTCATGTTAGTATGCAATGTAATGTCAGACATGCAAGCCCATGCTGTTATGATATAATGTACATTTGACTTTATATTAAGAACAGTGATAACTAGTGAAGATATTGTTAAATACTTTGAAGATTATTATGAGAGTGCTGAAGCACTAAGTAGAGATTTGGAGTTTATAATTGTTTAGTTCATCGATTCAAGCTATAGTGAAATCTAGTTGTGACATTTGTAGTGTGAGTTTGTATTTATGTAAAGCCATTTAATGCAGATGGGCTAGAATAGTGACTGGGGTAATTTTAATGAGTTATAAAGATCATGACACAATGTACATTATTTAATGAGTTTCTCAAAGAGACTATGTTTTATTGATGATGCTATGATGTACTTATATTTATTATTCTTTATCTGTGATTTATCCACAGTTTTCACGGAATATACTAGTACGGAATTTCACGGAATGAAATGAAACGGTTACTCCAATTAAAGCTACAAATTCCCGTAGAAGCCTTTGTTTAGACTATTTATTTGATATCGACCTCGCTGCAGCCACAGTGAAAACTCTTCTGTGTGATGACATCAGATCGAGCAGAGTGGTTCATTCCAAGAAGTGAATCTTCCATATAGAGACCGTCATCATGTCTGAAGGAGAAGAAGCGAGCAAAAGGGATAGAAGACCCACAGAGAAGGGTATCAAGCACCAAGCGGATGTCGCAGTGAAGTTATGGAAAGTCGCTATTCGACTTTGGAGAAAGAATGGCAAATAAGCATCGTCAGCTTATTGTAGAAGACGACATCCAAGCTGAGGTGATCAAGGAATCCCGCAACAACGTACAGGAAGCTATGGACAAAGCCATTGTTGTACAACAAGAGCTCACTGATTTAGATCCTTCAGCAAATCTCGATGATGATGGCGAAGATAAGCTTGATGAGATGGAAGAGGAGCATTCATCCTTGATGAGAGAGACCATGCGAGTCATTATACAGTTAAAAGGCGGAACTCACGCTTCAAAGTCTGGTTCCCGCTCAGCAAAACCAAGAGTTCGAGATTGGGTCAACGAACAAGCACCCGTCTCTCCCATGGAGCCTGCAACCAAGAAAGATGATGAAGTAAGTCATCAACCAGCAGACAAGCCCAGCAATGAAGATGTTCTCGCAAACAGTTTAAAGGAGCTGCTCTGCCTGAACAGACTACCTCTTCCGGAGCCCGGACATTTCTCAGGCAATCCGCTTGATTATACATCATGGAAGAGGAGCTATGACGCCTTAATCGAGCATCGAGGAATTCCCATCGAAGAAAGGTTCTACTTTCTTTTAAAGTACCTTACTGGTGAGCCGAGATCCCTGGTTCAAGGTTATTCCATGATTGGAGATGCTGCAGGATACAACGAGGCAAAGAAGGTATTGGAGCAGAGATATGGAGATCAATTTGTGGTATCCAATGCCTATCGAGATAAGCTAGACTCCTGGCCAAGAGTGGGTTCGAAAGATGCATTTGGTTTAAGGAGACTTGGAGACTTTTTGAAGCAGTGTGACACAGCTTCAAAGTATGTTCATCACTTAAGTCATCTTGATGATGAAAGAGAAAACCGGAAGCTACTGATGAAACTCCCAGATTGGTTGATCGTGAAATGGAGCAGAAAAGTCGTGCAGTGGAGGCGAGAGTGGGGGACATTCCCACCCTTCTCTATTTTTACCGACTTCATTAAAGAAGAAGCTATAGTAGATTGTGACTCTGTATCCTCTCTACAATCTCTGCAGACCTTGAATGAAAGGAAGAAATCAGCTACTTCCAGCTCTATGCAGACAGAAACTCATCATCAGAATCAGAGAGATGGCTCTGCTGAGAGAGAGACTCTTTCATGCACCTTCTGCAAGGGTCGACATCACCTCACTGAATGTTCTCCCTTCAATTCAGAGACGATGCAGAAGAAAAGAAAGGTTGTTATGGAGAATGGACTCTGTTTCGGCTGCCTTCAGAAGGGAAATATTTCAAGGAGATGTACGAAGAGAAATACATGCTCTTCATGCAGAGGGAAGCATCCCACTGTTCTACATGACGATGAGTGGAAAGAAAGACGACATGATGCTACAAACAGAGAAAGGGATAATATTGAAACCTTGGAGTAAAAATCCTATGCATCGAATTCTGATTCCAGTCACTCTACAAAGTCAACGATGATCGTTCCAGTGTGGCTGTCTCATGAGTCCTGCGACAAGGATAAATTGGTGTATGCCTTGCTGGACACACAATCTGACACATCCTTTATTCTCACGAAAACTAAGGAGACGATGGGAATTAAAGGAACAGAGGTAAACCTACTACTCTCTACCATGACCAAAGCGAATGAGAGAATTGCAAGTGAAAAGGTGACTGGTCTTCAGGTGAAATCATTCAACGACTCCACGAAGATCATCAGCCTCCCTCCTACCTTCACGAGAGACATCATGCTAGCAGATCGATATCACATCCCTACTCCTGACATGGCAAGATCCTTCCGACATATGACCCGGATTGCTGATATGATAGCTCCTCTTCAAGATGTTGAAATAGGACTCCTGATCGGCTACGACTGTGCCAAGGCTGCTCTCGCTCCACGCGCTGTTATCCACTCTCCTAATGATAGAGGTCCATACGCAATCCAGACGGATCTGGGATGGAGCATTGTTGGCACAGTAAAGGCAGGGTATGCAGAAAGTCCCAACGATCCTTTGGGTGTGAGCCATCACACAACAGTACGATTTGTGCCTGATGAGGTACAACTAAATGGACATCGATCAGAAGTGAACTTCATTCATTCAGCGACCATGAAGGAAGAGAAATCACCTGTTCATGTTGATCGACTTCTAGAGGCTGACTTCACTCCAGATAGGAAACAGAAACCCTATTCGCAGAATGACATGAAGTTCATAAGGCTAATGGAGAAGGAGATCCACATTACAAAGAGTGGACATTATGAGATTCCGCTGCCCTTTAAGGAGGAGACGACTATGCTGCCTAACAAACTTGGTTTGAAACAGATAGCAACAGACATGGCAGATGTGATCGGTCAAGATGCAGCCAAGTTCACCCAGCAAGACTTTTATGTTGATGATGGGATGAAAGGAGTAGCAACCGAAGACGATGCAAAGGAGGAAGCTGTCATTCTTTCTAAAGATCCTAAAGTGAAAGGTCAGACCCATGTGCAGAAAGTAGACAAACTCGAGTTGGAACGATTTGATACTCTCTAGTTGGTGTCGAGCGAAGAAAGCTGTGGCAAACTGTGTACGTCTCAGATCTTACTTACCGAGACGTTGATATGCAAGATGGGACAAGAGAGAAGAGAAAGGTGGTGTCAAGAGTGTGGTGATGGAACCTCTATCTGCCGAACTACTCCAGCAAGCTGAAAAGGAGATCAAAAGGTTGACTCAAAGGAAGACCTTCGATGTAATGCAAGCAGTAGAGGGTGACAAACGCCACAATGAAAGTCGTCTGCATCATCTTGACCCCTTCATAGACAATGGTGGCATCCTAAGAGTAAAGGACTTTCTTCTGAGAGAGGAGTGTGACTTCATTGCCTTCAAATGCAATGTACCTACTTTGAGCCACATGGGTGAAGTGAGGGAGAGACAGAGTACCTCGAGTTACCTCGATCGCCCTATTCAAGCTAGTTCTTCTTGTTCCGAACGTAGACCAGGGAGAATTCCCGGCCAAGGAGCCACAGGACTGAAGACCGATACTTTTATTCACGAACTATAACTTAAATGATCAAACTTCAGACACTTTCCTTTAATTTGAACTTTAATTCACCAAGAAATTGATTCAATGAATGTGCAAAGTACAGACGCAAGTCAAGAATACTGATATCTAATTAATGTATTTTTATGTTTTTACAGGGTCCGATCGAGATTACGGATGACTGTTTGAAGAATATGAAGTATAATCAAAGATTCACCATTTAAATGCTTCTTTTTGATTATGTACTTAATTCCATTTTTCAGTGTATTATAACATGAGTACTTTGTTCGTACTTGTGTGATATTGAATTCAAGCGATATATATTATGCTATGCAAGTTTTAAGCTTTACAATTGTATTCTGATGCTTTAGATTTAGCAGAGGCTGTCGACCATTTTGTTTATTTGTAATGGCGTTCTTAGGGTAAATTAATTCTTAATTTAAAGGAGCCATGTTGTGACAGTTGCACTTAATTAAGTTATCACCCAAGTCATTTGTTTCTTGTACTACTGATGCATGACATGAATACACATATATTTGTAATAGCACTTCCTCAGACACGGTGCCTAGTATAGCGCCATCTATTGATAACCAATTGATATCAAACTCTCAGAAGGCTACATTAACATGGTTGTGCTGAGGTCCAAGAATCCCCTTTTTGCCAGAGCATCAAGGAGATTTCAGTTCTAAGTTTGTCATTATGTCAGGCAAAGAGGTTAGTTTTGTTATATATTGAATGTATTTCTATGAATTGTCGAAACATAAAGTGTAAATTAGTGTGTATGTTTTGAACTTCTTACTGAGAGATGTTCATGTTAGTATGCAATGTAATGTCAGACATGCAAGCCCATGCTGTTATGATATAATGTACGTTTGACTTTATATTAAGAACAGTGATAACTAGTGAAGATATTGTTAAATACTTTGAAGATTATTATGAGAGTGCTGAAGCACTAAGTAGAGATTTGGAGTTTATAATCGTTTAGTTCATCGATTCAAGCTATAGTGAAATCTAGTTGTGACATTTGTAGTGTGAGTTTGTATTTATGTAAAGCCATTTAATGCAGATGGACTAGAATAGTGACTGGGGTTATTTTAATGAGTTATAAAGATCATGACACAATGTACATTATTTAATGAGTTTCTCAAAGAGACTATGTTTTATTGATGATGCTATGATGTACTTATATTTATTATTCTTTATCTGTGATTTATTCACAGTTTTCACGGAATATACTAGTACGGAATTTTCACGGAATGAAATGAAACGGTTACTCCAATTAAAGCTACAAATTCCCGTAGAAGCCTTTGTTTAGACTATTTATTTGATATCGACCTCGCTGCAGCCACAAGTAGTATCCCTGCTGGCAAGAACACACTCATTCACACTCATTCACAGTGTGAATCACACTGTGTTTCACACTGTGAATCACAGTATGCTCCACAATGTTAAATTGGGCGTTTTCACATTGTGGTCGACTCGTTTCACACTGTGGTTCACAGTGTGGATAATCGGAAAAGGAAAGAACACACTCATTCACAATCATTCACAGTGTGAATCACAGTGTAAAATGTCAGTTCACACTGTGAATGAGTGTGAATACGTGTGTTCTTTCCAGCAGGGATACTAGTACTAGAGGTGGCGTTCATTATTCCTCAAGTTCACAATCCCTTTTCAATTGTGTTACTTCTAAAACTCTACAGAATGGAAGAAGAGCGTGTTTGCCTATCAAGATCTCTACCTTCTTGCAAACCAGGACAACTCTTACACAACCCTTCTCTTTCGGACTTCTATATCAAGAACATCTGGTTTTCAGATCAATGCAACCTCCGTTGATTTACCAAAACAGATGTCTTACAGTGCCTGCAGAACAAAGCAGTTCATATTTTCGGCGACTCAACTTCTTAACAGTTCTACTTGGAGTTTGCCAATAACTACTAATCTGATATTGTGGGGAAGAAAGCATTGGATGTAAGTGAGAGTACAGGGGGTACGTCCAATGTCTCTGTACATTTCAAAATTCATGGTTTTCCCGCTCGTCCAACAGCACTTAATTGCAAGGACACGGTGACTTACATTGTCAATGAATTAGACGATCTCAAAGTAGACTCAACAGTAATTTTTATTTTTTTGGAAAACACTACACGACATATCCATTAGTGATGTACGAAATGAGAATGAGAGATATCAAGGCGGCTGTTCAGAGACTGCACAAAAGAAGTCCTCAAATACTGGTGGTATTCAAAGATGCAAACACAAGAAATTACAAGAAGATCCTCTGCCAGTCACATGACAACCAGTGGTATGTTAGGACCTTGGACCTGGCGACGAGGGTGGTCTTGAAGGATTCTCCAGAACTGGCATTCCTTGACGCGTGGGACATGACCCTAGCTCAGAACTTTAAAGACAGTATTCTCCTCTCCACGCAGTCATCTCTAACCTTATGAATAATTGTATTTCCTATATTTGTCCTGATGCGCCGAGTCCTCTATAAAGCCATATTTAACTCAAGAATACTCGCTTTATTTGGTTTATTATTCGTCACTTGTTTGATTACGAAATAAGAATAATAGTGGGTAATTATATAAGAATTGATTCCTGCCAGTAAACCATTTACCTGACCTCGGGAAAAGTGGCATATTTAGACTAAGGACTTGGCGATAACTTTGCGCTGACGTCATCAAACAATACATATGTCTGCCAAGTTTCTTTGACGTAGGTATAAAAAGCAAGTTGAAGTTATTTCGCAATTTTCATTTTAGAACCCACGTGCGCCCATCTGGGCCAAGTGGGCCCCACAACATTTTGATATCTGGTAGGGTCAAAGGTAATATAGTTGCATTACAGGGATATAATCACATTACATACGCTTATTATACTAGTACTAGAGGTGGCGTTCATAATTCCTCAAGTTCACAATCCCTTTTCGATTGTGTTACTTCTAAAACTCTACAGGATGGAAGAAGAGCGCGTTTGCCTATCAAAATCTCTACCTTCTTGCAAACCAGGACAACTCTAACACAACTCTTCTCCTTCGGACTTCTATATTGTATTTTATTGTATGTATATATGTTATTGCTAATAAATACCTCGAAACAGGATGAGAAGAAAAAAGGCTAAGGTTGATCGTCCAAGCGATGAAAAAATGGGCGCAACGAGAGCAAGACTTACAAAGGAGACTATTTCCGCGCTAAAACATACACCCGAAATTCTACTTTCCAGGCGAGCTCGATGTCAGACGGTGAGGTAATCGACCATGGGAATGGAAATTATAGCGCATTCTTAACTTCAAAGTGGGAAGGGTTGTGGGCATTCAGATGACCTTAGTCCATTCAATTGAGGCCAATTACGTGCTTAGAAGACTTCAGAAAGAAAAAGTGATCAGGAGTCACTTCAAAGGTCGGTTTTATTCGAAAGACCCGGAGAAAGCTGAGGAGACTTTTTGCAACATTGAACTGAATGCGACACAAGCCCTGGTGTCCACTGAGGATCTACCCGTGTACACACTACGCTACAACAGCAAGCGCCTCGAAGTTGCGGGATATTACGATCACGGCAATTGGTTTCCACCTACCTGTCGGGTTCATCGATTCAGAGATGTTGCTCAAAATGAAGAAATGTTTCAGTAATAGACAATTGTTCTTCTTGGTAGATTCTACTGTACGTCAGCTACACGAGTATTATCTGAAAACGCTGAAGTTATCAATGTCTTTCTTGGAAGACAAGGGGACTAGCTATACGGGACCCGTTTTGGGCAAAAATTTGAAGAACAATGGAATACATTGCTACAATTTTTTTTTTTTTTCGTTCATAATTCATCAAGTTCACAATCCCTTTTCAATTGTGTTACTTCTAAAACTCTACAGGATGGAAGAAGAGCGTGTTTGCCTATCAAGATCTCTACCTTCTTGCAAACAAGGACAACTCTTACACAACCCTTCTCTTTCGGACTTCTATATCAAGAACATCTGGTTTTCAGATCAATGCAACCTCCGTTGATTTACCAAAACAGATGTCTTACAGTGCCTGCAGAACAAAGCAGTTCATATTTTCGGCGACTCAACTTCTTAACAGTTCTACTTGGAGTTTGCCAATAACTACTAATCTGATATTGTGGGGAAGAAAGCATTGGATGTAAGTGAGAGTACAGGGGGTACGTCCAATGTCTCTGTACATTTCAAAATTCATGGTTTTCCCGCTCGTCCAACAGCACTTAATTGCAAGGACACGGTGACTTACATTGTCAATGAATTAGACGATCTCAAAGTAGACTCAACAGTAATTTTTATTTTTTGGGAAAACACTACACGACATATCCAGTAGTGATGTACGAAATGAGAATGAGAGATATCAAGGCGGCTGTTCAGAGACTGCACAAAAGAAGTCCTCAAATACTGGTGGTATTCAAAGATGCAAACACAAGAAATTACAAGAAGATCCTCTGCCAGTCACATGACAACCAGTGGTATGTTAGGACCTTGGACCTGGCGACGAGGGTGGTCTTGAAGGATTCTCCAGAACTGGCATTCCTTGACGCGTGGGACATGACCCTAGCTCAGAACTTTAAAGACAGTATTCTCCTCTCCACGCAGTCATCTCTAACCTTATGAATAATTGTATTTCCTATATTTGTCCTGATGCGCCGAGTCCTCTATAAAGCCATATTTAACTCAAGAATACTCGCTTTATTTGGTTTATTATTCGTCACTTGTTTGATTACGAAATAAGAATAATAGTGGGTAATTATATAAGAATTGATTCCTGCCAGTAAACCATTTACCTGACCTCGGGAAAAGTGGCATATTTAGACTAAGGACTTGGCGATAACTTTGCGCTGACGTCATCAAACAATACATATGTCTGCCAAGTTTCTTTGACGTAGGTATAAAAAGCAAGTTGAAGTTATTTCGCAATTTTCATTTTAGAACCCACGTGCGCCCATCTGGGCCAAGTGGGCCCCACAACATTTTGATATCTGGTAGGGTCAAAGGTAATATAGTTGCATTACAGGGATATAATCACATTACATACGCTTATTATACTAGTACTAGAGGTGGCGTTCATAATTCCTCAAGTTCACAATCCCTTTTCGATTGTGTTACTTCTAAAACTCTACAGGATGGAAGAAGAGCGCGTTTGCCTATCAAAATCTCTACCTTCTTGCAAACCAGGACAACTCTAACACAACTCTTCTCCTTCGGACTTCTATATTGTATTTTATTGTATGTATATATGTTATTGCTAATAAATACCTCGAAACAGGATGAGAAGAAAAAAGGCTAAGGTTGATCGTCCAAGCGATGAAAAAATGGGCGCAATGAGAGCAAGACTTACAAAGGAGACTATTTCCGCGCTAAAACATACACCCGAAATTCTACTTTCCAGGCGAGCTCGATGTCAGACGGTGAGGTAATCGACCATGGGAATGGAAATTATAGCGCATTCTTAACTTCAAAGTGGGAAGGGTTGTGGGCATTCAGATGACCTTAGTCCATTCAATTGAGGCCAATTACGTGCTTAGAAGACTTCAGAAAGAAAAAGTGATCAGGAGTCACTTCAAAGGTCGGTTTTATTCGAAAGACCCGGAGAAAGCTGAGGAGACTTTTTGCAACATTGAACTGAACGCGACACAAGCCCTGGTGTCCACTGAGGATCTACCCGTGTACACACTACGCTACAACAGCAAGCGCCCCGAAGTTGTGGGATATTACGATCACGGCAATTGGTTTCCACCTACCTGTCGGGTTTATCGATTCAGAGATGTTGCTCAAATGAAGAAATGTTTCAGTAATAGACAATTGTTCTTCTTGGTAGATTCTACTGTACGTCAGCTACACGAGTATTATCTGAAAACGCTGAAGTTATCAATGTCTTTCTTGGAAGACAAGGGGACTAGCTATACGGGACCCGTTTCGGGCAAAAATTTGAAGAACAATGGAATACATTGCTACAATTTTTTTTTTTTCGTTCATAATTCATCAAGTTCACAATCCCTTTTCAATTGTGTTACTTCTAAAACTCTACAGGATGGAAGAAGAGCGTGTTTGCCTATCAAGATCTCTACCTTCTTGCAAACAAGGACAACTCTTACACAACCCTTCTCCTTCGGACTTCTATATCAAGAACATCTGGTTTTCAGATCAATGCAACATCCGTTGATTTACCAAAACAGATGTCTTACAGTGCCTGCAGAACAAAGCAGTTCATATTTTCGGCGACTCAACTTCTTAACAGTTCTACTTGGAGTTTGCCAATAACTACTAATCTGATATTGTGGGGAAGAAAGCAATAGATGTAAGTGAGAGTACAGGGGGTCCGTTGTGCGCCAAGAACGATACGTCCAACGTCTCTGTTTATTTCAAAATTCATGGTTTTCCTGCTCGTCCAGCAGCACTTAATCGCAAGGACACGGTGACTTACATTGTCAATGAATTAGACGATCTCAAAGTAGACTCAACAGTATTTTTTTTTGGAAAACACTACATGACATATCCATTAGTGATGTACGAAATGAGAATGAGAGATATCAAGGCGGCTGTTCAGAGACTGCACAAACGAAGTCCTCAAATACTGGTGGTTTTCAAAGGTGCAAACACAAGAAATTACAAGAAGATCCTCTATCAGTCACAGAACAACCAGTGGTTTGTTAGGACCTTGGACCCGGCGATGAGGGTGGTCTTGAAAGATTCTCCAGAACTTGCATTCCTTGACGCGTGGGACATGACCCTAGCTCAGAACTTTAAAGACAGTATTCTCCTCTCCACGCAGTCATCTCTAACCTTATGTATTTCCTATATGTATCCTGATGCGCCGAGACCTCTATTTTAACTCAAGAATACTCGTTTTATTTGGTGTATTATTCGTCATTTGTCTGATTACGAAATGAGAATAATAGTGGGTAATTATAAAATAATTCATTCCTGCCGGTAAACCATTTAACTGACCTCGGGGAAAGTGGCAAATTTAGACTTAGGACTTGGCGATAACTTTGCGGTGACGTCATCAAACTGTGGCAGACAGTTGTCACGTATATGGCTGTATATGGCTGGATAGGTCATATCTTCAAGTATCTAAATCCAAAAAGGGTACGGGTTTGGCCACAAACTATGGAGATACAGCCTCATTAAGAAAGCCAATTCCCAGAACTTTAGAGGGCGCTATTTATTTTTTGCATGGCTATTGGAGCATGAATTTTGCATGGCTATGTGCAATTATGAGATAAAGATACTGTGAGATTAAAATACAAAACGGAATTTATATGAGAAAGTTATGGCAGTTTTAGATTTGTAGGGGTCCATTTTTCAAGAATTTTCAAGATTTTTGACGGAGTCGGTTTCAGATTTGAATTTTGAGTATGAAGATGGCATTTTGAAGGGCAGGTTATGCGTCGCAGATTAAAGAACATCTCTTAGACTATCTAGAAGAATGTGTAAGAAGTTTGTCGGATCTAGGATAGTGGAGATAAGAAGGAAGATAGAAAGGCCTTAAAATGGACCAGAAACGGACAAAATGGCGCCTAAACGTTTACGCACCAGTGATTTCAGAAAACGAAAAAATAGGCGACCTAGATTGGTTATCAGAGATTACGCCTACAAAGTTTGAAAGGAATCGAGCAAGAGAAAAGGACCTAGATAGAAACTAGAAATGCAATCGTGTCACAACGATGTGCGTGCAATGAAGCCATGTTTCTACGTGTCAAACGAAAGAGCTTATCTCGGACTATCCAGAGCAATTTTTACGAAGTCCGTAGCTTCTGTGATATTGGATTAGGTAGCTAGGGCGAAAGAAAGGCCTCAACAATGACCTTGATGGGATGGTATTGACTATGCCTACGAAGTTTGAAAGAAGTTGGGATAGGGGAAAGAACCTAGAAAGGGCTCGCAAGCACTGCGTGCAAAAACAAATGGGATTTGGTGCATGTTCTTCATTGCAATCAAGATCGTTCTGGGGGCCAATAGCGTGAACCCGATATGCCCCATAGACAATGCGTGTAATGCATGGGCGGAAAACGTACAGGATCTGTATTATGACCGGAGTTAAATTGTTTTTTGTCTCTCTCTTTATGTCTCTTTATCGGACGTATTTGGTATCATTAGAAAGAGAATTTCATGGTTGTTATTGTAAATTACTCTATTTTTTCTATGATAATCCTATCGAAACACGTGATGTAAAATAGATTTATAGGACAAAATGGCGTCTTAAATGGCCCGCTTGACCAATTTCAAAAATCAGGCCACGAGGTGCCCTGCGTATTGGAACTCGGCATGTCACTGCAAATTTTCAAGGAAAAAAAAAGGTCGTTTAAGGGGCGAAAAGCAGTCTAAAAAAATGACGTCTTACCCGATACGTGTTAGATTCGGGCGGAAACTCGGCGGAATTCGTATAGTGACCTTTGTTCAAATGCGATTTGCTCACAGTTTTTTGTGTGAACATATACTATACTTGGTATCATTCGAAAGGGCATTTCATTGCGGTCAGTTTGACACCATTGTTATCTGCGCGCAATGTAATACACGCATTGAACCCGCTATTACGTAATGCATAGTAAATTCATCATTTTTGGCGATAACCTTGCGTTGATATATTCGAATTTTACCAAACTTGGCAAACAGTTGTCACGTATATGGATACATATGTCTACCAAGTTTCATTGATGTAGGTAATAGATCGCCATTTTAGAGCAAGTTGAAGTTATTTTGGAATTTTCTTGAAAATGGCGAATTTGGAGGGCATTTTTCGCAAAGTCGGTCAGTGTTAGGGTATATAATTTTGTATATGGCTGGAAAGGGCATATCTTCAAGTATCTAAATCCAAAAAATGGTACGGGTTTGCCAAGCCATAATGGAGATACGGCTACAGAAAGAAAGCCAATTCCCAGAACTTTAGAGGGCGCTATTTATGTTTTGCATAGCCATTGGAGCATGAAATTTGGCATGGCTATGCGCAATTATGGGATAAAGATACTGTTAGATTTAAATACAAAATGGAATTTATATGAGAAAGTTATGGCAGTTTTAGATTATTTAGGGGTCCATTTTTCAGGAATTTGAGAGATTGTTGACGGAGACGGTTTCAGATTTGAATTTTAAGTATGAAGATGGCATTTTGAAGGGCATGTTATGCATCGCAGATTAAAGAACATCTCTTAGGCTATCTAGAGAAAATTGTTAGAAGTTTGTAGGATCTAGGGTAGTGGAGATAGGAAGGAAGATAGAAAGGCCTTAAAATGGACCAAAAACGGACAAAATGGCGCCTGGACGTTTACGCATGAGTGATTTCAGGAAACGAAAAAATAGGTGACCTAGATTGGATATCAGAGATGATGCCTACGAAATTTAAGAGGAAAAAGACATGAGGAAAGTACCTAACTAGGAATAACAAGCACTACGTGCAAAACGAATGGGATTTCCGGACGATAAGGATAAGGATAAGGATAAGTATATTAATGGGGCAGAATGTGAACGAAAACAAGGCAATGACGAAGGTCGTCATTGCAATAACAAGCACTACGTGCAAAACGAATGGGGTTCCGGACGATAAGAAGAAGTTAGAATATTAATAATGTGAACGAAAACAAGGCAATGACGAAGGTCGTCATTGCAATTAATAAGAAGAATGTGAACGAAAACAAGGCAATGACGAAGGTCGTCATTTCAACTAGAAATGCAATCGTGTCACAACGATGTGCGTGCAATGACGCCATGTTTCTACGTGTCAAACGAAAGAGCTTCTCTCGGACTATCCAGACCAATTTGTACGAAGTCTGTAGCTTCTGTGATATTGGAGATAGGTAGGGCGAAAGAAAGGCCTCAACAGTGACCTTGATGGGATGGTAGTGACTATGCCTACGAAGTTTGAAAGAAATTGGGATAGGGGAAAGAACCAAGAAAGGGCTCGCAGGCACTGCGTGCAAAAACCAATGGGATTTGGTGCATGTTCGTCATTGCAATCAAGATCGTTCTGTGGGCCAAAAGCGTGAACTCGATATGCCCCATAGACAATGCGTGTAATGCATAGGCGGAAAACGTACAGGATCTGTTTTATGACCGGAGTTAAAAAAAAAATTCTCTCTCTCTTGATGTCTCTTTATGGGCCGTATTTGGTATCATTAGAAAGAAAATTTCATGGGGTGGTATTCCGGTAGCGCGTACTAAGTTAGCGCGTACTTAGTTAGTTCATACTTCTATGGAGTGCCTGTTGCAAACTAATTTACCCTGTACAGATTATTTTAATCCTTCAATGAAAAGTGTTCAAAAAATTAATTTTGCAATGAAATGGGAAGAAAAAGATAATATGAGTATGAACTGAATTTCAACAAAGTTTTTGGTAGATTATCTTTGTCATGAATATTGAAGGAGGAAGATGAAACCTAGCATTCCATAGAAGTGTGAACTAAAATTCTTGTTTAGTCTGGACTTAGTCCCAGCTTAACTTATGAGAATACCACCCAATGTTGTTATTGTAAACCACTCTCTTTTCTTCTATGATAATCCTATCGAAACACGTGATGTAAAAAAAGATTTATAGTACAAAATGGCGTCTTTAATGGCCCCCTTGACCAGTTTTAAAAATCCGGCCACGAGGTGCCCTGCGTACTGCAACTCGAAATGTCACTGCAAAATTTCAAGAAAAATAAAGGATGTGTAGGTGGCGAAAAAAAGTCTGAGAAATGACGTCATAGCCGATACGTGTTATAATATTGGGCGGAAACTCGGCGGATTTCGTATAGTGACCCTTATTCAAATGTGATTTACTTAAAATTTTCTGTGCGAACATATACCATACTTGGTATCATTCGGAAGGGCACTTCATTACGGTCAGTTTAACACCATTGTCATCTGCGCGCATTGTACTGCACGCATTATAGGCGCTATTACGTTATGCATAGCAAATTCATCATTTTTGGCGATCACTTTGCGCTGACGTCATTAAAATTTACCAAACTTGGCAGACAGTTGTCACGTATATGGATACATGTGTCTGCTAAGTTTCATTGACGTAGGTATAAAGATTGCCATTGTAGAGTAAGTTGAAGTTTTTTCTCAATTTTCTTGAAAACTGCATATTTGGAGTGCATTTTTCGCAAGGTCGGTCAGTGTTAGGGTATCTAATTTTGTATATGGCTGGAAAGGGCATAAGTTCAAGTATCTAAATCCGAAAAAAGGTACGGGTCTGCCAAGCCATAATGGAGATACGGCCACAGAAAGAAAGCCAATTCCTAGGCAGTTTTAGATTATTAAGGGGTCAATTTCTCAAGAATTTGAGAGATTTTTGACGGAGTCGGTTTCAGATTTGAATTTTGAGTACGAAGATGGCATTTTGAAGGTCAGGTTATACGTCGCAGATGAAAGAACACCTCTTAGACTATCTAGAGGATTTTGTTAGAAGTTTGTATGATCTAGGATAGTGGAGATAGGAAGGAAGATAGAAAGGCCTTAAAATGGACCAGAAACGGACAAAATGGCGCCTGGACGGTCATGCATGACTGATTTCGAAGATCGAAAAAATAGGTGACCTTGATGAGATGCTAGAGATGATGCCTACGAAATTTGAAAGGAAAAGGACTTGAGAAAAGTACCTAACTAGGAATGACAAGCACTACGTGCAAAACGAATGGGATTTTTGGACGATAAGGAAAACAAGAATATTAATGGGGCAGAATGTGAACAAAAACAAGGCAATGACGAAGGTCGTCATTGCAAATACTAGAAATGCAATCGTGTCACAACGATGTGCGTGCAATGACGCCATGTTTCTATGTGTCAAACGAAAGAGCTTCTCTCGGACTATCCAGAGCAATTTGTACGAAGTCTGTAGCTTCTGTGATATTGGAGATATTTATAAGGCGAAAGAAAGGCCTCAACAGTGACTTTGATGGGATGGTAGTGACTACGCCTACGAAGTTTGAAAGAAATTGGGATAGGGGAAAGAACCTAGAAAGGGCTCGCAAGCACTGCGTGCAAAAACCAATGGGATTTGGTGCATGTTCGTCATTGCAATCAAGATCGTTCTGGGGCCAAAAGCGTGAACCCGATATGCCCCATAGACAATGCGTGTAATGCATGGGCGGAAAACGTACAGGATCTGTATTATGACCGGAGTTTAATTGTTTTTCTCTCTCTTTATGTCTCTCTTTATGGGCCGTAATTTGTATCATTAGAAAGAGAATTTCAAGGTTGTTATTGTAAACTACTCTCTTTTTTTCTATGATAATCCTATCGAAACACGTGACGTAAAATAGATTTATAGGACAAAATGGCGTCTTAAATGGCCCCCTTGACCAATTTCAAAAATCTGGCCACGAGGTGCCCTCTGTATTGGAACTCGGCATGTCACTGCAAATTTTCAAGGGGAAAAAGGGTCGTTTAAGGGGCGAAAAGCAGTCTGAAAAAATGACGTCTTTAATAGCCGATACGTGTTAGATTCGGGCGGAAACTCGGCGGAATTCGTATAGTGACCTTTGTTCAAATGCGATTTACTCACAATTTTCTGTGTGAACATATACTATACTTGGTATCATTCGAAAGGGCACTTCATTGCGGTCAGTTTGACACCACTGTTTTCTGTGCGCAATGTATTGCACGCATTAAACGCGCTATTACGTAATGCATAGTAAATTCATCATTTTTGGCGATAACTCTGCGCTGACATATTCGAATTTTACCAAACTTGGCAAATCAGTTGTAACGTATATGGGTACATGTGTCTGCCAAGTTCCATTGATGTAAGTATAAAGATCGCCATTTTAGAGCAAGTTGAAGCTATTTTGGAATTTTCTTGAAAATGGCGAATTTAGAGGGCATTTTTCTGAAAGTCGGTCAGTGTTAGGGTATATAATTTTGTATATGGCTGGAAAGGGCATATCTTCAAGTATCTAAATCCAAAAAAGGGTACGGGTTTACCAAGCCACAATGGAGATACGGCCACAGAAATAAAGCCAAGTCCCAGAACTTTAGAGAGCGCTATTTATGTTTCGCATAGCCGTTGGAGCGTGAAATTTGGCATGGCTATGCACAATTATGAGATAAAGATACTGCGAGATTTAAATACAAAACAGAACATATATGAGAAAGTTATTGCAGTTTTAGATTATTTAGGAGTCAATTTTTCAAGAATTTGAGAGATTTTTGACGGAGTCGGTTTTAGATTTGAATTTTGAGTATGAAGATGGCATTTTGAAGGGCAGGTTATGCGTCGCAGATAAAAAAAACATCTCTTAGACTATCTAGAGGAATTTGTTAAAAGTTTGTAGGATCTAGGATAGTGGAGATATGAAGGAAGATAGAAAAGCCTTAAAATGGACCAGAAACGGACAAAATGGCGCCTGGACGGTCATGCATGAGTGATTTCGAAAATCAAAGAATGTAGTGACCTGGATGAGATGCTAGAGATAATGCCTACGAAATTTGAAAGGAAAGGAACTTGAGAAAAGTATCTAACTAGGAATAACAAGCACTACGTGCAAAACGAATGCGATTTCCTTACGATAATGATAAGGATACGGAAAAGGAGAATATTAATGGGGCAGAATGTAAACGAAAACAAGGCAATGACGAAGGTCGTCATTGCAATAAAATAATATTTTGAACAAAGACAGCCAGTTTTTTTTCAATTAGCCAATAAGTCAGACAGACAAAAACACACAAACACACGCACACGCACACACACACACATGCACAGGCACACACACAAAAATGAGCATTCATTCCCGACAAGGCCCACCAAATCTGTTACTTTTTGTCGGGAATTCTTCTTATCGTACGAAAAGTTGAGTGGCCGCTGTCCTCTTGGTGCGTATTGGCGGATGCTGTGCTTCATGATGATGATGATGATGATGATGATAATTATGATGATGAAGATTAAGATGATG
The DNA here is from genome assembly GCF_000002235.5 of Strongylocentrotus purpuratus. Lineage (NCBI taxonomy): Eukaryota > Metazoa > Echinodermata > Echinoidea > Camarodonta > Strongylocentrotidae > Strongylocentrotus > Strongylocentrotus purpuratus. The sequence continues at coordinate 29,991,594 of NW_022145607.1, forward strand.
ACAATGATGATGATGATGACATGATGGTGGTAGTGAATGTGTACAAAAGGGAAAGATTTTTAGGGTTATGCCACTTAAACATTCAGCGATCTTGATAAAAATCAATGCTCAATCAGAAAAGGGGAAATTATGAAACAATTGTCACCGTGTGTGTTCCGTGTGTTGTGTGTGCGCGCGTGTGTATGCGTGTGTGTGTGTGGGGGGGGGGGTTTGCGTGTGCGCGTGTCTGACTGTCTTTGTTCAATGAACTGTTTTATTCCTCACCCAGTAACTTGGCGCAAGTGAGATCTGGCAGTCTTGTAAAGATTGTCTGATATTCAGTGATGCATTCAGAGATTCAAATGAAAATGGTACCTAAATGTACTGGGAGGATAACTCCATCAAGATATATCATGAAACTCATGATTAAATATTCATACTTCAAACAATACAACTTTTAAAAAGTGGGACATTTTTTCTGACTTACTCTGTAGTGCAGTGCACCGCACGGGACCCGGCCGGGCCCCGGCAGGGCACCTTCCGGGAGCCATCGGTACACCTGCTTATCGGACGGAGCCCGTAAGGTAACCGGCCGGCACATTTCACTCGACCAATTTTCACCGGGCACCTCCCGGCCGCCGCAGAATATGTGACCACACATGCCGTAGAAATGAAAATCGGACGGTTCCCGTACGGTCTCTAAATCCACGGCAAGCCGCCGGGTAGGAAAAATCGTACGGGGCCCGGTTTATATGTGACCTAGGCATAACCGAGGAATAAAATATCATTTAAGTGTCCACATGTATTGTTAATACAACTTTCAAATATTCACAACTCTCTTATTTCTGTCCTAATTAATTCGAAGGTCACCAATCTGCTTTTCTGATTTGTCTGCTTACTTTTCAGTAGTTGGGGTCTTTTAAGGTTGAATTTCTCTTTATAAATCATTAGGCCTATCCAGACTAAACTATGAATACATCAGGCTGGAAAGGCTGGTATACGCTACAATGGTTACTCAGAGGTACAGTAGGATCCAACATATTAACACACAAACTTGATCAGATGAATTGGAGGAGCCGATGTCGGTAGTAGGCCTACTGTAAACGTCAACTGGACTTTCTGTCGTTTCAAGAGATGATTTGTTAGAGATAGGTGTGGTGATGGATTTTGGAAAGTGAAAGATTGAATGATCGCATGACATCATCCGTGGTAAGGTGGGAACAGCACTGAACTCGATCACCAAATCTAGCCAAGAATATTCCACTAATCATACCGTTATTGTCCGTAATGATATCTATTGGATTAATCTTATAATTTGATTGGAAACAACTGAGTGTCACCTTGCCTTTTTCAGGAGGAGTATGACATCGCACAACATGATAATGATGCCCAATGATTGCTTTCCTTGAGAAATGGCATTTGGTTTTTGCAGGTGGAATGAATATGTTGACCATTGCCGTTCTGGTCACATAGATATGTTCAATGTGATTTAGCAACATGAAATCCAATCTAATCTTTCCCTCATCCTGAACAGATACATTAAGTATATTCAAAATTACGGAAAATGTATCATTTGCTAGCGAACCTTCCACAGAAAACCTATCTTCTTGATCTTGTGCCCTTAAACCTCCATTGACAAGAGTATTGTTCACGTGAGACCGACAGCAGAATGGTTGCTTCTCAGATTCATATCTTAACGTGAAGTACGGAGCAGCTGATGGATGGTATTTGAGATTGTCAAATCTGATCATGGCATCAGTACCTTTGGTCAGGTTGAACGTTTCAATCGGGTCGGTAGCCGCAAACTGAGTTGATGCCGTTGAAGATGCAATTGTGTTTCCCCAAAAGAGAAGAAAGAGTATCCATTTGAAGGAGGATGTCACGTCATTCTAAGGCAAAGATAAATGTAAGTTACCTAGATTATTTCCTGTTTAGTTACAGTCCAAAAATATATGTTATACAGTGCGTGCCAGAAAAAACGAAACCGAGAATTATCGATGTTTTATTATAACTTAATCAAAATTACATTTAATAAATGATTATCTGGAAAGCTTAAATCCTCCTCTTTCGTTTGGAGCAAAGCATATGATGCATATTTCACGCATTAGTGATTAAAACAGTTTGAAGAGAGTAGACTAAAAAGTCATTTGGCGGACGGGAACTGAATTTCAAAGAGAAATCATATTTCTAGAAAGTTCATTTTCCGCCCTTTCACATGACACCTCAATCAGGAAAATTGAGCCAGATAAAACAAAGTTCTGTTTGTTTAAAGTAATGCTTGCATTTCCATAATTTGATTGAACGAACTCGTTTTCACTGGCTGCCTGCGGACGTAGCAACACACAGAGTTGATAAAAGACTTAACTCCGTTTCGTTGACGATCAGCCATGCATGAAGTCTTTCGTCTTTTTTGTGCATGGCTGATCGTCAACGAAACGGAGTAAGTCTTTCGTCAACTTTGTTTGTTGCTACGGCATGCAGCCAGTGAAAACGAATTGGTTTAATCAAATTATGGAAATGCAAGCGTTAATTTAAACAAACAGAACTTTGTTATTTTTAGCCCATTTTTGCTAATTGAGGTGTCATATGAAAGGGCCGAAAATGAACTTTCTAGAAATGTGATTTTCTCTTTGAAATTCAGTTACCGTCCCCCAAATGACTTTTTAGTCTACTCTCTTCAAACTGTTTTAATCACTAATGCGTGAAATATGCAGCATATGTGTTGCATCATATTAAAGAGGAGTATGTAAGCTTTACAAATATGTGTCATTTATTAATTATAATTTTGATTAAGTTATGATAAAAACATCGATAATTCTCGGTTTCGTTTTTTCTTGGACGCACTGTATAATCATGGACTTCTGGCATACCTATACAATTGCTTTTTTCACACATTGGGTAAGCTGGGGCAATTATTTTTGCTTTCGAATCCTTAAAAAAAAGCTAATAGTTAAGATGTATTGGCGATAACTAAATTGGAATAAAACTCGTTCGTGGTCCTATACTGTCCCACTGGTATCAAAAGATACATGTGCCATATAATTATTTTGCTACTCGGTCAATATTTGTCTGTTTCTTGTACTTTAGACATATGAATAAAACTCTTATAAATGATATTTCGAAACGACCTATGCAAGCTCCCGCGCTGCACTAGAATATCACGCAGATGTTCGAAGAAAGCCATGAACTCCCATATATATAGTCTATGGTTTCACACACTCTAGGGCCCCGTCTTATGAAGAGTTGCGATTGATCCAAATCAATCGCAAGTCCCCAAATCAATCGCAACTTTAAAATTGATGTTGGAAATTCGGGTGTACGTCCGCGTAAGTTGCGATTCGTTCATGACATATTTGACATGTACGTTGTATTCGTTAGCTGTTCGTACGGGTTCGCAGAGGTACGCTGGGAGCCATTTCTTGGAACATGCTCAAAAATGTTACCAAGTGACAACGCACTGCGGTGGGTTTAGTCATGGGGGGGGGGAGGAGGGGACCAGACCTAAGTCTACTTGATCAGCCTTATTCAAACTCTTTTGTGGAAAAACGCAAGCGAGTGCGCAAAAAAACAAAACAAGGGAAACGCTTTTGGCGGTCTCGCCTGCATTATGCAATTCGATATGACGAAAAATTGAGATTGGGACATTATTTATAGGCAGGGTGGCTCATTAGCAGGCCCCTACATTAAATCCTCTGAATATAATCAGCATTTTGAAGTGAATATTGACTATTAAAGAATCATCAGAAGAATTATTTACTATTATTTTTACCAAGATTGATAACTTTCATGAAATATGAATAAATAACCAAAAAATGATTTATTAATTCTCATATTAAGTTGTGAAAGACATAATCCAAGTCTACTGACTTAAAAGCCCTTTGACCTTGACGTTATGACCTGGAATTTGTGTCATATGATTTGTGATACTTGATTACCCTTGGGTACAAGGCTCATGGAATTTAAACAAACACTTTTGAAATGATGCTAACTATTCAAAATCTTGATGTTAATGCCACAACAAAGTTTAATTTTGCAGACCCAAAATGACATTTGACCTTGACTTTGTCACCTAAAATACTAATCACATGATTGATAACCCTTATATTCAAGTTTCATGGAATAGGTATGTATACTTTCAATATTAGGATAACAATTGCAAATCTTAACCTGATGCCACAACAATGTCTAAGTTTGTTGACCGGAAATGACCTCTGACCTTTACTGTGTGACCTGACATTCTACTCACATGATTGAGGATACTTGATTACCCTTAAGTCCAAGTTCATTGAATAAGAACTTATACTTTCAAAATTATAATAACAAATTCAAAAACTTAACCTTGGTTAGGTTTTTTATGTTGACGCCGCCGCCGCCGTCACCGGAAAAGCGGCGCCTATGTTTCGCTCTTTGCTACGCAGGCGAGACAAAAATGCAATTTTGAAAATTTAGTATGAGATATCCACTAAAATTATTTATTCCGGCATCTCGTTCTCAGGAATCATCCCGATTTAACAATTTTGCGAGAAGTGAGGCAAACTTAAAAGAGACTTTGCTGCAATATGAATCTCATTTGGATATGAAAAAACAATAAGTAAGATTATTTACGGTCGCCATGCACCCCGAATCATGGCCATATCGAGCAGCGAGGTGCCCGAATATCGTCATGTGGTGATATTCATCGACTTCGCTGCCCTAAACGGGCATGGTGGCTCAGTGGTTAGAGCGCCCGCCTCATGAACGGGAGGTCGTGGTTCGAACCCCGGCCGAGTCATACCAAAGACTTATAACAATGGTACCTTCTGCCTTCTAGCTAGGCGCTCAGCATATTAAATTGGAGAAGGGTAGTAATAACATATCATGTTATGCAGGGCCCGCTGCAAGAACAGTTTCATAACTGAAGTGACTACCCTGGGTAAATAAAACGTTATATTATTATTAAACAATCCCGTTTCGAAATTTTGCGAGCCAGCGAAGCGAGGGAGGAAAAAATACACTCTACTTGCCTCAGAAATGCTATTTCCTCATTAAATATTTCCAAAGAGATAAAATTGGGCCACCTTGCGGTTTCTGATACTTTATTTTCATGAAGATGGCGTTATTCAAAAATATATTTGTTATTATAACTAAAACATTCTCGCGGCACCCCGGTGTAAAAACGCTGCACTGGATAACACGGTTACCGGTAAACAGTTAGCCCTTACTTTACTGGGCTATTTTGAGCATCTCCGTTTCTGGGCCATGATCTCGGCCGTCGAATGTCCGATGAACACGAACATTAGCATGTTTGTAGATACTCAGGTAAGGAACAACATGGTATAATTAGTTTTTTTTCTAATATGCAAATTTTTGTCGTTTAATATAACCTGATTAATTCTGCAAAATGCTAACGTTATGGATTTTTACAGAAAATACTACATATTTGTCTTTAGACTTGTAAAAGATTTCGAAAATATATCGCATAATTGTTTCTTTCATTTAATTCATGAAGTTTCATTATTTTTTTATATTTGAAAATGCAAAATTTAATTTGCATGAATTATGAATAGGCCTACGCAAATTACGTGATTTTTTGTTGTTGTTGAAAGTATGTCAAGCACTTTGGGCAAAGCCAAAAACATTAATTTCACCTACTTTCTCACCGTAGAGTAATTTTTCTCCATTACCCATCTGCATATATCTGCTCATATCCGTAAAAGAGTTCGAAATTCATCTTTTTATCATGATTTTATGATGTATTTTATGATGTATTTTATTTCTTATTATATCTATTGTTTTATTTCTAATATATTCTTTTGTTCTGAAATACATGAAGTTACTTTGAGAAACAAATCAAAGCAATTTGATATCAATTCATATCTCCCACTTATGAAGAAATACATATAAACCTGTATTCACATTTCTGCTTGTACATGAATATATGCAATTATGGCACTTTTTGATGACATGCGCATACTAATTGTGACAACACCCACCGTACAGGTATATCGGATTTCGACGAAAATGGTATCAAAAGGTGCTTAAGACTTGAGGGGAAAAGTAATGAAACAACAATTTAAACATTTGAAATTATAATCTCCGAAAATGTGGAGGATGGCCTCCCAGCCCCCCCCCCCCCCCCACGTACAGTAAAGGTTAAACTATTAAAGAATCTTTCTAATTTTTGTAAAATCATTAAGTCGAAGTTGGGATAAAATATTTTTTTCTCAAAGCATTAGACCCTTGGTATCTACATGTACATGCATATATTTATTCATATGATATGTTATATACATTATGTATATTTTTTGTAGCGTCCCAATAAACAGAACACTAAAAAATAACCTCTTTTGGGAATGTATTTTAAGTGATTTTAAAGTATGGTGCCTTTTGAGATAGATTTAAACGTTATCGACACGTGCTTTCCTTTTTTTTTTTTTTTAAGGTACTCCTGTTAACGTTTTCATCGCACCTAAAAACCACCAATTTATCACGCGACTGGAGTAACGTGATTCCACTTACCTCTGTAAATCAAGTGTTTATGATCAAATAACCACTTGACCAAGCAACGAGTTTTTTTCCGTTAACCGATGGTGGTGATAAATAAGTAAATATTTGGTCTTTTAAGCACCTTTATCGATTGGTTTCACAGGCTATCCAAGGTTGATGGTAATAATCACGTTACTTACACCGGCTAATCGTCTTATTCTAAAACAAAGATAAATGTAGGCTACCTAGATTATTTCCTTTTTCGTTACAGTACCAAATGTATGTTATATTATTATGAATTCTGGAATATCTATATGGTTTCTTCTTTCACACATTGGATAAACGTCGACAATAATGATTATGTTCTCTTTCGAATCAGACAGCTGATAAAAATGCTGATGATTTATATCAATTGGCGACAGTTAAATTGCAACAAAACTCGTTCATGGCCTTATACTGTGACATAGGTATCAAAAGATACATGCGCCATATATTTTGATACTCAGTCAATGGAGTTAAAAGTAAGCAGTGTTGATCTATTTTTATAATCTTGTATAGATCTTTTAACAGATACTTATGATACTTTAAACACGTTGTTACAAGAAGACAGGAATCCCTGGGTAACGCAAGGTCTTTTACGTTCAATAAATGGAGAAAAAAATATTTTAAAGTATAAATTTGACTTACTAGATAAAGATAAGATGAAATATACGGAATATAAGAACATACTGGTGACTACATTGAGGAAGCAGTAAGCTGTTTGAACCGTATAGAAATGACCTAAAAATACTCGGAAGGTTATCAAAACTGATTTACACGGGAAAAGCAAAATATTCTAAACGTTATTTTCGCTGGTATAAAGTGGTCTTTCCCGCATTCTAGTGTAGTCTATGTCCTTTTGAATGGCCCATGTACTACAATACGGTTATCCATTTTCATCTTTCTGTTTAAGCATGGACCTATTACGGATGGACATTCATCGTTTTCTTAACGAATTCATTGTGATTGTCTCCGTCAATGTCGTCTCAATAACATTCCGTACATGTTTCTTCCCTTTGGTCTCATCATGGTCGCCGGCAAAACGCCGGGACAGAATCAAGATAGTGATTTTACACATGTTAATCTCCATGCGCAGAAGATAATTACTCCCCTAAATCATGGAAAAATAGATGAGCAGTTCTGGCTTATAATCGGAAATTGTTGTTCCGTGTACTGTACATGTATTTTTTCTGGTTATTACCAGATAGAGGTTATTTTTTAGATTTTTTGGTTGTGATTTAAAATCCCGTTTCCCCCTATTTCCTCATAATATTCCAGAGTTACAACGCACAGGGCTGATACAGATCATGGCCCTCTAATTGTTTTATGAGGTCATAGGTGTGTGCGAAAGTTTGCGAATCAGTAATAATACATTTCATATCACCAAAATCGTCTGCTTTTCAACTTTGCTGCTCCCTATTGAGGGTGCTTTTATTTAAGATACACTCTTACAGAGCACACCATCCAAACAAAACCCAAGAGAGGGAAACTGCTCCTTTGTCAATGACGGAATATGCTTACGCAGTCGTTATTGTTAAAACAGCTGAATTTTCTCATTAAGATGCACATAATCAGAAGGCGGCGACTATGATTGGATCAAAGAAAGAATCACGTTGAATGTCCATCCGTATTAAGTCCATGGTTTAAGCAACCCTTTCATTTGTACTTCTAGTTCATTGCTTGACCCATTATGTAGCTAGCGCACAACGCTAGCGATCACTAGCGCACTGACTGCCTGACGTAGCAACAAACATAGTTGACAAAAGACTTAAAGGAGTCACACCAAGAAGCAAAAGTGTATTGAATTGATGCAAAATTCATATCATTGCGAAGGGAAAGCCTTACTGATCAAATACAACAAATTTCCTCTTCAAAATATGTTTGGGGCCCACAGAAATCAACTTTCAAAAATGTTAGTTTTGAGATCCAGATTTACTGCCTATTCGTATTTTTCGTATTTTGTCGTAGTTCTTCGTATGACGTCACTATTGTGACGTCACACCCTGGACACGGCTGTTAAAAAAAAGGCTGCTAGCTTCCGCTTGGTCTGCAGCTAGACAGACCAAGCGGAAGCTAGCAGCCGGTACCGAGCTGTTTGTCCAGAGTGTGACGTCACTATTCAGAGCTCGCTACGCTCGTGTGTTTGGCTTACGTTCGGGGGCGCTTGGGGGTCTAAGAAGGGTCTTGAAAAATTGCATTTTACGCCTTTCCACGATATCTATATGATTTCTCAGCAAATTATTCGTGTTTTTCAAGAGAAAATCTTTCCATCCATATGTAATTTGTTCTAATTATCAGTTTTTAGTAAATTTTCTTTGTGTAGCTCCTTTAACCCCGATTCGTTGACGATCAGCCATGTATTAAGAAGACGGCTCTGTTTATTGCTACGGCAGGCAGTCAGTGAAAAGGAGCTCGTTTTATCATTATTACTTTAAACAAATTATTACTTTCAACAACTAGCGATATTATTTTCGAAACAGAACTTTGTTATTACTGGCCCATTTGTCTTGATGGAGGTGTCATCTGAAAGGGCAGAAAATGAACTTTCTAGAAATGTGATTTTCCCTTTGATATTCAGATACCGCCCGCCAAATGTCTTTTTGGTTTCCTCTCTTCAAATTGTTTTAATCACTCATGCGTGAAATATGCATCCTATGAGTTCCATCAAATGAAAGAAGAGGATCTAAGCTTTACAAATATGTGTCATTTATTAATTATAATTGTGATTAAGTTATGATAAAACATCGATAATTCTCGGTTTCGTTTTTTCTGGGACGCACTGTATATGGGCAGGCCATGATGAAAAAAATAATCTAATTATATATAAAACCTCCCCTTAACCTCGCCCTTATTATTATTAGCTACTTCTCTATGCGAACATCTATCACTGAGGTGCTAAAAGCATTCAGTTTTACTAAAATTAGGACACCTGGATGGAAAGTGACAAGTGTAGCCTTCGGTGGAATCTCGGTACTCTTACCATAGTTAAATCCTGATCGATGTCCTTTGGTCACTGTTATGCGCTTAGGCTTCGAACTGAGAAACTTGTAGTAGAGTACTGCACATATTATGTCCCACTCAATCAAGGACGTGCGAAGTGCAAACCTGCAAGTATAAGAACCAAACACATATATGTTTAAAATAATAATGATTGAGAATAACGCCATTGCCCTAACCATTCTTTTTTAATCACCGGTGTTTATCAAAAAAATATTTACAATTCGTGTATAAATCGATTTTTGTTGTTGTTGTTGACTGAATGGACTTTGAGCAGAATAAGCAATAGATGGAAAACAGTCAACGCTGGTAAAGAGATGACTTGTAAGTAAGTTTTACTCAAGTGATCTTCACCTTATTGTCGTCTCCGAGGGACTACTTCAATAACATCAGATGTCATCCTTTTGTGGCTCTAGTTAATTAAAACGTATGGACATTTGTTGTGAATCTATTCCCAGCGGCGGATCCGGTACATCCCAAAAGGGAGAGGGGCTGGTGGGGGGGGGGGGGGGGTGGAAACAACAAAGAATTGTCTTGGGAACCAACTCTATCTCCATGAATGGGATCTAGGGGCACGCGTTAGGGCCCCTTGTGGGTTGCAGGGGGAGAGACCCTGTCGGGGGTCTAGGGGCGGACGCTCTCGAGTTTTAGCAATTCAGAACCTTTAATATATAAATTCAACTGAGAGTAGACGAGGACAATGGTATTGGTCCAACCCATTTGATTACTAAGGATTTTGAATTGAAACAGATTGATAATCTGAGTATTGATAAAGCAACTGGTGAAGATCACATCAGCTGTAAACTGTAAAGATGACGAAGAATGTTATCGCAGAGTCTCTTCGTGATACCATTAACAAATCCCTGTCTACAGGAGTTGTTCATCGTAAATAATTACCGCCCCATTCCAATATTAACCATCGTGAGTAAAATTATAGAAAGGGCCGTCCATTAACAACTCAGTGAATTCTTGGACGAGAATCAATTATTACACCCTAATCAGTCTGGTTTTAGACCTAAACATTCAACAGCTACTGACATGCAAAACTTTTAAATCAATGATCATTGAATATTGATTTAAAAAAAAAAAACATTTCTGGAGTTGCATTCATAGATCTTCGGAAGGATTTTGATACTGTTGATCATGAGCTACTTTTACATAGGTTGTAGTAATAGAACTATTTATTGGTTCAAATCATATTCAGGTGATCGACAACAAGTGACCCAATTCAAAGGAGCCAGGTCGCATCCATCAACTATCAAATTAGGTGTGCCACAAAGTTTAGTTTTTGGTCCCCTTTTTTCTCCAATTTATGTTAAACTATCTATACCTGAATGTACTCCTGGAGGATGTACGCTGTCGATACGACACTTACCGTCAGTGCAAATGATGCAACTGTTGTAGAAGAAAAATTAACTGTTGCATTAAATAGAGTCATGGCATGGATTAAGGAAAATCGTCTCGTTCTTAATACTGAAAAAACCTGTGTCATGATCATAGGCTCTCGTGCTAATCTCAGGAAAATTGAATCTTTCACCATTTCATTAAATGGCAATTTAATCAAAAGAGTTCAATTCACCAAATGCTTAGGCCTTTTGTTAGATGAAGAATTGAAATGGGCTAAAGTCTAAACAAATCGAAAACGTAAGTAAACTTACCTAGAAAAACATTAGCATGATAACGAGAGCAAAGAGTTTTTTTGCCTAAACAGTATAGTGTTGCTACGATTAGATTACTGCTCTGTTGTATGGTCGAACAGAGTATTCGTTTGTTCCACGTCTATTGTCGCTGTGTTATATCTTTCTAAAATTGTATGTACTATGGAATTTTCGTTTTAAACGTTATGCTTTTTTTTATGTAAATATGTTCATGTTTATTCAGGGCCCCATGGAAGACCATTACTTATTGGTGAATTGGCTGCCCTGACAGAAGATTAGAAATAAATAAATAAATAAAATATAGCCGTCTTTAGCGATAGAAATTCAAACTCATCCTTTGAAGTTTGCCCTGCCCCTATTGCTTTATTACATTTGAAGTCAATTCTCTATCGGACGCACACAGACACACTTCTTAGAACCTATTTTTTTAGAATAAAGAGTAGTGTTGATGGGTTCGAGGGACCTGTCCTCGAATTTTAGCAATTCAGTACATTCAAGATAATCGTCTTGAGTGATATAAATTGTAATTTATGTCTTAAAATTTGCTCTGCCCCTACCGTTTTATTCGTTTGAAATCAGTTCTCTCTATCACACGCACTCACTCTCTCCGAAGGACAATTTTATAGAACAGAGGGTTGGCTTGGATTAGGTCCTGGAGAACTACTTCTATCTTCAGGAATAGGATCCATGTCCCCGTCGTAGGGCCTCTGTCTGGATGCAGGGACAGATCCCCTGTGGGGAGTCCAGTGGGCTGAGCCTTATAAAGAAATGTCAAAACGTGCAAAGTGTCGTTTCGGTTTTAAAGCAAACAATCCAAAAGATGTCATGATTTTTTCTTGTAATACAAAGGTGCACTTCCGTAAATATCCTATGTATACAAGAGTATTCAACAAAATGCTTTTGAATAGAATCCGTCCTCATCTGGAACCCCTTCTCCGCTAGAACCAGAATTGATTCCGTCCAGGAAGATCTACATGTACAGTAGCGCAAATTCTAAATTTGCGAAGACTGGTGGAAGGTATTAAGGCACTGGTTTTTTTAAACATAATACCAAATGTGTCCACAAAAGGGTCAAAAATGAAATTATGTTTACATACTTCAAACATGTATTTTTAGGATCAGGACTATTCATATTTTTGAGAAATGCAAATTTTGGAGCTTAATCTATCTCCTTATTTATTCACCAGATATGAATACTATGAATTCTTACAATTTTATTGTGAACTATAGCATATCTAAAAACTGTGATATAAAACTCATGTGCTATTAACCTTTTTCAATCAATGGTCTTACTCTTATCACAAATAGCAGAACCGAAAAAAGGGGCGGGGGAGTGGGTTTATACGTCACAGAGGGACTGGATTACGAGGTAATTGAAGAATTGAGTGTGTTATCTAATATAATGGAAAGTATCTTTATCGAAATTAAACTTCCTGGAAAGAAAAATATAATTGCTGGTGAGATTTACAAACCTCCCACTTCCATCCCTAAAGACTTTATCGAAAAAATACATATAATATTATCTTCGCCTTCACTGAATAACAAGATATGTATAATAATGGGAGATTTTAACCTAAATTTATTACAACGTGACGAGAATACGTGTTGCCAAGATTTCTTGGATCTGAAGCTATCCAAATCTTTTGCCCCAACAATTACCAAACCAACTAGAATCACTGAATATTCAGCTACCTTAATTGATAATATCTTCGTAAGTGGAACTCCTATTGTCAAATCCGGCGTTATTGTCACTGATATCTCCGATCACTTTCCGATTTATACTGTAATTTCGAATGTAATTTCCCATTCTAATCCCAATACAAACAAATGCTCGGGTATCCGTAATTTATCGGAACCCGACCTTCGTAGACTTAAGGAAGCACTTACCATAACTGATTGGTATGCAGTGTATAATTGTGATGATGTGGATACTTCATTTGATAACTTTATGGAAATATTAATGCTTACTCTCAATTCTCTTCCCACTCGTCAACAAAATTGCTCAAATTATAAAAAACATCCTAGACTCGCGTGGATTTCAAAATCTCTCCTGAAATCTATCAACAGGAAGAACACCCTTTATTACAATTATAAAAATAATCATACAGTTAAGTCCAAATTGAAATATTCTCGCTATCGTAACATTCTAACCACCTCCTTACGACTAGCAAAAAAGAATTACTTTACTAAACAATTTAACGTGAATAAAGGTGATATAAAAAAAACACTTGGAGGGTGATAAATAACGTTCTGAAGTCCAAGCAAGTCTCAACTCACATTTCAAATATTTTGATAAACGAAAACCGAATTCAAGATCCTCTTGTTATAGCAGAGGAATTTAATAATTATTTTGCTAATATTGGCCCAAATCTTGCTCAAAATATTCCTGTATCCGATTTGCATTTTCAATATTTCCTGGAAACGAAAAACACTAATTCAATGTTCTGTACCCCCATTCTGGAGCATGAAGTAATCGATATAGTTAAAAATATGAAAACTAAAAAAGCGCAGGGAACGACGGTATTACAAATTTTATATTAAAAGAAATAATGGGTGAAATAGTTTCCCCTCTTACCCATATACTTAATTTGTCAATAATGAATGGCATATTACCCAAAAAGATGAAAATAGCTCAAGTTATTCCAATTCTAAAAAAAGGGGAACGCGCAAGACATTGGAAATTATCGCCCTATTTCTCTGCTTACGTCATTTTCCAAAATACTTGAAAAATTGATGTACTCTCGAACAATGCAGTTTCTTATTGATTTTGATATTCTGTCTGATACCCAATTTGGGTTCAGGCAGAAACACTCTACAACCCATGCATTACTCATGTTTTTAGATAAAGTAGCTCATGCTATCGACGATATGGCCCATACTGTGGGTATTTTCCTGGACTTCTCCAAGGCCTTTGACACTATTAATCATGATATATTACTGCACAAGTTATCCCATTATGGGATTCGAGGAAAGGCCTTGGAGTAGTTCAGGAATTATCTCACAGACAGAAAACAGTATGTTAGTATTAATGGTCACGATTCTTATCAAAGATCAGTATCATGTGGTGTCCCACAAGGTTCATTATTGGGTCCATTATTATTTGTAATATATATCAATGAAATTCGTCTGAAATAATGTCTTTTATTCTCTTTGCAGACGACACTAATATTTTTTATTCACACCGTGACCCTCAATATCTCCTGAGGACCGTTAATAGTGAACTTAAGCGGGTACAAGCATGGATAAACGCAAACAAACTATCACTAAATGTCAGTAACCCACTTTATGCTGTTTAGCAATTGTATAAAATCCCTACCCGGTAATATTGTAATAGACAATACAAATTTAAACCAGGTCGAATCCACAAAATTTCTTGGTATCTACATTGACAGTGATTTATTATGGAAGATACACGTTAACTGTTTGTGCAAAATGATTTCTAGAAACACAGGTATTTTAAATAAACTAAAACACGAGTTCCCAACCCATATTTTGTTATCTCTGTATAATACCTTCATTTTACCTTACCTTAACTACGGTATTCTTGCCTGGGGGAAACGGGACCAAAGCCCAACTTGAAAAACTTCTCATTATTCAAAAACGGGCAATAAGAAACATAAATCATGCGGGATTCCTTTCCCATACTAGTCAACTGTTTTTTAATAACAACGTTCTCCGAATTGGTGATGTGTATGTGTACAGCATAGGAGTGTTTATGTATCAATTAACTATAAATGAATTACCTGCTGTAATTTGTGCACTCTTCGTACGAAATAATACAACCCATTCTTATTCCACTCGCCAAAGTAACCTATTTCACCTTCCCCTTACACGAACTTTGTTTGCTCAAAAAAATATCACTTTTACTGGCCCTAAGCTTTGGAATGACCTCCCCATTGAATTCACAGAATCAACCTCACTATATTCGTTCAAGCGCAAGCTGAAATGTCATCTCCTAAGCAATTACGCTACACTAGTAGAAGAAGCATGATGTTCTTGTAATAATACTGTCGATGTTCAAACTGAATGTTTCTTTTAGTTTGCTGTTGTTACCCTGTGCCTGGTGACGGGCCGCTGCCTTCACCTGCTGGGATGTCATTGTGCTTCGGTGGCCGGGGAGCGAGGTGCTACTTTGTTTGTTGTTAAAGGGACTTGGTAACATTGTACAAATGAGAGATAGTGGTTCTAAGGTAGTGACTTCAATGCTAAATGTACAATTAAAGATAATCTGAAAATTTGAGTAAAAACGGACCATTATTCATGGTACAAATTGGGAAAAACTGATCTGATCGATTCCTTAATTCTCCCAACTAGGTCTAGATCTAGATCTATAGAACAATTTAATTACATTTTAGGTGAATGGAAATCTCACAAAGCAATAAAATGGCTTTACATTCCATTCCAGACATTTAAGTGTTGACAGATTTTTTATAGCCTGTTTTTATGTCTTTTTTTCATGGAAAAACGGTTGGGAAAATTCAAAAATGGTTGGGAGAATTTACTGTTAATCACTGTTAGAGGGTGCCTCACATCGACGCCTTCAAAGAAAACCATAGATATCTTCGTGGTTTGAGATTTTTTTTCAGGATTTTTTGCCTGTCAGAGGGTTAGTACAGTGGAAGGAATATAGTAAGTAACATTTTATACAAAATTAAGCAATTCTTTTCATCAACCTTCAACAATGTTACCAAGTCACTTTAATGTCTGTTCGACCTAGCAGCGACGGATTATGCACTTCGCGCTCCTGCTGTTGAGTTCCAGTGATTACTACAGGTGGATATGGCGGCTTGTCATCGGGCTAACATATTTAGTTTTACATAAATGTGTATAAAAAAAATATTAAAAAAATGTTCTATTCATGTTTGTTCAGTCATACCAAGATGCTGGCGTCATTGACAACCAGTCTGTTCGCCAGCGCAGCTACACTCAAATTTTCTTCAACATCGTACTTTACCGGCACACAGCCAGCGACACTCCCTGTCAATTGATGCCGACATCTTGGTGTGCTCCTATGAGCAGTGAAAATGTTATACAAATATTGCTAAGTATATGAATATTGTTTATTTTTTCTTCATAATAAGTTTGAATTTAATTAAATTAAGTTTGTTAATATACACAAGACTATGTCATTATTGTAACTTCCAGAGCCTATGACCTACAAGCATTGCTTTCTCTTTAGGCTCCATCATATTTCTTCCTTTATTCAACTTAGTCTTATGTATCATTCTTTTTTGTTTGTATAAACGCATCCTAAAATGAGTACAAAATGTAACATGCTAAATGTAATGATGTATTATACAACTTGTGAAATATGAAAATAAACTGAAACTGAAAACTGAAACTGAACTACACCTTTAAATATGTTGGGTCTTTAAGAATATGTTTCAGAGATTATTCATGCAAATTTTTGAGTTTCTATCTTGAAAAATACGGATTTTGTATCCCTTGAAAGTGAAAAATAGCTCTAAATCTGGGTTTTGACAATAACAAGTTTTAATTTCAGTAGGTAAAATCCTTTTTTCTTAGGTCAAACTTATTTTATCGTAACAACTGATGATATAAGGTAAATACATGCAAAAAAAATTGAGAACCAGTGCATTGCCTAATAATTTTCATACGTCACACCACTGGTGTTTCGGACGTTACACACTGTTAACATCATAACTTTATTCAAGTTAATTGCTTTTCTTTAGGTATTATTGACCTCAGTTACATTAATTGTTTGCAGAAAAATACTGTAACATTTATAGAAAAAATTGTGCAATTTTAATTAGTTTAGCACATACATGTATATTAAGTTTGTCTTCATCGACCAGTCAATTTATGTAAGGTATATTATTCATTTCAAGAACGTGTACCGGTAGTTTAAAATGCGTATGTGATCTAACAGAGTGAAATATGACGCTAATAGCAATCGTAGTCATCAGGACTCCTTAAAAAATTCACTTAGAAACATACTCTTCATCGCATGTTACGAACAACAGCGTACAATGTATGCTATGGTTTGTTTCGGATGTTACACGATGTTAACATTTCAATCAGATCATCAATTTCTACAAATTCTACAATATAGATGTTTAATCACCTTGCTAATGTTCTTTGTCTTCAACTATATAGTGTGTCATTCAATAATATCACTAACACATACATGTATGTAAGCAAAACATTGATAAATCTTTTTAAAAATAAAACTATAAAAAATTACCCCCAGTAATGTTAGCAATAAGAAAAAGGTGAATCCTAATTTATGTATATCTCAAGAATGAGACATTTTTAGATGTATTTTAAAATTGTGTATGTTTTAGGGTATAATACTACTGTAGTAACAATCATCCTTTACCACTATTTGTATTATGAGGCTGTTTCAAACGACAACATTTTTTAATGCTCCTAAATAAGCATTTATTTATTTATTTACTTGATGACCGATTGATGAATAGATGGATGGATTGGTTGGTTGGTTGGTTGGTTGGTTGATAGATCTTAACTCTTGCTGTACCGATATCACAGGTGACAAACAATATACAGTGTACATGCAGATTAAACATGTACCGTATTTGCCAGCGACAAGGCCGCAGCGCCGCACCCCCAACTTTGACATTTCGTAGAGGGAAGAAAAAGGAAGAAAAAAAAGAAAACCAAATGGACAGCCCATAAACATTTTGTATGTATGCATACATTTGAGGAAGATACTACATGTTTATGTTTAGGATCATTAAATAAGGTATAACTGGTAATGCCCTTTTCTTTTATATGCATGTACTTTCCAGTGGCGTACCCCCCTGGAAAAAAAAATGTATTTTAACATTTTGTAACGTTAATTTTACCTTTTTTTGAAGATGGGCCCCCCCCCCTGGCGCTCAAGTGGAAGGTGCAATTCTTCAAATTTTCGAGGGCCAAAAAAAAAAGGTGCTCACTACCCCCCCCCCCCCCTCCCCCCACTGAGCGATTTTTCGGCCTACGCGAGTTTCACATTTTTGGGAGCAAAAAAAAAATAGTGCTCACTAGCATCCGAAACGTGCTAACAGCATACCAGAAAGTGCTGTTAAAATGGCTGAATATTTTTTATGAGTCACTTTTATTGAGATTTTTTCTGATAAATTACAATTAAGGATATAGTAAAGCAGCCAGCCACGCCTTGCATCACAAAGTGTGGCTTCAATATTTTATGTTTTATAAGTCAATTTGGCAGCAAATTTAGATATTTTACGGAAAATTTGATTTTTTGCATCCTATTTCTTCATATTTTTATATTTAGATCTAAATGAAATTATCAAAATAGTGCTTTTAACAGGAGTGTGCATTGTGAAATCGTAACTTGCACATATGATCGAAAATTAGTTGATATTTGCAGACTATGTGTTAACAATCAAATAGTGTAACGTCCGAAACACCCTTCTTGAGCTTACACAAAATTATTGGATTTGAAAGACCTGATTTGTGTTTTGACTTGTGTTAAGACTTATAATAACTTATTTCATAATGATTTATTCATTCCAGATACCCTCAAATATGGATTATCATAATTATTTTGTTTCGGACGTTACAACTGTTTACGGAAAATTGGTTTTAACTATAAAATAGTATTGTAATGATATATTGCAAAATTCTTTTTTTTTCTATTTGGTGGGTAGCCGCCATGAAATGTTAAAAAAATGTTACGAAAGATAGGTTCTGCAGTTCTTATATTTTCTGCTACTTCAAATTGAAAGTTGTTTCGGACGTTACAAAATTGTTTACGGAAAATGAGACAACTTTTTCAAATTGTGAGTATATTTCTAATATAAGCGCTACTACAATTAAATTATATTTTCTTTTGATTTAATGACTTGGAGTAACTAATAAGCTTATTCAAACTATAAACAATCTCATTAATTTATTGTTCCAGTGGATTAAATGGGGGTCTACATTGTTTACGGAAAATGTAACGTCCGAAACACTCTTTTCAATTGCACTGTTTCATTAAAATATAGGAGTTAATTCATATTACTGTTAACTTTCTTTAAGATCCACCCATGCTCATCAATCATCAATAGAAAAAAAAACATATTTTTTGTGGGTATATATTTTTTTCGGCTCCAACCAAAAAGGTATGTCAATTTTGTTACAAAATTCCGTAAACAATTGGCTGTTCAGGGATACCTCATGCACATAAAGCAACGTTGAACATTTGTCATTAAGCTATGGGAGGTCAATCTAGGTCCATGCTACAAGAAAAAGTTGTAATTGATTTATAATTCTTTATCTTTGAAAAGTTTCAGGCTCTCAAAGGGCCATTAAGGTATTTGGTCATAGTTTAAAAAAAAACCAGTGCCATCAAGCAAAGCATCTGACAGCAGTGCTTACGTTCGTGGATTTTAAGAAGGCCTTTGATTCAATCAATAGAAAGAAGATGTTAGAGATCTTAAGAGCCTACGGGATACCACACACAATAGTTACAGCAGTAGGGGTGATGTACAAAGATACCACAGCTCAAGTACGTTCACCAGATGGAGAGACTGACTCCTTTACCATCTTAGCAGGAGTGCTTCAAGGAGATACCTTAGCACCATACCTATTCATCATAGCATTGGATTATGCTCTAAGAATGGCTACTGAAGGGTTCGAGGATCTAGGCTTCACCCTACAGGAAAGGAAAAGTAGCAGATATCCTGCTGTAATGATCACAGATACCGACTTTGCTGATGATATTGCACTAATTTCAGACATTCTGGAAAAGGCACAGGAGCTCCTAGAACAAGTAGAGTCTGCATCAAGCCAAGTCGGTCTACAAATAAACGGTACTAAGACAGAATTCATGTTGTACAACCTTCGTGAAGGCGAGATTTGTACTGCTGACAGGACAAAGTTGAAGCAGGTCCAAAACTTTCAGTACCTTGGCTCATGGGTTGATCAGTCAAAACAAGATCTGAATATCCGAAAGACAAAAGCCTGGACTGCTTTGAACAAGCTGACAGCCATCTGGAAAATCAAACCTCGGTAGAAAACTGAAAGTCCGTTTCTTTAGGGCTACAGTGGAAACTGTACTGCTTTATGGATCAGAAGCCTGGACTTTGACGAGTAGTAGGTATAGCACACCAAAAATAATTACAACAAACACATGTTATTTGATGATTGCAAATGATCAAGCTTCATGAAAGCTTCAAAAAACAAAAAACAGAATTGAAATCGGTCAATGCGTTGTGATTTTATACCATTTTTTTGAAATCGCAAAATTACCGAAAAACCTGCCAGAAATGGTCAAATTGTCAAAAATGGCATAATTCGACAAAGTTGACAACTTAATTCATCACTTCCTTGGACACAAATAATGAATTAAATTATCACACACTAAAATATGATCTTTGTGGTAAAAAATACAAAAAAGAAAATTCATATATCTATTTCCGTTTTGAAAACAGAAGCCAACAAAATAAGTCATTTTTGCCATTTTTGCGAATCTGCAGATATAAAACAGTTGTGAAAATAACTAAGTCCGCCTAATTAATATGCGCATATGTAATCAAATAAAAACCGAACATGATACATCAGTGAAACCTACGTATATCAGACAGGTATGGAAATATATTTCATTTGAAATAAAATAAAATCATGAATTTTCATCAAATATGCAAATTAGGTCATTTCAGCTAATTATATATTCGCGCACTCATTATGCAAATTAGGAAAGTCAAACTGTTCATTTTTGGGCCATTTTTTAAATCATATATTCATAGATCATATTTACACACAATATTGACCTTAAATTCCTAATATTTTTGCAATGCCAATACAATATGGCGATGGAAATTACTTGGATCACCGTCACAGCTATTTCCTCATACGTTTCACAAATTATTCAGAAAACCGATCAGATGATAAGAATTTGTATACTTTCAGCTACATCACAGTATATGTTTTTTTTTTTAAATGTCAGATTTGAGGATTTATGACGATTTTCCGAGAAACCATTCAACAGGCCACAACATTCCACTTCAACAGGCCATAACATTCCACTTCAACAGGCCATAACATTCCACAGGGACTGAATTTTAGAAAAAAAACAAAATTTGGTGATCCCAGTACAGTTGTGGCTACCTTTAGTGTAAATAACAAATTGATTCAATGAGTGAAACACATGAGAATATTGCATTTTTGTAGGGGAGTTTTATACATTGAGGTGCAATTTTTTCACCGCGCAGAGTAGCAGCGCGAGTCAATGGGCGATCAGCGGGCCATGTCACACATGGCTGAAAAGACAATATTCTAATTCAATAATTACCATATTTCCCACATGCCTATAACAATGAAACTACACAGAATTGTAGTTAAAGGTATGCTTGAAATATATGTGAAATAAAAATTTAAAAATATTGTTTAGTTTTTTCAAATACATTTACAAAAAATGCTATTTCTACCAACTGACTGCTGGTGTGTGTGTGTGTGTGTGTGTGTGTGTGTGTTCGCGGGGCAGACTGTTTGCACAGGCAGTGTGATCACCCTACGAGTAGCCTGGAAAAACAACTGGATGGTTGCTATACAAGACTCTTGAGAGCAGAACTAAATTTCAACTGGAGGGACCATATGACCAACATAGAATTGTATAGGGACATTACACCGATCTCAACTAGACTGAGAGACCGCCGCCTCCGTTTCAGTGGGCACTGCTGGAGGAGCAAGAGTGAAATCATGCTCTTCTGGGAGCCCTCAAGGGGCAAACGCACCAGAGGGCGCCCAGCAATGACTTACATTGACCAGTTAGAAAAAGATACCTGTCTACCAAGGCAGGAGCTCCCAAAGATCATGGAGAATAGAACTGAATGGATAAAGCTTGTCAAATCAGTGCGAGTACGCTCGACCTAGTAGTAGTATACAGCAATCGTCCCACTTCATAATGAAATAACGAAATCAGTAAACTTATTCAGATTAATTCCAAAAGAAAACATGATTAAAAAGAACAAATTCAAATTAAGGGCAATGCGGTATAGTTTTGTACACGTCATGAACAACAGAGACTGAAAAGGCCGTGAGCGGTTCTAGAAGAACATTTGTTTGGTTGTTGGGATGTTGGATTAAGCTTGGGATTCTAGCATTCATTTTTATGCATGTGCCTCGTGAGATTTTTTTTTTATGTTGGAAAATGTGGGGATGAGGATGGGGATGGGCTGAGGGGGTGGGGGATTCTCCCGTTCCATCGCCTAGAACCGCCATTGATAGAGACTATTGGAATCGCTCACTAGTAGATTGATTTCTTTAAAATATGAGATTTAATTTTTGAAATAAAACATGCCTATTTCATCACTGATTTAGAGCACATTATGTATTAATGGATTTATGAACTGAACATCGTCGTTAGAATATTAGTAGTAGTATAAGTAGTAGTTGTAATAGATTATATAGTAGTACTACTACTAGTAGTAGTAGTAGTAGTAGTAGTAGTAGTAGTAGTAGTAGTAGTAGTAGTAGCAGTAGCAGTAGTTGTACTACTACTATATAGTAGTAGTAGTAGTACTAGTAGTACTATTAGTAATAAGAGGAGGAGGAGACCTATAGTACTCGTAGTTGTCGTGTAAAGCAGGCAGCTTGGATATGATGTCATCAAGGAACATAAGAGCGACTTTTGCTGAGGGTGCCTTTTCACGACAAAACTTCGCTGACAGCACCACTAGATAAGGGCTCCTTTGTCAATTCGTGGTCACTGAGACCAGTATCGTAGCTACGGGGACACAGGGGGCATATTGACCCCCTATATCGAGGAGCGAAAAAAAAAGGTTAGGGAGAGGGGAGAGATGGAGGAAAGGGAAAAAGAAATTGAGATGCTATAAGGAGATAGATTGATCGAAAACACTCTCCACCAATATGTGAATCAGTGATACGTACGTGGGGAAACAAGATAAAGCTGCTGTACAAGGTGCATGAAACGTTAATGGTGCCGCGAAAGTATGTTAGTTATATACAAAATGTATTTTGGCAAACTGCAAGATGCCCAAATATATAAATAAATATCTCGCTGCGTCTTTTGATGAAGAAATAACATTTCAAAGATAGTAAAGTGAATTTATTCTTTCTCACTTAGCTCGCTCTCAAAATTTAGAAACGGGATAGGTTCAGGCAGCAAGGTCCTTGAACATCCCCATACTATTTGGGCACTGCCTTTTTTGCCCTCGTTCGCTTCACTTGTAACGAGATGACCGAATATACTTGTATAATTTTACATATTATTTAGTGTATATTGATGACTAAATAGCATTTTTGAAATAATAGAATAACAAAAAAATGGGGTCGAAAAAGCTGATCTAGTAAACTAAGGACTGGTGCACCCCCCTCCCCCCAATGACTGAACCCACGCTACGCCACTGCCTAAGACCAGATCAGCCAAGGATATTTCTTTTCCGGACAAACTTTCTCCAGATCGCTGTACTTATTGTCCCCTTTGCTCCAAGCTCTGCAGTCTCTAGGAATAGCAGGACCTACTTCGAATCATCGCGAGGAAGTAAAATTGAGGGAGAAAAAAGCAAGATGAGAAGTAAATACATAGGATGAAATTAGACCCAACCAGAATAATAATAAGAAAACCCATACAAACCAGGGATATAGCAGCTAACATTGAAAATAAACAACACACAGCAGGTGACTCAGTGTAGATAAGAATTTAAAAACTTTTCTTTGTATTGTCTCTTGAAAGCGTTCTGGGAGCATGCAGTTTTTAGATTAGCTGGCAATGCATTCCATAGTTTGGGATCTGCATAGTAAATGGGTTTTTTTGTGGAGAAACTGATGTTGTTGCATATGGGATGTGAACATCTGCATTTGATCGAGTATAATGGGAGTGGATTGCAGAGTTTATTGAAAAATAGCTTGTTAGAGATAATTAAAGGATCTGTCTCTGACAAGAAAACTTAAAAATGGCCAGTCTTAATATATACAACTCGAATACATTCAAAAGTTTTAATTGAGTAAATGAAATTAGTGGAGGCAAGGAAAGGCATTTTAAAATTACCCTCACTGCTCTTTTTTTTTGCAACCTATGAAGTCTCAACATTTTTTCTTGAGAAACTGAGGCCCAGACAATATTGCAATACAAAGTAATCGTGAACGTCCGTAAAAAAGCGTGAACTCTCATATCTACCAGTACTCAGGGGCGTCGCTAGCCCTTTTTCAGTGGGGGGGGGGGTGTAGAGGCCAACGATTACCGACAAAACTAGCCACCAATTACCGACAAAATTAAATGTCCAATATTTACAAATTCAACCCTATAAACCTGGGGCCGAAGGCTAAATTGTTTTTCCTATGGACTATCTATGGTACTTGCATATGCGCAAAATGTATATTTTCCTCGACGACGTAAATAAACGAATTATTTCTTCAATTTTGTCAGCATCATAGCTATATATTTTAATGCAGGCGCGGAGCTAGGATCTTATTTTGGGAGGGGCGGTAGTGAGCAAGAGAATCACTTAAAAGCGCGCTCATTAGGGGGGTGTGGGTGATGGGCCTGCCGCGCGAAGTGCTTAGACGTTTCCTTAAATTATTAGGAAAAGAAGACGATTAATTGTACCGTTTTAGACTGGTAATCCTTGGCTGAATGAAGTCCCCCCCCCCCTTCCCGCGCGAAGCGCGAAAGCTTTGACGTTTCATTAAATTATTATAAAAAAGAAGACGATTTGCTGTACCGTTCTCGACTGTTTATCCTTTTCTGAATTCAGTTCCCCCCTCCCGCGCAAAGCGCGGAAGCTTTGACGTTTCATTAAATTATGAGAAAAAGCAGACGATTCGGTGTACTGTTCTCGACTCTTAATCCTTATCTGAATGAAGCTTCCCCCGCCCGCGCGAAGCGCGGAAGTTTTGACGTTTCATTAATTTATGAGAAAAAGCAGACGATTCGGTGTACTGTTCTCGACTCTTAATTCTTGTCTGAATTTAGTTTCTCCCCCTCTCGCGCGAAGCGCGGAAGTTTTGACGTTTCATTAAATTATTAGAGAAAGAAGACGATTCGTCGTACCGTTTTCGACTCTTAATAAGCCTTATTCATCTGAATTCAGTTTCCCCCTCTCGCGCGGGGCTCGAAAGCTTTGACGTTTCCTCATATCATTAGAGAAAGAACACGATTCGTTGTACCTTTTTCGACTCTAAATAAGCCCTATTAATTTTGTCTGAATTCAGTTTCCCCCGACGCTTTGACGTTTCCTTAAATTATTAGAGAAAGAAGACGATTCGTCGTACTGTTCTCGACTCGTCTAAAAGAAGTTTTCCCCTTCTGCGCGAAGCGCGGAATTTTTGGCGTTTCATCACAATATAGAGAAAGGAAGATGATTCCTCGTACCGTTTTCGAATCTTTTTAAGCCCTATTCATCTGAATTCAGTTCCCCCTCTCGCGCGAAGCGCGAAAGCTTTGACGTTTCCTCAAATTATTAGAAAGAACACGATTCGTTGTACCGTTTTCGACTCTAAATAAGCCCTATTAATTTTGTCTGAATTCAGTTTCCCCCGAAGCTTTGACGTTTCCTTAAATTATTAGAGAAAGAAGACGATTTGTCGTACCGTTCTCGACTCGTCTAAAAGAAGTTTTCCCCTTCTGCGCAAAGCGCGGAATTTTTGGCGTTTCATCACAATATAAAGAAAGGAAGACGATTCCTCGTACCGTTTTCGAATCTTTTTAAGCCCTATTCATCTGAATTCAGTTTCCCCCTCTCGCGCGAAGCGCGAAAGCTTTGACGTTTCCTCAAATTATTAGAGAAAGAACACGATTCGTTGTACCGTTTTCGACTTTTAATAAGCCCTATTTGTCTGAATTCAGTTTCCCACTCTCGCGCAAAGCGCGGAAGCTTTGACATTTCCTTAAATTATTAGAGAAAGAAGACGATTCGTTGTACCGTTCTCGACTCGTCTAAATGAAGTTTTCCCTGCCGCGCAAAGCGCGGAATTTTTTTGGCGTTTCATCACAATATAAAGAAAGGAAAACGATTCGTCGTACCGTTGTTGACTCTTAAACCTTGTTTGAATTTAGTTTCCCCGAAAATTTTAAACCTCCGATTTCTTTAGCTGATATTATAGGAAAGTGAAACTTCGAGAAAATACAAGTATTGTAGTTGTAGTCACTCTCGAAGTCGTCACAGCGGATAAGAAGTCACAGTTCGTAGGGAAAAAAACTTGTCTGCCGACCGACAATATACATCTCACCGACTTCAAATTTCTGCATTGATATAGTACACGAGGATCGAGCAAGAATACCGACACAGCTGACCCGACACAGCAACATATTTACCCGTGTCTTTCTTGCTCTCTCGACGAGACGACTCCACCCAACAACCCCCTTCTCTCTTTTACTCCTACTCCTCCTCTCTCAGACTCTTACCTCCCCTCTCTCTCCTCTCTTTCATCCCCGTTTCTTTTGTTTCCCTTTCACATTTCTTTCTTCTTTTTTTCCTTTTCTTTCTTTTCTTTCCTTTTTTTTCCTTTCTTTCCTTTCTTTTCCTTTCTTTCTTTTCTTTTCCTTTTCTTTTTTTCTTTTCTTTCCCTTTCCCTCTCTTTTTTCCCTTTCTTTTTTCCCCTCTCTTTTTTTTCCCTCCCCCTTTTCTCTTTTTCCCTCCCCCTTTTCTCTTTTTCCCGACGGCAGCGCAATTTTACCGACAATATCCTGACAGGTGGGGGTGTCGCACCCCCCCCCCCACACCCCCCCCCCTTTGGCGACGCCCCTGCCAGTACTCGCATTTACTCGCATCTACTCGAATCAACTCGTGGGTCATTCGTGTCAGGCCGTGAGCAATTATAACCGACACCCGAATAACAGCGTATATGGCGAAATATTGATTGTCCTTCTTCTTGAGAATGACGTCCGTAACCTTTCTACATGTATTTATTAATATTATTTATTAAATAAAAATCGTGTACATGTTCTTGTGTTTGAAAACAAGTTAGAAAAAAGTTTTTTAACTTCGACATTTCTTCCAGAAAGCCTAACATTTAATACTAGCCTATATATTGTCCTAATGGCGGACTGTTGAATATTAATACGTCAGAATTAGGAGAGTAGTGGATTTTTTCCACTTCATTGTGACTGTGCCAAGGACCAGTGATGGTCAGGTGATATAATCGCTGCCCAACAAGCAGTTCAGTGATGGAAGGTAAAAATCCTGCTGGTTCCAATATGTTATGACGCTTGTTAATTACCCGATTCAATACGCGATTTTTATTATTAGGCGCAAGCCGAAATTTCTTCACAAATATACATTAATAGTTGTCAGGGGGAAGCATCACGTTCTCAGCATTTGACACCCACCGAACTGTCCACACAAGACTATGAATCCTGTTATACGTTGGACGTGGAAAGAAAGTTTTTTTAAAAGACTGTTTTTTTAAAACTTATCTTAAAGAAATGAACTGTATGCCATGGTGGTAAGAATTATGAAGTTCAAGGTGATATCTTGAAATCAACTGTGGAGAGCAAGAAATGAATAATCTTTGTGTTTAAGTACATGTTTATGAGGTATGTGATGGACCCTAGGTTTCCGAAGAGACGAAATGCTCTGTACCGCTTGTCATATTCTAGATGGTTTCCATGAGGTTCTGTCACAGCGCTTAGACAAATGATAATGGTGATATTCATGAGTGGCTTTTGGAAGATACACCTACATCTCTAATCAATCTACATACTCGGATATCCTATAAATAAGAGTAATTGGAACACCATCCGATGGTTTCTGAATGAATTCATTCTATCAAGTTCTTTTAGTAACTACCACAACCAACACCATGGCTACCAATGACAATGATGACCAATTTGTTGCTGAGGCTCAGGGTCGGACTCATGGGTCCTTGTCAGAACCGGCCCTGAGTTTCATCTCATCCAACATTGAAGGTCTTTCAGGCGCCAAACAAGAACTCTTGGCTGACCTATGCATAACAACTAACTGTGACATTCTCTGCCTCCAGGAGACTCATCGCGGGCCTACACGAGTTCGCCCTCGTATCTCCGGAATGACCCTCATCGCAGAGAAACCACATGACCAATACGGAAGTGCAATCTTTGCCCGTAATGGTCTTGCTGTGGACAAATCTTACCTATCAGACAGCAATAACATTGAAGTCCTTTATATTGGCCTAATGGGAATCACCATAAGCTCCGTGTACAAGCCACCCCTTGAGCCTTTCGACCTGCCCGGCAGAGCTACTGACGGCAGGATGAATGTGGTCATTGGTGAATTCGACAGCCACAGCACTACCTGGGGATATAGAGAAATGAACGAAGATGGTGAACTCGTTGAGACATTGGCAGATGCTAACCAGCTGTCCCTCATTCATGACGCTAAGCTTCCTGC
Source organism: Strongylocentrotus purpuratus (assembly GCF_000002235.5). NCBI lineage: Eukaryota > Metazoa > Echinodermata > Echinoidea > Camarodonta > Strongylocentrotidae > Strongylocentrotus > Strongylocentrotus purpuratus. Next base: position 30,020,029 of record NW_022145607.1, read on the forward strand.
CTCTTTCAACAGTGCAAGGTGGATACGAAGCTACAACCCTGACCTGATATTTACATCTACCAGGATTGCTAACCAGTGCGATAAATTCGTTCTCGACCCAATCCCTCACTCTCAGCACCGACCGATAGGGCTTAAGGTTAATGCAGTCATTACTCCACGAGCAGTACCCTTCCGACGTCGTTTCAACCTGAGAAAGTCAAACTGGGAAAAGTTCGCTAAGGACTTCGACTCCTACATCCAGGACCTACCTGCTACCCCCCCCCCCCCCAAACTACGACACCTTTGTAGAGTTGATGAGGAAATCCTCAAGGCCTAACATGCTCCGAGTATGTCGCACAAGCTACATTCAAGGCTCGACGGACCACTCCAAGGTGATATATAAAGACTACATCGAACACTTCCAGATGGACCCCTTTATTGAGGAGACACAGGAATCTGGATAAAATCTGACCAAGGAAATTTGTAAATCTAGAAGGAGGAAGTGGCAGGAATTCATACAATCCACAGACAAGACACATAGCAGCAGGAAGGCATGGAAAACGATCCGGATACTGGGCAACGACTATACAAATGCCCAACCAAGATGTCAAGTCACTGCCAACCAAGTTGCCCACCAACTCCTAGTCAATGGCCGGGGAAACCTTGACAATCACCCCCATAAGAGCCAGACTCCCTAAGGTCCCAGACGCTCCAAGCTCTCAAGATGTCCCAGGCTTCACTAGACCGTTCACCATGAACGACCTGCTTGCTGCCATCAAAGCAATGAAAAACAACAAAGCTGCTGGACTTGATGACATCCTCTGCGAGCAGATCAAACAACTTAGACCAGGTGCCCTCAACTGGCTTCTCAAAATTTTCAACGAATGTTTGGGCACCAACAACATCCCAAAGCTCTGGAGGAAATCCAAAGTTATTGCCCTGTTGAAGCCTGGCAAAAACGCAGCCAGTCCAACGAGCTACAGGCCTATCTCCCTACTGTGCCATACATATAATCTGTTCGAGCGGCTTATCCTCAACCGCATCGCCCAATTCGTGGATGAACATCTCATTCCGGAACAAGCAGGGTTTAGGCCAGGAAAATCATGCACTGGCCAACTCCTAGACCTCACTCAGTTCATTGAGGACGGGTATGAGAGTAAGTTAATCACCGGAGCTGCTTTCGTAGATCTCTCTGCTGCCTACGACACCGTGAACCACTGAATCCTTACCAGGAAGATCTTTGAGCTGACAGAGGACGTGAGACTGACTGGACTCATCCAGATATTGCTGTCCAATCGGCGATATTTTGTGGTTCTCAATGGCAATCGCAGCAGATGGCGCAGACAGAAAAAGGGCCTACCACAAGGAAGTGTGCTTGCACCGCTGCTTTTTAACGTGTACACGAACGACCAACCGATCCACCCAAACACCAGGAGCTTCCTCTACGCCGATGATCTCTGCATCGCCACCCTGAACCAGTCTTTTGTGAAGTTGGAGGAGTCCCTCAGGGATGCCCTGGTCGGTCTCATCCCATACTATGCGACCAACCACCTGAGAGCTAACCCTGATAAAACTCAGATAAGCGCATTCCACCTCAAGAACAGGGATGCCAACCATCAACTAAGGATCAGCTGGTATGTGAAAAGGCTGAATCACACTCCCAACCCAGTCTACCTAGGCGTCACACTGGATCGCTCCCTTACCTACAAGAACCACATTGCCAACACAAAGGCAAAAGTTGGAGCCTGCAACAGCATCCTCAAGAAGCTAGCCAACACCAACTGGGGGACTGATGCTAGAACAATCCGGACGACAGCCCTTGCGCTTTGCTTCTCTGCTGCGGAGTATGCATCACCAGTATGGAGTAGGTCGGCCCATGCACCCAAGATCGACCCAGCTCTAAATTCATCTTGCAAAGCGATCACTGGTTGCCTTAGGACAAACTTCGAACAACAGCCAGTGGGCAAGCGGCTCAAATCCAAACACAGCTTTCTACACTCTGTAGAGCCCCTTAATACCAGCCCTCAAAACCAAAGGATGATGTTGTGGTCCAACCACCTCCAGACCACTCCACATAAACTCTCCCTTTATTAGCGCGAAGGAATCCCTCGCAACCGGCTCCAGTGAGACTTGGCCTACCTGGCTAAGCCTCAACCGCCTAAGAACTGGCTACGGACGATGCAGAGTCCTAATGCAGAGATGGGGTCTAGGAGACGAACAAACAGCATGTGAATGCGGCCAGGAACAGACAATGGAACACCTGCTAGTCTGCCCAATCCTACCAGAGCCATGCACCCAAGATGACCTGGAAGCCGTGAATTGCCGTGCCAAAGCCTGTGTGGACCACTGGATGGGACTTGTGTAGTGACTCGATAAGAAGATGTCAGATCTTTAGAGACACTCTGAATACGACGGCACAGTTTATGAAAACGGATACCTCAAGGATTATGAAAGCCATGAAAATTATAGCCATGATGTCCATTCTCAACATCTTGGCGATGGTGAATACATGGACATGGCGCAACGTAATGTTACGTACATCAACGGTAACGACGTACTGGACATTGGTACTGGGGTTACTGGGGTTACTGTGTTGTGACGCCCCCTGGATCAAAATCCCCCGAAGCTAAAGAAAGAGTATCATCTGGTAAACTGAATGGATGCACTGGTAGCTACCCTTTGTTGTACTTTTCTGACTCTCTACCGAACATGTCTCATGAAGTTTGAAAAATCTCTCGAATTGTAATCTTTATTTTATTGAGATCAAAAGCTCCACTTTCAAATGAAAGCTTAAAATAACCACACTGTAAAATTACAAACAGGTTTTAGTGTTTGTTTACTATGTACCATATTTTTCCCCAAAAAATACAAACACATGCACTCACACATACATGCTTAGGTGTTAATATTTAAACATTAAAAACGCAGGTAAATTAGCACCTATTGTTAAACAATCACTTTATCCGTTTGTTAGCAAACAGTTTTGTCTCTCACTATTATATTTTGAATGATTTATCCGTTGTGAATTTGTCAAGATAAGAAAGCGTTTGTAGACACGCTGCTGCTAACAGTTCACAAGCACTATTTTCAGGAAACAAATGTTTGAATCGTTTGAATACAAGCACATACAAATGGGTGAACCGTTGTAAAATTTAGAGTGTACACATAGCCTTAGCTGAACCATGATATTGTAAGAGTTTGTTAGTTTTAACCGTGGTATTATGCATCTTTTCGCTTTGTTGTGGGGTTGCTCGGTTGGAATATTCTAAACTGTCAGAGAAACTCGTTACCCTTTAATGTGAAAATAAACGTGTTTGAATTATGCCTGGCTGCATCTTAGGTCCAATACGTGTATGGTGAAAGTAATTTGATCAGATTCAAGCCGGTTGAACACAATTAATGTGTTGACAGGCAGTTTTCGGTAAGTTTTATAAGTGCTTTTTTGAGATATAAAAGGTGCTAAAAGGTCAGAATCATTTTCAATCTTCCTATCTTTGCGAAATATGTCGCTCTTTATCATTTTGATTTCATAACAAAAATGAAGTTGGACATGTTTGATTGTAAATTTTGAATGAGGTTTCTTATATTCTCATGTAATTTAGAATAAGGTAATATTATTTTGTAAACGCACATTTCACTGGCATTCTTTAATATAATATATTTGTGTTAATTTTTTTTTAACACCGTTTGTGAAAGCGTGCCACAAACATATTTCACGCCACAATTATCAACAACTTTATAGGAACCAAAAATATTAGCCTTATAGTGACGAATCGGGCTTGAAAAAACGTAACGTTTATGGACGGAAATATGATATGACATTCAAAGAAAATTAATATGCACCAAAACAGATTCCTTGCTTTGGGAAGTACCCTTCATTACATCAGGGAAAAATGACAGATCAGGTGGTAAAACTTAAAATACATTCGTGGTTTGCTTTACATTGCGTCCCAGAAAGAAAAAAAAAACGATAATTATCGATGTTTTATCATAACTTAATCACAATTATAATTAATAAATGACACATATTTGTAAACCTTAGATCCACTTCTTTCATTTAACGCAACTCATTTGATATATATTTCATGCATGAGTGATTAAAATCAATTTGAAGAAAGGGGACCAAAAAGTCATTTGGCGGACAATATCTGAATTTCAAATTGAAACTCACATTTCTAGAAAGTTCTTTTTCGGCCCTTTCATATGACACCTCAATCAGGAAAAAATGAGATATGAATAACAAAGTTCTGTTTGTTTAAAGTAATGCTTGCATTCCCATAGTTTTATAAAAAAACGAACTTGTTTTCACTGGCTGCCTGCCGAAGCAACAAACATTATTGACAAAAGACTTAATGACGTTTCGTTGACAATCAGCCATTCCTGATTAAGGTGTCATATGAGAGGGCAGAAAATGAACTTTCTAGAAATGTGATTTTCTCTTTGAAAATCAGATACCGTCTGCCAAACGACTTTTTGGTACCCTTTCCTCAAATTGATTTTAATCACCCATGCGTGAGATATTCATCATACGAATTGCATGAAATGAAGAGGAGGATCTAAACTTTCCAAATATGTGTCATTTATTAATTATAATTGTGATTAAGTTATGATAAAACACCCATAATTCTTGGTTTTACCTGTCTGCTATTTTTCTGTGACTCACTGTACTTTCTAACATAATTATAATTTACATTGTAAATAAGAAATTTGCTTTTCATATGTCCTCATCTTATACCGTGAGGAAAGGATAATGGTGACTTTTATTATTTTTGAAACGACAATGACTATCTCTGTGAGAAGTATCCTAATTTACTTCAGGGGACTGTACTAATATTGACATACATAATATTACAATCTGCTTGATAATGTGTATTCACCATCTGGACTTTGAAATTGACTGACTTTGTGGTAAATTTAGACCTGCAACTGTCAAGTTATAAAAGTCCAAAGTCTGTCGTTTTGGTTCTTTAGTGTGTAAGATCGATGTTTGTTAGATATGTCATAATTTTCTTTTAAATTTAAATGTCTATTGTCATGTAAGCAATTTATAGGGTAAAACTACACTGTAAAAAAGAATTTGTTCATTGGTAATTTTTACGTATTTTTTCCATGTAGAATTTACTTGAAAACATTAGTTTTGCCACTTACGCACTAAATTTAAGTCTTGCTAACTCAAACTTTCAATTTAGTAGAACATACGTGGAATATTTAAGTAAAATCAAATACATAAGAACTTTAAGTAATTTCAGCTTGTATTAATTTAGTAATTTTAACTCAAAATCAGAAATTATACGTATTACTCAATGAAAAATTAAGGACTTTAAAACATTTACTAATTCATTTAACATGGCTAAGCAAAGACAAGACAATTTTTAATTGTTACCCAGTTCAAAACAAATCAAAACTTGATATTTCAGGAAATTGTCAACCAATTTTCCTTTTAAGATGCTACGATCAAGTATATATAAAATTTGGAGCCTTTCAATATGTGTCGAATTGAAGCGTATGTAATAGTTTGTGATGGTGGTAGATATATATATACGGTTAAATCTTAAATAGAAGTAGTGTAGTGATTAGTGATTAATCTTAAATAGAAGTAGTGAATGATTAGTGGATGTTACTTGTTAGATTAGATGGGTACCAAATCGTGCAATATTTAATCCTATCATAGCTTTTTTTTAATTATCTAAAATGATTACAATACTTAAATTATTTACGTTAATGTAACTCGATTTAACTGAGTAAAAATTTATTCAGCAAAATAAGTAAATTCTACTTAAGATGCCGTAGGTAATATTTACTTAATAAAAATAAGGCAATTCTTTTCCTCAATTATACAAGTAACGAAATACTGACAAGTATGTTCGTAATCAAATAAGTTTACAGTCTCAGAGTACATTTAAGTTTGAGAATAAGACAAAATATTGTATATTGCTTGATTTAACTGAGAGGGGAAAAAAGGGAATCTCAGAAAAGCTCGGCTTGTTGAGCGAGATTCCCAGTATGAATTAAATAATGGACCATCAACAACGTGCATCAAAATATGCACATGTCCGCTGCCAGAGAGACCAGAGACGCGCGAACCCACACGCCCGCGCCAGATCCTCGGGTCTCCCCCCGCCAAGGCCCATTCAGCGTACATCAGTCCGCCGCTGCCAGGTCGAGCAAGCTCAAGGTTTATCCGACCTAGCACCGAACAGCATAAAATATTGCGCACCGAACAAGCCCTGACAAAAGAAGAACAAAGACCCGGCATATAGGCGGCCGAACCCGCGCGTCCGGAGACTTTCCGGGAACAAACACAGGAAAAACCAGACAACACGCCGAAGATGGTCCAATAGTATTTTGTACAAGCGTATAATGAACGATAGAAAAATTAAATAGATGACAAGAAAAGAAAAGAAAAAATCATGTGATGAAACACAAAAAAGGATGAGAAGGTAAGAGTAGGGCCACATAATAGGTAGTCTATTTGTATTTCCGTAGAGAGGAAAGAAAGAAATTTACTGGGCGGAGTCGGAAGGCAAGAGTAAGAAGACCAGATAAAATAAGAAAGCAAATCCGTGCTTAGTAATAAATTCGCGTACTAAAGTTTGTTTGTGCATAATTTATTTATTGTGCGCAGGTTAACGACTTAGGGTTGCAAAGCTGGAGCTGAGTGTGACCTCAACAGTTCTCAGCATCTCCATCATTTCCTGAGTATCCTTCAATTTGATCTTAATGTTATAACATGGTGTGCATCATAGCAAGTCTAGATAAGGTAGATATGCCCCCTTTTTCCTGGCGTTCTGGACAGTATGCCAATATCTGTTCAGCAAAGTATGTTCGTATCAGCCCCCATCCAATATGTTATAGTGATGCTATAGAACATAGGATTGAATAGAGGAGGTTTATTCACTTCTTATTCTAGTTCAAGTTTCAAGTTTCAAGTTAATTTTGTCCACATCTCATTTGAAAAACAGCGAGTACATATTACAACACTGCAAATTACACAGGAAAGGAAAAAATATATTTGGTAAATTTAGATAATGTACATGGTTGAATAAAATGGGACACTAACTTACATGAAAAACGTTTCAGCAAACGCACAGACAACGCACACACACGCACACATACACACACGCACGCACGCACACGCACACATACACACACGCACGCGCGCACACACACACCCACACACACATTCAAGAGTGAGATGATGACACCAAGTGGATTTACCAGTTTCTTTTGACATGGCATTAGCCCTAAACTCCTCGGAGAGGACTTACTACCACCGATAAACCTGATAATAAGTTTGTTTTGATACAAGGAGAAAAATGAGAAGAACAGATAAGTGAAAGTTTGAGAAAAATTAGAAAAAAAATAAAAAAGTTACATATTTTTGAATTCATTAAAAACAAAGTATATCATTTCTGGGTGTTCGCTACAAATTATTTTAAAAATCACCTCTGAAATATTGTGTATTATGATTAAATCTTTCGATTAAACAAAGTGCGCTTATTTTGTGTGGTAGTGGCAACCAACTTAACAACTTTGTCCCTCCGCTAATATCCAAACTTTGTCATTGTTCAAGTATGTGAACAATTGATTTGTCCCGATTTACGTTTCTTGAGAATATGACATGTTAAAGACCGTCAATACTACTGGGCCAGAAGAGATTAGACCACACACCGAGGTCACTGGCAGGTGGTTATCTCATTAACTCAGCTCTCAACTAACATAATAAAAAGAGGATCATGGGGGACCAACAGGCACCGATTAGGGAATGTTTCTATATAGAGGGGGCAAGTAGCTACAAGTAGGACAGTGGGGCTTCAAAGCCTACATCCAAAAGTATTCAACAAAGGCGCCAATTCAACCAGTGCACCTTTCATTCTGAGTAACGAAATACGCAAAAAATATGAGATTTACAAGAGGTATGAATGGAATAGTTTAACTGTTATACAGATCCATATTTATAAGTATATCAGGATTTTCCTCATTATGCAAACTAAGACCTATTTTTCAAAATGATATCAGGAATATTAAAATCGTTTCGGGATGATTTTGAAATTTTCTTTCAAAAAGGGTTCTGTGGATCCTATTGCGCTATGAAAGGGATGTGGAAGAATCTATTATGTAAAAACAAATAAAACACACCGAATAAAATTCAGTGAACTCATTCAATACATTTGAAGCAACACTCACCTATTACAGATCAATAAGCATGGCATAAGACCTTCAAAACATTAATGTATTCACAGTTTGTGCATTGTCAAAGTGGGCTTCATACTGTAAAATGTTCTCAAACCCAAATCATCAAAAGCTTTAATGGATTGCGAGAGTAACGTAAATTAGAGGAGAGAATTAACGAATCAACATGGCGCCGATTTGTTGATGCAGCAATTCAAATTCTCTATTTTCCCCCCGTACATCAATCCTTCTTGTCCCTGATAATCAAGTATTACTTCTTCCAGTATGATTATAACAGTTTCTGGAGAATACTAAAGTACAAAGATTAAAACCAAAAATATCGGAGGAAATTTGTTACCTTTCAAGTCGTCATCAAAGTGGAGAGACCTTTTAAGCTTGCACCGAAATAAAAATCATGTGATGGTCCTATAATGGAGCTCTCACACTCTGCCGTGTAGGCCTACCGTCCACCTGCCGGGCTATTAAAAAAAAACAGAGTCCAGAACGTTGGGTTTTGAGCGAACTTGTCCCCGGCCGCAAAAAAAAATTCATAAAATTAATCTTTTCACCGTTTCGTTGCCATCTTCTGACCGTTCTCACCGAGCGCATACCGGGTGTTGAACGTGCTTCTACCGTCTTCACCGCCCAGATTGACTTTTGTTGAAAATTTTGGCCGTTTCCATACCGGGCCAATACCGGGTCTCGAACGTGTGCACCGGGTTTGTAGCAGCCACCTACCAGTCACTTAGCGTCCCCTCACCGCTCGGAGCGTGCTGTGAGCGAGTCCCCGGACTGCTGCCGTCATGACACGACTGCCATAAATACCCCGATTTGAACGGCAACGGTCAATCCGCTCTCCATTTTTCATCACCGTTCTGTAACGGGTTATGAGCGTGTTGTGAACGTGTTCATACAGTGTGACCGTTTTCATAACGTATTCTTACCGTCCTCATACCGTTCAACACCGTCCTCTTGCCGCTTACTTGCGGCCGGTGCCAGACGGCCAAAGTTTTGAACATGCCCAAAACTTTCGCCGGGTCCCACCGGGTGTAAATAAGCGCCAACGCCCTATTAACGTGTTGCCCGCTTTGATAACGAACCACCGTGTGCCCTCGCCGTTCTCCACCGTCCGCAGACATTTTCGCGCACGGTGGCACACGGTAGGCCTACACGGCAGAGTGTGAGAGTCACTTTATGCATTTTAATGACAAAGGTCTGTTCCCTATTCGTACGCCCTACTGACGTGTGCGCCCTCTCACACACTAGCTATATGTACAACATCATCACACGCGTATACCAGGTAGGTGAATCATAACGGCAGAGGCGGCGGAGCGACTTTCAAAGTGTGGGGGGGGGGGGAGGGGGGAGGGGGGGGCACCAACGAAAAAGGGCACCTTCAAAGGGAAATCCTCAAAGCGAAAATATACAATTTTTTATACATTGGTAAATACCCCTATATTGTCATTTCATTATCAGGGACGATTTCAATATTTGTTTATCTTTTTACGTCATATAAGATATTGCTTAAGCATCATACTTTGCAGTTGGGTATGAAGGTCTGAAAATTCATTTGCGAGCAAGCAAAGCGAGCGAGGAAAATCTCAAAGATTTGTGAGGTCGCAGTGCGAAAAATTACATCTTTTAAAGAGGAAAACCCCAATTCTGATGGGGTTATAACACATTTTCATAACGGAAGACTAAAAAGACCTTTGATGAGTTACATAATTATAGCATCTGGCTATAACTACGTGCGAGCGTAGCGAGCGAGCTTTGCGGGGAAATTGCTCTTAGTCGCTTGAAATTATGGACACGTTTAATGATGATAGGAAAAGGGGACACTTATCGAAAGGGTTAAGTCACTTATTAGAAAAGAAAAGGAGCACGTGTCAAAGTACAAAGGTTAATTATCAGAGGTGAAAATGGGGCACTTCTTACACCCAAAAAAAGAGGCACGCACCAGGGATGAAAAGGGATTTTATAAGAATGGGAAATGGGCATTTGTCGACGGAAAAGAGGCATCCATCATTTTTTTATAGGGGCCTTTATAAGAAGTGAAAAGGGGCATTTATGAGAAAGAATAGGTCTCTTATCAGAAAGGAAAAAGGGGCACATATCATTTTTAAAAAGGGTAATTATCAAAGGTGAAAAGGGGCACTTATGAGAATGAAAAAGGGGCTCTAATGATAAAGGGAAATGTGCATTTTTTTTTAAAAAGGGGCACCGATCAGATTTTATTAGGGGCATTTATCGGAGGTGAAAGGGGATTTATAATGAGAAGGGGGAAGTGGCTCTTATAAAAAAGAAAAAGAGGCACATGTTAAAATAAACGGGGCACTAATCAAAGATTGAATGGGGTAATTATGAGAAGGGGAAGAGGCACTCATAAGAAGGAAAACGAGCATCTGTTAGGAAGGACATGGGAGGCGTGTCAAAATAAATGGGGCATCTATATAAGCTGAAAAGAGCAGGAGGGGAAGGGGCACTTCTTGTACCTGAAAAGGGGAACTTACTAGAGATTAAAAAAGACACTTATTGCAAAGGAAAATTTGAACTTGTTTAAGGAAAAGGCGTACGTGTCAAAATAATAAGGGCACTTATCAGAGGTGGAAAGGGGAAAGGGCACTTTTAAAAACTAATAGGGGCACTTGTCAAAGTAAAAGGGACACTTTTCCTTTGTAAAAAGGGGCACTTTGGGGTATTTGAAAAAGTGGGGAGGGGGGCAGTGTGCCCCCTGCCCTCCTCATTCCAACGGTTTACGTCAGTCTTTGCTTAGTCTGCAGCTAATTTGACACCTTTCGACAATTCATTAAGCCTCACAGGGAAAGTTCACCCTTATATTGAATTGATTTTAATAAAAGAAGAAAACTTAGAAAAACACTTCAGTTAAAGTTTGAGAAAAATCGGACAACAAATAAGAAAGTTATGAATCTTTCAAAATTATGAAAATCTTGGAATCTTTGAGAAAAATTGGCAATGCGGTCAGAAATTGTGATGTCATCCCCGCACAATTCACCCCTGATCTAAACGACAGTATGACCCAAAATCTCAATTTCTCTGAATGTTAATGGTATAGTAGATTTATCATATATTGGTGTTTTTGATCGAGATAGGCCTGAAGAAAATATATTTGTTGATCAAAATGGAATTTAATGACATTTCTTGCATTCAACAAAGTATAACATGTGAGGGGTGACATCATATCTAAAGACCGCGTTGCTAATGTAACGTGTTTATTTAACCGAGGGAAATATAGCTGACCAAAATCAATCATCAAACATGCTGCATCAAAATTAAAATAATCTCTCCAATTAAACTCAAGTAACTCAAGCCAGTAGATAATGACAACCTCACTCGAAGAAGGACGGAACAGAACTCACTTTAATTTCCCAAATTATAACATGTGTCCAAGTACAAATCAGGCATCATAACAAAATAAACCAATCATGGGAAAGTCATGTGATAAGAGAAACCAATGAGGTGAACAGGCTAGATAGATCAAAGGTGAGAGGCAAAGAGAACGAATGAGAGAAGAGAAAGTGCACGTTGCTAGGGCAGGAAAAGGCAACGATGTATAGAGAATGAGAAGACAACAAAGCTAGGAACGAGTTGGAAGGAAAAGAGGGTGTGGCAGTAGTGCAACTGAAAGACTGTGCTGTAAGAAGGTGAATGAAAAGGGAACATGAGCTGGGAAAATGAATATGCAAATGAAGAATGCAAATATATAAATGAACATGTAATAGTGGATAAGGAAGACGGCAAGAAATTTACTAACTGAAATGAGACAACTTTTTAACTGTTACATTAATTTTACAGATTCGAAGTATTGCATGAAAAGTTATGGATTTAAACAAAAGTAATGTCCCTTACCAACAATCATTATCTTTCCTATTTATTGTCCGATTTTTTTCAAACCTTCAATGATCTGTTGTTTTCATTTCCCCCCCGTATTAAAACAAACTTATTATCACAGTGGACTTTCCCTTCAAGCAGAGCCTAGATCCTGGCATTAAAAACGCCGAAAAAGAATGAATATCGATATCCCTTAATGAAGAAAAAAAGTTTAAAAAACATTCTCCTCCAGAATCTGGCCTTTTTAAATTTTGATCTCCACCACACCAACACAATATGCGACCTCTACCTACATACTTGCTGCCAGCCGAAGTTGGCGTGATCATGAATAAGAACGCCCGGCGAAATTTTCGTGATTTGTGTAAAAAACATATGGAAATCTCATTTTTCCCCAAAAGAGATAAAACATTGGTTATTTGGTCTTGTTTATAGTTTAGGTGTTTATTTCGGGGTTCAAAAAAGTTGAATTATAATTAGAATTAAAATAAAACAACAAAAACAATGAAATACATATGTAACAGGTAAAAAATGAACCGTTTTATGACGAAAAGATCAATCCAATATCTATCTATTTCTAATCAATATCTCCTCAGGAAGTGAAGAACAGAAGTTTATATGTTTACAATAGGGACTTGAAAGAAGTATGACTCACACATATTCTGAGTAGGAGCTATATGATACCAGACTTCCCCTTCCAGAACACTTGTAATAACTTAGCCAAACTAACCCCAGATTGTAAACATCGGATAAGAACCCCAAACTCCCAAAACAAAAACTTCCTGTCTCCCTCCCAATAACAAGACCCTTTCCCAGAATAGTTACGTGTGGTAGCTAGATCACTGTGAGAATGTAACTGTTATAAAAGAAGGCAGAGGTATTTGTCAGATTCACTTCTGTACTGCACCCCCATCCATGGGGCAGGCAGGGAGGTCGACTCTGCAAGCTTTGGTGTTACATGTCATTAGGTATTGACAATCAAGATGTAAGAAGCGGGTACAATGAGAGGAAACAGTCCTCTTGGCCAGATTGCCAGGGGTTTTGATGGCTTAGGTTATTTTGCAACTGAAATAAAACGAACCGCAACACAAAGAATGGTGTGACGAGTCTTTTCTACCAGTTTCCGCGTGTGATCTGCGTGCTACAAATGGCGTAATCGGCAGGATTTCATCACTGCAAGTGCAAGCCCTGGCTTTCTGTGGAGCTTCTACATCCGTGTGGGACAACTCGATCTCGATCGGACACAGATGTCTAGAAACGTGTAAATATCGACGTAGATTTAAGATACAATGAGTGTGTGTATTGTATGAGTACGAGTGTTGTAGCTAATTAGCCAGTGTGATGCTTTATTAAGGAGCTACATTATTGTTTAGGGTAATTTTATTGAAATTATCTTGTAATGGAATACTTGAATGTATTCAGTTTAAATTGTTTTGGGGAAATTAAGGAATAATACTATTCATATATTGTTCAGACTGTCATGATAATACTGAGTTTGGAACAGTCCATACCCCCTTTCGTATTTAATTTCGGCTGGTTGGATGGAGCCTCAAATTAAGGGATGGCATACAAAGACACCGGTATTTTATATATTGATAGGAGGGATAACAGTACATGTAGGTGTAGAGCAGGCATGAAGCTCTAGCTTATCACTTATGAATAGTTGGAATATTCCTTTATTCGAACTTGAAAATTGTTGATATTTAAAGTTCGGCAAGGCATTTGTTAAAGTTTTGGTAACTTAAGTATTAGGTTGTAGCATGTATATTACATTTATTGAATTGATATGCATGGTGGATATATTTTTTAGTTTTAGAGACTGCTTTGGAAAAAGCAGGGTAGCCCATGAACGTGAAATGTTGTTTCAGTTTGGGTCAGCAATTCTAAGTAACGCGTGTGTGGTATAATGGATATTGTATTGTTTTATGCTGAGATTTCTGGTGTGCATGTAACTGGGAGTTGGCTGGAATTACTGTTGGACTTAGTCGGGATAGAGTATTTAATGTTTATTCCGAAAACCTCGACATGAGACCGGAATCATTCACAGTAGGGTTTATCTCTCTATACCTTTGTTTTTCTGTTAACCTCGTAGAGAGGCCGGAAAGGGCACATTGGTAGCGGAGAGGATTAGCCAAAAGTTATAAGATTTCTTTGTATATTGCAATATGTCGAATTTTTGTATCTTAGGAGTTTATTAAGATATGCAAGGAATATCTGTAGGGCAAGGTCGTTACGAAATACAGTTGACTGTTTTACTGCTGTGTTTGCTAGAGTGTGTAAACGTACTATAAGGACGATTATTGTTTTTGTGTGTTTAGATTGACACCGAGTAGGTTAATTGGGTATATACCATGAAAATCATCTGGCTTGTTAGAGATGCCTGTAATATGAAGATTTATATTGATAACTAAGGTTTGACAGTACAAATACCTAATGTCCAAAGTAACACCAAAAGCTTGCAGAGTCGACCTCCCTGCCTGCCCCATGGATGGGGATGCAGTACAGAAGTGAATCTGACAAATACCTCTGCCCACTTTTATAACAGTTACACTCTCACAGTGATCTAGCTACCACACATAACCTGTTCTGTGAAAGGGTCTTGTTATTGGGAGGGAGACAGGAAGTCTTTTGTTTTGGACGTTTGGGGGTTCTTATCTGATGTTTACAATTTAGGGTTTGTTTGGCGAAGTTATTACAAGTGTTCTGGAAGGGGAAGTCTGGTATCATATAGCTCCTACTCAGAATATGTGTGAGTCATACTTCTTTCAAGTCCCTATTGTAAACATATAAACTTCTGTTCTTCACTTCCTGAGGAGATATTGATTAGAAATAGATAGATATTGGATTGATCTTTTCGTCATAAAACAGTTCATTTTTGACCTGTTACACACTCCCCTGCTTAATTGAGTGTATTCTGATGTTAGTTAATAACCTTGGTATCGTTCTTAACGATATAGTTTGTGCTGAATTAATATGCATTATGTAAGGTGTGGCATATTATCTGTTTAATCATCATTAGGTTGATTTCGTTAGTGAGTTAAGCACTAGATTAAGATTTGGTAATAGTAATTTGAGATGATTTGAATATATTACTATGTTATCTGTTATATCACTTGTAATCTTTAGGAGTTTTAGTTATATAATGTGTTGTTGAGGTTAACTCTGGATAATCGTATTTTGCAAGACAGTTGTAATTTAAAGTAATGTTTTTAAGAGTTAACAGTTAGCGGATATAATCTGAATCTTCTTCAGTTTTCTGTTGTATATCTATAGAGTATAATTCACAATGATTTGTATTAATTATTATTCCTTTAGGTATTGACAATCAAGATGTAAGAAGCGGGTACAATGAGAGGAAACAGTCCTCTTGGCCAGATTGCCAGGGGTTTTGATGGCTTAGGTTATTTTGCAACTGAAATAAAACGAACCGCAACACAAAGAATGGTGTGACGAGTCTTTTCTACCAGTTTCCGCGTGTGATCTGCGTGCTACAAATGGCGTAATCGGCAGGATTTCATCACTGCAAGTGCAAGCCCTGGCTTTCTGTGGAGCTTCTACATCCGTGTGGGACAACTCGATCTCGATCGGACACAGATGTCTAGAAACGTGTAAATATCGACGTAGATTTAAGATACAATGAGTGTGTGTATTGTATGAGTACGAGTGTTGTAGCTAATTAGCCAGTGTGATGCTTTATTAAGGAGCTACATTATTGTTTAGGGTAATTTTATTGAAATTATCTTGTAATGGAATACTTGAATGTATTCAGTTTAAATTGTTTTGGGGAAATTAAGGAATAATACTATTCATATATTGTTCAGACTGTCATGATAATACTGAGTTTGGAACAGTCCATACCCCCTTTCGTATTTAATTTCGGCTGGTTGGATGGAGCCTCAAATTAAGGGATGGCATACAAAGACACCGGTATTTTATATATTGATAGGAGGGATAACAGTACATGTAGGTGTAGAGCAGGCATGAAGCTCTAGCTTATCACTTATGAATAGTTGGAATATTCCTTTATTCGAACTTGAAAATTGTTGATATTTAAAGTTCGGCAAGGCATTTGTTAAAGTTTTGGTAACTTAAGTATTAGGTTGTAGCATGTATATTACATTTATTGAATTGATATGCATGGTGGATATATTTTTTAGTTTTAGAGACTGCTTTGGAAAAAGCAGGGTAGCCCATGAACGTGAAATGTTGTTTCAGTTTGGGTCAGCAATTCTAAGTAACGCGTGTGTGGTATAATGGATATTGTATTGTTTTATGCTGAGATTTCTGGTGTGCATGTAACTGGGAGTTGGCTGGAATTACTGTTGGACTTAGTCGGGATAGAGTATTTAATGTTTATTCCGAAAACCTCGACATGAGACCGGAATCATTCACAGTAGGGTTTATCTCTCTATACCTTTGTTTTTCTGTTAACCTCGTAGAGAGGCCGGAAAGGGCACATTGGTAGCGGAGAGGATTAGCCAAAAGTTATAAGATTTCTTTGTATATTGCAATATGTCGAATTTTTGTATCTTAGGAGTTTATTAAGATATGCAAGGAATATCTGTAGGGCAAGGTCGTTACGAAATACAGTTGACTGTTTTACTGCTGTGTTTGCTAGAGTGTGTAAACGTACTATAAGGACGATTATTGTTTTTGTGTGTTTAGATTGACACCGAGTAGGTTAATTGGGTATATACCATGAAAATCATCTGGCTTGTTAGAGATGCCTGTAATATGAAGATTTATATTGATAACTAAGGTTTGACAGTACAAATACCTAATGTCCAAAGTAACACCAAAAGCTTGCAGAGTCGACCTCCCTGCCTGCCCCATGGATGGGGATGCAGTACAGAAGTGAATCTGACAAATACCTCTGCCCACTTTTATAACAGTTACACTCTCACAGTGATCTAGCTACCACACATAACCTGTTCTGTGAAAGGGTCTTGTTATTGGGAGGGAGACAGGAAGTCTTTTGTTTTGGACGTTTGGGGGTTCTTATCTGATGTTTACAATTTAGGGTTTGTTTGGCGAAGTTATTACAAGTGTTCTGGAAGGGGAAGTCTGGTATCATATAGCTCCTACTCAGAATATGTGTGAGTCATACTTCTTTCAAGTCCCTATTGTAAACATATAAACTTCTGTTCTTCACTTCCTGAGGAGATATTGATTAGAAATAGATAGATATTGGATTGATCTTTTCGTCATAAAACAGTTCATTTTTGACCTGTTACACACTCCCCTGCTTAATTGAGTGTATTCTGATGTTAGTTAATAACCTTGGTATCGTTCTTAACGATATAGTTTGTGCTGAATTAATATGCATTATGTAAGGTGTGGCATATTATCTGTTTAATCATCATTAGGTTGATTTCGTTAGTGAGTTAAGCACTAGATTAAGATTTGGTAATAGTAATTTGAGATGATTTGAATATATTACTATGTTATCTGTTATATCACTTGTAATCTTTAGGAGTTTTAGTTATATAATGTGTTGTTGAGGTTAACTCTGGATAATCGTATTTTGCAAGACAGTTGTAATTTAAAGTAATGTTTTTAAGAGTTAACAGTTAGCGGATATAATCTGAATCTTCTTCAGTTTTCTGTTGTATATCTATAGAGTATAATTCACAATGATTTGTATTAATTATTATTCCTTTAGGTATTGACAATCAAGATGTAAGAAGCGGGTACAATGAGAGGAAACAGTCCTCTTGGCCAGATTGCCAGGGTGAGTGGTGACCATATTTAATGTATAAACCACTAATTCAATGTAGTTTTAATTGGGATTTATGTTTGATTGTTTGACAAAATTCACTTGATGGTTGTATTCATTTATTTGTTGGGAAAGTTATCCATAAAGATGGAAGAACTTTATTTGTGATTAGATGCTGGTTATTTTCATGCAATATTGATTAAGTTTTAATGAATGTAATATAAACAACATGTTTATCATTTATTATCATGAGTCGGCTTGAGGTCATATTGTTGGAATGCGTATCTTGGATTCATGAACGAATATTATGTTTATCGCTATTATGTGTATTTTTCAAACATGTCCTCATTTCTATTTAATTGTTTTACCTTTGTTTATTTATTCAGTTTTTAAAGCTTAGCTTATTTTGCACCTGAAATAAAACGAACCGCAGCACAAGGAATGGTGTGATGAGTCTTTTCTACCAGTTTCCGCGTGTGATCTGCGTGTTACACATAGATTAAAAAAACAAAGAAATACATAAGAAATTATAAAATCAATAGAAAACATAAGGAATAATCTGGCTCTTCCAATTTATTTGGTATTATTATCTCAAATGGTCTAAAGAATATATGTAGTGAAAACAATTATGATTTATAGGTAAAAATGTGAATTGTATTACCTTATTTGCATAAATTACCATAAATATGCAAATGAGTGAAGTATCTATACACTTAATTTTCGCGGCGATCGGCCGTTCAACGGCCGAGATCATGGGGGAGGGGGGCAGGGTTATGCAGTTTCAAAATAGCCCGGGCTAGATAGGATTAACGACGCAAACTGCAGACCAAATAATTACACAGTGCGACTACTGGACGAATGAAACAGCTTCATCCAACTTATCAGCAACTGAACCTGTTACCGGACCGCAGAATTCGGCGTAATGAACAAAAACGTTAGGGGGGGGGGGAAGAAAATCCCTATCACCACCAAGTAGCATGAATACAAGTGCAGGGGCGGCGGAGCGTCTTCCAAAATAGGAGGGGGCACCAACCAAAAAGAGCACTTTCTGGAAAAAGGGGGCACGTACAAAAGGAGACGTCAACACAACCTACACCATTTTTAGACATTGGTATATACCCCTAAATCGTCATGATTGTGATTACACTCATCATCAGTGATCTGTCAGTTTATGACAGGTTCAGTGGCCCAATCAAAATTCTAAATCAATTAGTGTCTCTCCAAGTTCCTCGGTCTTGAGCCATCCGTTTCATCGTTTCATACCCTGTTGCTCCACATTATTTGATTACATCGTCTAGAAAGCCTTTACGAAGTCTTCCTCTCTTCTTCTTTCCATGAATACGACCTTCTATGACCCTGAGCATCAAGCCCTCATCATGCCGCATTATATGTCCAAGCTATTTCTTGTGTCTCTCTCTAATTAGTTTGAATCAGCACTCGCTTTTTTTGAGCTCGATGCAACACCTCTTCATTCGAAACTCTGTCCCTCCAAGACACACCTAGTAATTTGCGCCAGCTCCACATTTCGACCGCCTCCAATCGCTGCATGTCCTTTTTGGCAAGTGTCCACGTCTCTACCCCATACAACAGTACACTCCATACTAGAGACTTCACAAGACGCTTTCTCAAACTAAGGTCAATGTTGTGGCTCATCAGGATATCTTGTCGTTGAAAGAAGGCAGCTCTTGCCAGAGCTGAGCGCAAGTTGACCTCTTTTGCAGACTTGTCATCCTCAGTCAGCACACTGCATACTTGAAGTGGTTGACTTGCACTAGTCTGTTGCCATTTATCACTACCAGGAATGATATCAATCTTTGTTTCTTTCTTTACGTGGTACAAGATACTGCTTATTTAAGCAACATACTTTGCAGTTGGTGTGATGGTCTGAATATTAATTTTCGAGCGATTTGCGAGGTCCCAGTGCGCAATATTACATCTTATTAAGAAGACACAAAAACCCTGATGAGTATTAAGCACAATTTAATGAGGAAAAATTTATTTTTTTGTTTATAAGTAACATAACTATAACATTTATAAATGCGAGCGAGCGAGCTCTATGAAAAATTAAAGAAAAAGGGGCTCTAAGTCGCCTTGAATAAGGGGTGCATGTTATAGAGAAGGAAAAGTAGGCACTTATCAAAAGGGAAAAAGACAGTTATTTGAAAAGAAAAGGTGCTCGTGACAAAACAAAAGGGGAACTTTTCAGGGGTGAAAAGTGGCATTTAAGAGAAAGTGAAGGGGGTTCTTATTAAGAAGGAAAAAGTACACTTATTAAAAAGGAAAAGGGGCACGAGTCAAAGGGAAAAAAGGCAAACATATCAGAGGTGAAAAGGAGAATTTTCGCACCTGAAAAGACGTACTCATCCGAGATGAAAAGAGAGGAAAAGGACAGGGGAAAAGGGGCACTTGTCCTATGTAAAATGGGGCTTTTAGGGGTACCTGAAAAGTGGGGGCGCCGGGGGTGCCGTCTCTGGCATAATGGGCAAAAATGAGAGGAAAAAAAAATCTTGTCATTTCAGCATCATTTGTAATTCACTGGTATCGAGGAGGGGGGGGGGGTCAACAGCCCCCAAGCATATATCCCGATCAGTACGCCAGTGCCGGACTGCATTCTTATATAGTATTCATTCGTAATTGCCCATTAGAAGGCCCTGTGGCCACTGGCAACATTGGTTAACTTCAAATTCGTCATTAAAATTATGCGTTGATCTTTTTACATCACTTATTTTTATCGTTTTAATTAAAACGTACATAATATAGCAATGTTTAAAGTACAGGATTTCAACATGAATAAGGGGACAAATGCTGTCTAGACAGTATTTGTCCCCTCATTGTACCTTGAACTTTGCTATGTTGACTTTATGACTCGATAGGATATTTTTAAATCATAACAGCTCATGAGTGTTTTTGTTGTATTGTTGAAAACTTGTGCAATGTGTTCATGGTTTTTAGTTACAGAATCTAATTCCTATTTTTATATTGCTAGTTTGTACATGTATATATCTCTAAAAGTATTATTCAGTGTGCCTAAAATGTAAACATGACTATTCCAGTCATGGCTGTCTTTCATGTAAAATTTAACCTGTATGAACCATGTTTGTGCTATAATAAAAACCATTTTTGAATTGAATTCAATTTAATTGAATATGTATAAGTACACTGTTGGGGATAACGGTGGAATAATATTTTGTTTACCCGAGTTTATGGAATGATTTTTACAATGATGTATTCTTAATAGATCTAGATAATAGTATACATTCTCAGATTTTTATCTAATAATAGTTTGCAAGTGTTTTGTGTTACGTGACTGCTAAAACATGTGTGTGCTACTATGCTTATCAACTAGTGGACCTACGGCCCTAAGTCATAACTGACAGTAATGAGGATTATATACCTCACTTAAGAAATCCAGCCATCTGATTAGTCAAAATTGCAGTAATGGTTTTAACTATTCCTGTAAAATTCCCGGTAAAATTCCAGTTACCGAGAAAATAGTTCAGTCTTGGTGAAATACCCATAGGTTCACATGTTAAAAACTGGTTTGAGCGATCGAGGATACCGTACGTGTGCGAAAAAATGGTCGGTATTTTTAATACGGCAAAAAGCGCAATCTCGATCGTACTGAATTCCAAACAAGGCAAAAATGGCTGAAGAAACTCTCCCAAGAATTCAACTTCTTGATGATGATCAAATGCAAGACTTGCTGACAGCAAGAACACCAAAAAGGGTACGTGAAATTCTACACATTTTTTTTCTTCAAAATAGATCTAGTAGGCCTAGATTCTAATAGTAGGCCTAGTGCTAAAATCCTTCCCGTAGAGATTGCACACATCCCTATGCATTGGCCATTGCGCACTCATGCTAAATTGGTCGATGTTTTAATTACCAGAGATTCAAACTAATATTGCTCGTGATCCTGAAGGTGATACTCAATAAGTGAGGTGTCATATGAAAGCGCAGGTTTTTCTCCATATTCCCCACAGGGCCGGCTCACCCCCAAAATTGTAAAAATATCTTGCTTAGACTAGAATCTAGATCTAGTCTACTCTCAAAGATACACTCATAAAAAACAACCGTGCAGATAAACTAGAGAAAGGCCAAGGTGGTGTCATAAGTTGACTCTTTTTTCGGCATATAAAAGTATTAATGACTGCTTTAATATTCGAGAAAAAGTTGTTTTTATACGCTCTCGGGAAGGTTACAATTGGGCTATTGTCCTCGGCACGCCTCGGGCAATGGCACAATTGTAACCTTCCCTTGAGCGTATAAAAACAACTATTTTTCTCAAAGCAGTCATTAATACTATATTAATGCCTCACAAAAGAGTACTAATATAGCACATCGGCACGGTTTTGATCCTGGGGCTTCACGGTTCCGAGGTCATTGCTTTGCCACTGAATCATGACTAAAAAGAACAAAGAAAATGCAATAAATTATCATTAATTCATTGCATTTTGCCACGATCCCAACATAAAACATCCTGTGTGTGGCCATGCCTTGAACCATAATGCATTGCCGTACAGAGGAATCTTCCCTGTTGGGGACCGGGGCAAAATGCAATGAATTTATATTTGTTTTGATATGTCTTTGTTTCCCCTCTACAAATTTCAAACAAGGCACAGTGCCATAACGTAGAGCACAATCAGGGGAAGGGGGGGGGGGGGCGGGTGCTGGGGGAAGATAACAAAACTTCTATTGTTATAGGAATTCACTTAAAAGAAAAACTAATTTTCGTGCTCAAATCGTAGGGAGTTCTGGGAATGAAAACGTGTTCTATGCATGACCTAATACATTTTTGACATATTTTGTTGATGGCCAATCAACAAACAGTAATTGGCGTACTTTTGACGTCATTGTCATGAATAAACATTGACCCTCCAAAATCGTCCTTCAAATCAATCGGACAAAACTCCCATAATGCATCCAATGCAAAACCTTTAGAGTGTCAAAGGTCACGATCTTAGTTGTCCCTCTCGTCGTCCTACGGAGTACATAGTGTGTATGATCAAATCTCTTTGGAAAGTTGAGTTCAGTGATTTACTCTGGCCCAGGGAAGGACCTTCCTAATACAATCATTACAATGTTGTAACTCTCGATCGTAGATCCTTGGTTACCTGAAATTTCTCCATTACTATAAACCAGTTCATCTATTAAGAGAGAGAGAGAGAGAGAGGGAGAGAGAGCGAGAGAGAGAGAGAGAATAGGACAGAATAGGAGCTATAGCTAGAGCTAAAGACAGAAATAGGATTAGAGGTAGAGATGACAAAGAGAAAGATAAATTTTGTTTCGATTTTGTTTTGATTTTGTTGTGTTTTGGTTTGTTTCTTTATTGTTTTCGTTCTTTGGCTTCATTCGAACTTCCCCTGGTGCGCTGCCGCAATTATGATGAGCATAATTCGATTTCTTTTTGTGATTTTCTTTTTTTTGATCTTCAAATATTTGTTTTTAGAAATTTGAATTTGTTTGAGCCTTCTGCGAGTGACAAGGGTTTGTGCCTTCTGCAACTGACAAGGGTAAGTGCCTTCTGCGACTGACAAGGGTTTGTGCCTTCTGCGACTGACAAGGGTAAGTGCCTTCTGCGACTGACAAGGGTTTGTGCCCCGGCCCCCCCCCCCCCCACTCAGTGTTATTTAGGGTACGCATATGCGTGTTCCAACCGACCCCCCCCCCCTTTTCAGCAAAAGTCCGGTGTGTAAAGTCAATACGGCTCGACCTTTTTCTTTTGTATACGAGCCTTTTTCAGCACCCCCCCCCCCCTTTTCAGCAAAAGTCCGGTGTGTAAAGTCAATACGGGTCGACCTTTTTCTTTTGTTACGAAAAGGACATTTTGGCAACACGCATGCGGTCCGTTCGTTCTCGGAGTGGGGGGGGGCCGGGGTTTGTGCCTTCTGCGACTGACAAGGGTTTGAGCCTTCTGCGACTGACAAGGGTTTATGCCTTCTGCGACTGACAAGGGTTTGTGCCTTCTGCTACTGACAAGGGTTTGTGCGTTATGCGAGTGACAAGGGTAAGTGCCTTCTTCGACTGACAAGGGGTTGTGCCTTCTGCTACTGACAAGGGTTTGTGCCCGCCCCCCCCCCCCCCACTCAGGTTTCGAAATGACCGCATGCGTGTTGCCAAAATGTCCGGTAAAGGGGTACTTTTCGTGCGACAAAGTCCGGCCCGAGAAATGTAAAAAAAGGGGGTGTATTTGACTTTCACCCGGAGATTTCTTTAAAAAGGGGGTGTTTTTCTCTCATCTCTTTGTAATTAAAAAAGGGGGTTATAAAATATCTTGAAGTTGAACATTGATGAAATCCCGCGATCAGATTTCAGAAATTCCTGCTAGTTTTGAAAGCTCATTCAGGATTAGACTATTTCATTATGAAAAGTAAAAACATTGAGTCCCATGCACTCCCGTCCCAGTACGGCGCGGCGGCAGTACGGGTACGGACTTCTCAAAATCTGTGTGAGAGAGAGAGAGAGATAACAACAGAACGTATAGTCTGTACGGCGCATCCGCTAGCTGCACGCTCAGCATGCATATCGGCCTAGGCTCGGCATCAAGCCGGGGCATCAAAATGGGGTATGAGGCGTGGGCCCTGCCAAAATTGTCATGATTGCGACGTCTTTGAGCAGGACCCACAGTCTCCTCGTTGTGGATAGTGTGGCTGTCTACCTGTGGCTCACAGGGTGGCACATTCAGGTGAGTAGTTTGCCCTATAGTTTGATCGCAATAGTAACACTTTCAAACTCATTTTCCTACACCCATGAAAATGAATATGTGGGACTTGGATCTAGACCTATGTAGTTTTGTACTGTAGGCCTAGTGTAGGCTACCCTAATTCACACACAGCTGCATTAGTAATACTATCCTGGCTGTGTATTAAAGGGATCGTTTAACAATGTTAAATCTGAGATGCAAGGCCCTACATGTTATCAGTGTCTGTGATATGGTGTAATATTGAAGCCCTAAAAAAATTGTGCTTCAAAATGATCAAGAAGAAGAACTTAAAGAAGTGCCAACCAGTAAATGACAGCTGATCTGAGATGAGATGGGGGGGGGGTGTCTGCAAGTCCTGAGATAGGGGGGTACATTGAGCAGCGTTCCTGATTTAGGGGGGTCTCCAAGGCAGGAAAAGCCCGTGGAAAGCCCGCGAAAGGGGGGTTCGGAAATGTTGGCAGTGCTCAGGGGGGGGGGATGTCTGCAAGTCCTGAGATAGGGGGGTACATTGAGCAGCGTTCCTGATTTAGGGGGGTCTCCAAGGCAGGAAAAGCCCGTGAAAAGCCCGCGAAAGGGGGGTTCGGAAATGTTGGCAGTGCTCAGATAGGGGGTCTTTTCAAAAAGAGGGTACAAGCATACACGTACCCTAAATAACACTGAGTGGGGGGGGGGCGGGGGTTTGTGCCTTCTTCGACTGACAAGGGTTTATGCCTTCTGCGAGTGACAAGGGTAAGTGCCTTCTGCGAGTGACAAGGGTTTGCGCCTTCTTCGACTGACAAGGGTTAGTGCCTTCTACGACTGACAAGGGTAAGTGCCTTCTGCGACTGACAAGGATTTATGCCTTCTGCGACTGACAAGGGTTTGTGCCTTCTGCGACTTACAAGGGTTTGTGCCTTCTGCGACTGACAAGGGTTTGTGCCTTCTGTGACTGACAAGGGTAAGTGCCTTCTTCGACTAACAAGGGTACGTTCCTTCTGCTACTAACACGGGTTTATGCCTTCTGCGACTGACAAGGGTTTGTACCTTCTGTTACTGACATTCATTTCTTTCTGTTGATTTATAAGTTGGCTATCTCTATTGAATTGAATAAATTTAAGAAAGTGCCTCAATTTGTTGGTTTTACTATTATTCTTCTTCTTCTTCTTCTTCTTCTTATTATTATTATTATTATCATTATCATTATTATTATTATTATTATTATTATAACTAGTACAAGCATAGGCGAATAAATAGGACATTTTAAAAAATTATTTCAACTACACCCACAACAAAAAGTGAGTCACCCTTACTCAAATTGATGAGTCACTGGTTTGTCCGTACAGCGAAACACTTGAAGGATCATGTGAGTCACTATGACTCGATACAAATGAGTCTTATTTATCTAAGAGACTCATTTGTATAATAATCAGAAGATTCAGCCCACGAATCCAGTCATAAAAATCATCGTTTAAAACCATATGAATAATTATGCGTACCAATTTTTCACTAGCTGCAGTAAAAACTCTTCTGAATCCAAGATATAAGATGGCGACGTCGCGTCGTCGATCGGGAATTCAAATATGGCTCGAGAATGCGCATTTTGGATGACGTCACGAAAGCATGCGCACGCATGCATACAGCCTCACTTTCAAGTTGACTCACTTTTTTCTTCTAAAATGCTCTTATGTCGATCTTGACTCATTTTTTACGACCATGTGAGTCAGTCGAAGCATTTTGCAAATGCGTCAGCTCATGATTGACACACTGGTGAAATATAAATGAGTCAATAGAGACTCATTGGTTGTTACTAATGAGTCAATTTACACCTGACTCACGAAAATTATGCTTAAATGTGTCAAATGACTCACTTTTTGTTGTGGGTGTATGAATATATACCCGGAGAAACGAAGGTAATGGCTCAGTTTTGGCTCTAAAATAAAATTGTCTAATAAAATGTTGTCATTGAAATATAAAGATAGATTGATTGAATATGTTGATACTACAAAATATTTTGGGAGATATTAGATTCACAGTTGTCGTGGTCAATTTATATTTCAAATGTTTTTAGTGAAATATCACGCTCTATTGGATGTGTTGGTATTCATTAAATGAATTCCTAACATAAAAGATAAGTACATAAGCTCACCAGTAACTTGATGAATGACTTTTCATGCGAACTGCTAGGGTAGTATGATATGCGGCAATCCAATAAAATAACTCATCTGGAACCCGGAGGCAAGATGTCCATTTAACTATCACGCATTAAATATATACACAGAAATTTCCTTCGATAGGTGTCAAACGCTTTGAGGAAATGAAGTGACCGCGCCCGTGAGTCCCCGTCGAAACGCGTCAAAACTAAAAAATGCGCTTGAAATCAAAACTCCTCCTCGATGAATGTTTTTACAATGTGAGATGATATCCAATGGATTAAATCTATATGGGTATTGCTATTGGTGATAATTGCTGCTGATAAAAGATATTATCAAAATCGCACCCATGTACCGGTGCTGCCATATATATTACATGTCTCAGCTTGTTTTAACTTGTTTAACTTGTAATAAGGGCCATGGTCGTCTGGAGAGCATTGGTCATGAAGTATAAACTCGACGTATACTACATGTATGCATAGACTAGATAATAAACTTGATAAAATAGTCGGGGCTGTTCAGGGCTAAATAGGGGTTGTTTGATGCAGATTCTTCTAAAAGCCATCTGAGATAAAGGTCAAGCGTAGTTCCAAAAGGAAAAAGGCTAGTATGATTAAAAAAAAAAAAATTATATATCTATGGGGTTTGGGGTCAGAGAATCTGAATATAAAGTTCTTTCATCGATTTGAGATCTCCTTGGGGCTGTCATACTGGTAATATTAGTCAAATCCAAAATGGCCGCCATCTGCGTTACAGGTCAAGTGTATCTACGAAAGGAAATGGGCTAGTATGATAAAAGTTTATACATTAATGGGGTTTTCGGGGCCAGGGAACCTGATTATGTTTTTTCATCGATTTGAGGTCTCCTTGGGGCTGCCATACTGGTCATATTGGTCAAATCCAAAATGGCCGCCAACTGATATTAACAGGTTAAGTGTAGTTTTGAAAGGAAATGGGCTAGTATGATAACAGTTTATATATTAAGGAGGTTTTCGGGGTCAGAGAATCTGATTATGATGTGCTTGTATCAATTACAGGTCTCCTTGGGATTGTCATGCTGGTCATATTAGCCAAATAGAAAATGCCCGCCATCCGGGTTAAAGGTCAAGCGTAGTTTCAAAAGGAAAAGGGTTAGTATGATAAAAGTTGATAAATTCATGGGGTTACCGGGATCGGATAATCTGATAATGATGTTCTTTATCGATTTTATGTCCTATATAAGGCTACAATGAAGTCCATTTTCTGGTTGAAGAAGATGAAGGAAGATGCGCCAAATTCACACTTGAGTGGGTATAAATCTTGGCCTGCGCCCATACGTTTCATCATTATGTTCTATTAGTCTGACATCCGCCCTCGCATTTGCAGAGCATCGTTTCACTGGTTACCCCGACGTGGTCTAAACCCGACCAACTTAGTGAGTCGCAGACATCCTTCATCAAAACTGTTTCAATTTAATTCAGTTATGTAAGTCTACTTATTACTAATGCCCTTACATTGGAAATACAGACGTACCAGTAATGAAGTATTGTTGCTGTTCAACTGGTTGGAAGTTTTACCAAATGGTTCTAATGGCTCAGCTAGACCAGTTGAATTATAACTGGCCTGGATCAACTGGATCATTTAGCCCATTTCAATTTCCAGGGTTACCAGTTGGCATTAAATGATTTATCAACTGGACCAGTTGCAACTAGCTTTCTCTTCTGGGATGTTTGCACCCACCACCACCCCCGCCCCCAACCCAACCCCCTCTAATCCCAATCTGCTTCCGGCGCGCCTGGACGTAATTATGGAAGATCCAAGACACGATGTTTAGAAACGGGATGAGAACGTCATTATTTTGGTTCATTTATTGTGTAACATTTGCGTAATTATTGGGTTGAACGCGGGTTACAGTAACATACTTCCTCTTCGACGTAAATTTCACGTGAATGAAGAACATGATTCATCTCATGTCAGCCTCGTAATATTCACGTGAATTTCACGTAGATATTTTGACTAAAACGCTTCACTAACGCTTCACGTGTTTCTGTGACGCGATAATTTCGTGTATGAAGATGTAATTTCATAACCAAACAAGCACGGGAGTATTAGGTTTACAAACCATGGTCTCCAAGGTAGGGATAATCACGTTATTATAATGGTGATATTGCAGTGACGATTGCGTGATTTAGTGTACGTGTGTTTCAAGTTACCTAATGCAATAAACGTATTAACACATTTACGTAAATGTCCGGTGTTTGAAGAACGTAACTCTCTTCAAGTCGATACCTTGATATTGACGTGATTTTCACGTGATTTTGTTTATTGGGTGGATTTAGAGGAGACACATCCTTTTTAAAACCAATGCACCAACCTATACACAAAGACAAGCTGCGCCATCCTTTCCATTTCTATCTAAAACCACTTGTCAAATATGATTTTTTTTTTTTTATCTGACTGAGTTTCAGAGCTCTTTCACCCCCCCCCCCATCAGTCTTACCATTCTGCGCCATTCGGCCCACCCTCCCCGAAGTATTTCCTTGGTACAAGTGCATATTGAATTCTCGTCCAAGTAGTTCATAGATGGCGTATCCTGTGTGTGCTTCACGAGGGGGCGGTGAAGGGGCGGTAAAGGGGGGGGGGGGTAGCAGCGTTGCCATCATAACATTGGATAACAAATTAAAAAATCTATAGAGTAACATAGATATGCAATAAATTGAGTGTAAGATTAAAGATTACAATAACCAGGATTGATAAAAATTAACCTACTACTGCAGCATGTCTCTTCTGGAATATAATACAGGGATAAGAATAAATTATTTTACTGGTAATACTTTTTACACTTTGTTTTTCTTTCTTTCTCTTTTTTTTTTAATAAAAAGGAAAAAGAAAGAAGAAAAATTTACAACATGACAGTAAGACAATATATAGCCTATATATATATATATATATATATATATGCTTAAATGATTACCAACTTCTCCTACGAGATGACCCAGGCAATAAGACCCTATTTCAAACTGGTGGGAGACAGTGAGCATGGGATGATATATAATGCTTTTTCCAATACTAAATTCCATCAAGATTAATAATAAGGTTACACAAAAACAAAAAACAAACAATCTATTCCTGTTTTCAATGTGTATGGTGAAATGATAGGTGCAGGCCCGTACGCGCATATTTTTTTTACACAACTGTTTAGCCATTTTCGCGGAAAAAATTCCAAGAAGTGCTCTGGTGAAAGAGTCTAGGTCGTCAGCGCACTGTGTGCAAGCACGTATACACCCAGGGAAGGGAAGATGATAGAAAGTGGAAAACAAGGATAGTGGAGAGGATACGGAGATGGAAAAACAAGGAAATACATAAGGACAGAATAGAGGATAAGTCAAAGGAAGAACATAGAAATACATAATTGAAGAGCTAAGAGGATCATAGATCTAGACTAAGGAAAACCAGGGAAATACATAAAGAAGGAGAATTAGGGAATCTATCATATCATATGGAAGTCGATGTGAAAGATCCATGATGTAGGCAGCTCTCCCAATGTGCTCTGATATTCGGACACTTTTCACCGTAAGAGGGAATCAATCTTGTGTAACAATTAATATCATCTTATGAGGTATTCGCTATTGAACAATCTGGAGCATTCAGAAGTAGTTTTGGGTGAGTCATTTTGATAAAATTAACTGATTTCTCTTGTGAAAGTAGTTTACTCATGATCATGACACGGAGCAAGCGTTCAAGCAAGGCAGGGAAGTATCTCCCCTCATCAGGTATGGAGAGTACAGAAACAAAACAGCAAGCATCCCCCAGACGCCCATTTGCAGCTGATGTGGTCACTGACCGCAAGGTCGCTGCCCAACGAGGAATGGCAGCTGCGGCCCATGCCCCGGAAAAGGGGATGTTCATCAATTTTGACATTAATGAACACTTGCAAGATTTGCAAATTGGTGAAAAGGAGAGGATGGGAGATATTGTGGAAAGGGTAGTTAGGGCCACGGTGGAGGCAGCTGTTCCAGCCATCATCAAGGCAGTAAAAGATGTATGTCTCACTGCAGTGAAGGAGGAGGTGAATCCCCATCTCCTCCGTCTGCAGTACAAGACCGACCACCTAGAACAAATAAGCAGGAGAGACAACCTTAGAATAACAGGCATTGCAGAAGAGGGAAGAGAGGATGAATCTGAGGAGCAGCTTGCAAACAAAGTTTGCAAAGTTGCAATGCAGGCAGGGGTGGATCTAAAAGAGGTAGAAATTTCATCTTGCCATCGTTTTGGGAAGAAATCAGCAGATAGAACGCGTCAGACTTTTGTTCGTCTGAACAACAGGAGGCAGCGAGATCGCTTTTACGATGCCCGCTTCGCACTGAAAGGAAAGGATGGATGTGAGGGAGTCTACATCAATGAGGACCTCACTCCGATGCGATACGCTGTCCTGAGGGCAGCAAAAAGTTCTTCGTCTGTGAAGCGTGTTTCCACGAAGAACGGAAACATAGTATGCAAGAAAAAAGATGATGAATACGTAACGATTGCTTCACCAGATGACCTCTTTGAGGTTGGCTTCAACGATATTAATTACAAGGACTTCAAACTACATTTCATGGAATAAAGCATTTTTTAACCACCCCATGTGGGCACACTTTAAAACATCCTCAAAATGAACGATATGCTAATCTCTCATAAATTGACTCCTAATTCATTTGATACTGCTCTTAAATTTGATAAGTCAAACTCTTTAAAATTATCTCACATTAATGTTCGTTCTTTGTCTAAAATTTTTGAATCGTTTAAATTATTGTTTGAAGAATGCATTTGTACAAAGTTTGATATTATTGGTATGTCTGAGGTATGGAATGTAACCAACAAGTCAATATTCAGTTTGGAAGGATATTCGTTGGAAGTAAATTGCCGTCCTGGTGATTCAAGAGGGGGAGGAGTTGGAGCATATATTAATACATCTCTAAAGTACACGCGCCTTGAATATCGCGTCATTCATGCAGAATCCCTCTGGTTGCATATTGATATTACAGATAATGTAAAAGTTACAGTTGGAATAATCTATAGAAAACCTAATACAAATGTTAAGGAATTCCAAGATGATCTGTTGAGTGTGTTACAAGAAATGAGAGTAGATAAACATAAATGTGTACTTTTGGGTGACTTCAATGTTAATTCTTTGAGTGAAGAAGACACAGTAGAAGAGTTTCTGACATCATTACAATGTATAGGCTTGGATCAATTGATTCAATCACCGACAAGGGTAACAAAAGAGTCTGCTACTTTAATAGATCATATATATTCAAATATTAATATATCTGAAATTCATTCAGGTATTATACAATCTGATGTGTCCGATCATTTCACAGTTTTTGCAATCTTCAAGAACTTAGCAAAAGTGCAGTCTAGTAAAAAAATAATTCAATATAGATGTTACAAGAAATATGATATAAATGTATTTAGAGAAGATCTTGCAGCCTATAACTGGGAAACGGTATATAATTCAAAAGATGTCAACACAGCTTATCTCAATTTTTGTAGTTCTTTCTCAAACCTTTGTAATAAACATGCACCATTGATTACTAAGCAGTTAGGAAAGAAGAAAGCTGCCAAAAACCATGGATATCTCGAGGGATCATGAAATCTATTCGTGTAAAATATAGAATGTATTCAAAAGTTATAAAATCAAATCATCGACAGGATCTTGTTGATAAGTACAAAAAATACAGAAATGTACTGACCACTCTACTAAGAAATGCAAAAAGAAATTACTATTGCGATTTGTTACAAAATAATATGAAGGATACAAATAAAACTTGGGCCATTATCAATGAATTGTTAGCTGGAAAAAACAGATCACCGAGAAGCACTGAAGTGGACAAACTAATTAAGAAGGTTCATGGAGAAAATATGCAACTTACATCTCAATCTGATATTGTGAATGAATTTAATGACTTTTTTGTAAATATTGGACCAAATTTAGCAGATGAATTGCCGAATACAGATGTAGCATATGGTGATTTTTTGGGGCAGAATATAGAGCAATCTTTATTTTGGAAACCAATAACTGCAGTTGAAATTAAGAGTCAAGTTCTGCTACTTGATACCAAAAAGGCTTGTGGTCACGATAACATGCCAGTGCAATTAATTCGAGATAGTGCTCCATATATTTCACATCCACTAGCATATATATTTAACTTGTCATTAGAAACTGGCAAGGTTCCAGATGAAATAAAGATTGCAAAGGTTACTCCCCTACACAAAAAAGGGCCAAGAGAAGATCCAGGTAATTATAGACCAATATCGGTTTTACCTGTCATCGGTAAAGTTTTAGAAAAATTGATAAATATCAGATTAATACAATTTCTAGAAAAAAATGATATATTCTATTACCATCAATATGGATTCCGAAAGAAATATAGCACTAAATTGTCTTTGATCAACTTGATAAATTCAACTTTGAAATCTATAGATCAGGGAAAAGTAATTCTGGGTATGTTCATCGACTTTAAAAAAGCATTTGACACAATTAATCATAATATATTACTAGGTAAACTATCTAGTTATGGCATTCGAGGGTTACCTCTAGAATGGGTTAAGGATTATCTCAGTAACCGATTTCAGTTTGTCCAGTGTGGTCAAACGTTATCAGGAAGGAAAAAGATAAGATGTGGTTTTCCACAAGGATCAGTATTAGGGCCAACTCTGTTTTTAATCTATATAAATGATTTGCCAACTGTTACTGATTATTTCAATTTTCGGCTGTTTGCCGATGACTCCAATCTATTTCATACTTTTTCTGCTGACCAGGGTGAAATTGATGTAAATGAAGTGAATAACAACATACATAAGATACATAACTGGTGCACTGCTAACAAACTTACAATTAATTCAATGAAAACTAATTTCATGTTAATATGTAGTAGGAGGAAAAAAATAGGTATAAATGGTAAACTAAAAATCGCTGACGAGGAAATTAAAGAGGTTGATGTTGCCACTTTTGTTGGGGTTCACATTGATAGACATTTGTCTTGGAAGAGTCATATTCGTTTTGTAAATCAGTGTATTAGAAAGAAAGTTGGAGTGCTATTTAGATTGCGACATTTTGTTCCTAGCCGTACTCTGATATTATTATATAAAGCATTTATACAACCACACATTTCTTACGGAATAGAGGTGTGGGGAAGCACTTATAAGACTAGTCTAAGAAGTATATTATATTCACAGAAAATGGCAGTTCGTGCCATAACATTTAGTGAATGGAGAACTCCTTCAGATCCATTATTTAAAAGATTGCGAATCCTAAATGTGTATAATTTACATGATTTATCCATTTCTACTTTCATGTTTGATCTAGTCAATGGCAATTTGCCTCATATTTTGATAGAGTACTGTGACATTATAGAACATAGCTATTCCACAAGACAAAAAGAAGATGGACAATTACGTCTTCCAAAATTAAGAACGACACAAGGTCAATTTTCATTGTCTTTTGTGGGCAGTGAATTTTGGAATAGATTACCTGTTGATGTCAGATTGACAAGGTCGAGAAATAGGTTTCGGAATTCTGTTACAAGTCATTTGTTGAACAAGTCATGAATCTATGTTAGTTATGAATTCATATTTTACATTATTAGTTTGTATATTGTAAGACATTGTTGAGTACTGATTCTTGTTGTTTTTTAAAGCATCGATTGTAAAGGTAAATTCATTAATTTTTGTTTTGTTATATTCTCTAAACTGATTTGTACCAATATACTTTGTTAAGCTGTTTAAGGGGTTAGGCTCGACTAGCACATGTGCTATTATCTGGCCCCTTTTACCAACCAATAGTTTCTCTTCCTGTATATGTAATTATTGTATAAAATGTATGAAATGTATTGCTGTTGGTAAATAAAATCAATCAAAACAAAGAAATAGATGCATGACGAAGGAGAAAAGGATAGATTGAAGGAGAAACAAAGAAATACATAAAACAAAAGATAAGAGGTTAGAATAAAAGAGAACAAAGAAATACATAACGAATGAGAACTGGGGGATAGATTGAAGGAAAAACAAAGAAAATTAACGAAGGAGAAAAAGGATAGATTGAAGATTAAAAAAAGAAATGCATGACAAAAGAGAAGAGGGTAGATTGAAGGAGAACACAAAAATACATAATGAAAGAGAAGAGAGGATAGATATATTAACCCGAAACAAATAACGAGTATGTACACATGTACAACTCCAGCAATCTAACAAAACTGCTAAGGGTAATGCTAGACTCTGTCTCTAGTCGTTTTTACAGTATATTTGACTGAAGTGGCTAAACAGTTGTGTAAAAAAAATATGCGCGGCCCGTACAAACTAGGGGTTCGGGGGGGGGGGGGGTTCGCGCGAACCCCCCCCCCCCACCCCCTTAAAAAAAAGAATAATTTAAGGAAACGTCAAAGCTTCCCCGCTTCGCGCGGGAGTGGAGGGGGGGACTGAATTCAGACAAGTAGCCCTATTAAGCCCGTCTGTGCTCTAGTTTGGCTAGGGAGAATTACACCTCCCCGCAAGGTCACTGACACCGGGGCACTGACGTGTGGTTATCTCACCAAATCAGCCCTCAACTAACATAAGAAAAGGGGGATCATGGGGGAGCAACAGGCACAACTTAGGCATTGTTTGCTATATAGAGGGCGCAAGTATCTATAAGTAGTGCATTGTGGCTTTAATAGTCGAGAACGGTACAACTAATCGCCTTCTTTCTCTATAATTTAAAGAAACGTCAAAGCTCCCTCGCTTCGCACGGGAGGGGGAAAAGTCCCCCCTTCCTTCACCCCCCTAGGAAGCGCTCTTTAAGTGATTCGCATGTATCGCGTGCTCACTACCGCCCCCCTAAGATCCCGACCCCCCCCCCCCCACTCCGGGGTCAGAGGGACCGCATGCGTGTTCCCAAAATGTCCGGTTAACGCACCAAAGTCCGGCTCGTAGTACACAAAAAATCCGGCCCGTATTGACTTTACACACCGGACTTAGGTTTTTTTCTTCAAAAGGAGGGAACATGCATACGTGTACCCTAAATAACACGCCGTGGCGGGTGCCAGATAAAAATATCAGAGGTAAAAATGTCAGAGGAAAAAATGTCAGAGGTAAAAATGTCAGAGGTAAAAATGTCAGAGGTAAAAATGTCAGAGGTAAAAATGTCAGAGTTAAAAATGTCAGAGGTAAAAATGTCAGAGGTAAAAATGTCAGAGGTAAAAATGTCAGAGGTAAAAATGTTAGAGGTACAAGCAAAAAAAATGAGTGCCGTCATAATATCTCAGCACTTTTATCAAACAGAATGTCGAGACGTACAGCTACTGCATGGGCTAGTCTATTATATTCTTTTCTTCCATAATGTAAATTTTTATAAATGGCTGTGTGTTGTATTTCGTACATGTCCTGAGGATAATACAATGTGGAAAATGGATTTTGAAATTGATTTTTTTGTTGTGATTAGGCTTGCATATATATTATGTATGAATGTCTTTTTTTGATATTTTAAATTGGTTGATGTGTTAATGTTTGTGACTCGGACCGGTTTGGCCGGTGGCAGCCTACAACTAGCTAGCTCGTGTAACGTTCCAGAGACGAACAAAGTCCAAACGAAGAAATGAAAGTTCTCGACAAAAGTCAAGTGTTAAAGTGAGTAGTGCATTTAGTACAAATAATTACATATAATCACAAGGAATCACGAAAAGTTACATATATAGGCTGGGCGCCCCGAACTCTGCTAAAGCTTTAGCACCTCATGGCGGCAAAGGAAGTGGAGTAAGAATGAGAAAAAACAAGAAGTCGCCCGAAAAGTGAAAAATCGCTCCGAAAACTAAAAACCCGCTCCAAAAAGTAAAAGACCGTCTCGATTCAGAAGCTCATCCCCATTTTAAACCCTCCGACACGTGTGACCCCTTATAAGGGCGTGTCACTACGACGCATTGCGTCAAAATAATCCACTCCTCTGTGGCGAACGCAATTATTCTACTCCGAGCTTGGGGACCGTTGTCGTAGAGGAGGAACTGCGTTGGGTTGGGCCCATCCGTCATCGTTTGTTCGGGATCCATGTTCGATTCTGCTAGAGTTGCAGGCTCCAGAGGTCCTCTGCGTTGATTAAGGATTGTCCTTCTGATAACGGTGCGGCTTGGCAGATTTCCCTGTACTTCTCTAGGCAGATTTCTCACCGTATCCGTATATATTTGTTTGGGCGTGTCGTTGGTGGTCGAGGCCCGTGCCTTCATTTGCTGCCGCGCTTTTGCTCTCTCCGTGTGGGTTGGCTGTGTGCGGTTGGGCCCGCTTGAGATCTGTTTTTAAGGTTCCTTTGCACCCACGTGTACGCCTCACACACTTCCAAAGAATGGACACCTTGCCCTCAAATACTTTTATGTACATATGCCCCTCATTATTATGACCTTCATTCCACCCTTATTTGATGCAATTACCTCCATCGCATGTCATTTGTCCTTTTTGATATCTATACGTTCATGTCGAGGGAATGATTGATGCCCATTGCTGTTCTCACAGACTATTTATACCTCAATAGTAATCCACAATCAACTTTTTTGCACATCATTATAGAAATAACGATGTAACTTAAACCGAACCTCTGCAAAGCGCGCGCTTCTCTGGAATGTGATGGTGCGGTTGGCATTTAAAGATAAAGTTGAGTTCAGGGCCCCGTCTTACAAAGAGTTGATATCAATCGCAACTTATTTGCAATTAATATCAATCGCAACTATGTACATAAGAGATAGGAGACTGCAAACTTGCGATTGATTAGAGGACTTGCGATTGATTTGGATCAATCGTAACTCTTTGTAAGACGGGGCCTTGGTCTTGCGATTGCACTGTGAAAGAAACGGTGTGGAAGCAATCAGAAAAGGTTGATCATCTAGCATAAACATGTAAGTATTGGTGTGTAGTGCAAGGTTTTGGAGTATTCAAAATGATAAAAACTTTGGTCCAGTCTTGGTAAAGTAACAAGCACTGTACACAGAAAGATATTGATATGGGACTACACAAACATATGGCATTCAAATCGGGCCTCATTTTAAAGCTGTTACTTGTCATATCTATGACATGAAGTCATTTGAAATAGATTTTCAGGGAATAACTTTTTTCTTTGATGTTCTTCCACACTTGCATAATAAGAATGATAACAAACGCTCACAAATTATTGTTCACCTTGAACTCAACCTTCTCTTTCATTGATGTAACATGGGGGGCTTTCTGCTTTGTATCGGAGTAACAAAGCTGCTTATTGATTTTCTCTCAGACTATTTGATACCGCAATAGTAATCGACAATATTTTATTGCAACGCGCGCACTTCGGGAATGTGATGGGTTAGCACTGATAACATGGCTTTCAGCTTTGTTTCAGAGTATCAAAATACCAAGCCCACAAGAAAGTGGAATTGTCGGAAATATGCATTTATATGCATTTATTGTAAATTACATATAATAGTAGTCATTGCCACGCAGTTAAAATGTCCAACAATCTTCAAAAGTGAAGGAGAAGTGGGGGGGGGGTTCATAGATATCTGATCCTATTTTGGGGGCTGTACTGACTTTTCTTTTTATTTAATAATTACACCATGCATGGAGCGACAACTCAGCCTATAAAACATGGCCAAACTTCTCGATTTTAGAAATCTTTTTCCCCAGAAGTTTGCTCAGTGTACCAGTACCATTTGCTTTTACAAAAGCATAATATACCGGTATATAAATATTGAATAAGGCAGACTTATGGGACATGCATGGTTGCTACTCCGAGTTTCACGCCTTGCAAGCGATCATCAGACAACTGATAGCATTCTTACATGATTCCGCTGCAACCTTGGTACAAATACGCTCAAAATAAGACTTAACTAATACAATACCTGAATACAATATAATAAGAATTACTCATGAGTAATTATAATTGTATTTTATTAGTTAAGTCTTATTTTAGGGGTATTTGTACCAAGGTTGTAGGATAATCATGTTTAAGAATGCTATCAATTGCGTGATGATTGCTTGCAAGGCGCGAAACTCGGAGTAGAAACCATGTCCCATTAGTCTGCCTGCTCTGCCTAGGCATTGACCACTGTTCGGAAGGATTTATTAGCAAAGCATAATATAAGAGGAAGGGGGAGACTAGCCGGGTCACCGTGCCCCAGAAGAAGAATATCCCCCCCCCCCCCTCGTCTTCCTTCGGCAATAATCGGGCAAAAAGTCACCATTTGGGGACATTTTTACCTCTGACATTTTTTCCTCTGACAGTTTTTTACCTCTGACATTTTTTTCCTCTGACATTTTTACACCGAGCCGAGTGGCGGGGGGGGGGCCTACGATTATGACTAACTTGACAAAATAAATCGTATATTTATGTCGTCTAGGAAAATGACCATCTGCGCATACCCGAGTACTATAGATAGTTCATAGGAAAAATATTAAATTTGTAGACATTTAGGACATTGGTCGATGAAGGATAATAATAATAATAATAATACTCAGTTATTTTATAGCGCATAAAACATTACAGGATAGCATGTCCCTATGCGCTTCAAATAGAAAGGAAAGAATTACAAGAAAAAGTCATACAAATTAGAAAATTCACTTAGAAGCAAAGAAGTACATGTAGTGTTGGACGCTGAGTTCATGAGTGTACACTTTTAACATTGAATAAATACGTTTTAAGAGAAACCTTAAACTTGTTTAAATTATTGTGATTTCTCATGGAATCTGGAAGTGAATTCCATAAAACTGAGGAGGCGTGCGTAAAAGAACGTTCACCGTATGTTTTTGTTGAGGTGGGAGGAACAATGAATAGATTTTGAGCTTGATCTTAAAGTACGAGTAGGCCGATATAATGATAAAAGTTCACATAAATAAGAAGGGGCAATGTCATGAAAGCATTCGTATGCAAAAACTAATAGTTTAAACAAAATACGGGAGTGGACAGGAAGCCAATGGAGATTTCGTAGTATAGGTGTAATTGATTCGTATTTCCGAGGTCGGGTCACTAATCTTGCCGCTGAATTTTGAATAGTTTGCAATTTTTTGATTTGTCGCTGAGGAAGACCGAAAAGAAGACTGTTACAAAAATCAATGTGGCACAAAACAAATGCATGGACTAATTTTTCAGTGGTGGGCCTATCCAAAAAAGCACGTATTTTTCCAATCCTATACAAAGCATACGAAGCTGCACGACATTTTTGAGATATAAAATTCTCAAATGTCAACCGACAATCAAGAATCACTCCAAGGTTTCTACAAGATCTGTTTGCATGTAACAATGTCGCATCTAGATCTATAGACTGAATAGATTGCGTTTCTCGAAAACGTGAAGAAATGTGGAGGAACTCTGTTTTACTACTGCTTAGCTTCAGGCTATTTAGCCGTTTTGTCGTTAATCGATGGCGTCTACACCCCCCCCCCCCCTCACTGAAAAAGGTCTAGCGATGCCCCTGCTCGCAATGACTCACTATCACCTCTGGCTCAAAGTTGGCAACCGTAAGAACCCCCCCCCCCCCCCCCCAAAAAAAGTTTGTACAGGCTTGCAGGTTGTGTGTATTATTATGATGTGTATGTTCTATAAATTTCTATCTTGTTTCAAGACAACCTACCTCAGCCTCATTCTTCGTTTGGTTTGTTCCTTTTATTGTATTTGCTTTTTTCTTTTGGTTTGGCTATTTAAAGTAAATTATTCTTTATATTTCGTGTGTGAACCTTTATGCATGTATAGATAGACTTGAATAACTATTACATTTATCATGTCTCGAATTAATTAATGTTTAACTTTTTCTGAACCTGCACGCATATTTATGTTTACATTCTTTCTTTCTTCCTGTGTTTGTTCTGTATTTATCATTATAGCCTACCCCCTTGTTGCTACGAGGGCCAGATATCCCATTGTTGATGCACTATATATACCTTAGCAGACCTCCTTACCCATCACAACCACCATCGCCCCCACCCTCAACAGAAAAAAGACAATAAATGTTCGGTACATATTCGGATTTCATTACCTCTTTGTACGCTTTATATGACGCGAAAACCTTCCAAGGTCCAAAAACTAAACATAATTATAAAGTATATTAAACAATTGCTAGTTTCTTTAATAGCAAAGTCAGTCCTTAACTACTATGATGATGGGCCTGCTTGGTCTACTTAATGTCCCAGTGGCGTAGCCTGGATGAAATCAGTCGGGGGCAGGGGTGGGGCAAGATTTCCAACAAGGACGATATATAGGATTATATGTGTGTTATGTTTCATTTCATGCTTTCGTCCCAACAGGAGCGGGGGATGTCTCTATAAAATTATAAAATATAAAAGGTAAAGATAAACCTACTTTTAAAAAAGACAAATATTCAGGGGCATGTGTCGCTCCCCACAAACACACCTACGCCACGGTCGTGGGGGTGTCCATTTGTTATGAGCATTTCGTGTATTAATTAGGCCTATTTAATTTTTATGAATTACAATCCTCACTCATTTCGTATTATGAATAGCGACCCCTACTCCTATTATGAATAGCGACCCTCTACTCCTAATATGAATAGCAATTTTCTAGTCCTGTTATGAATAGCGACCCTCTGCTCCTAATATGAATAGCGACCCTAGTTTCGTATTTTGAATAGCGACTCTCTTCTATTATGAAAAGCGACCCTCATCCCGTATTATGAATAGCGACCCTCTTCTCCTATTATGAATAGCAATTTTCTAGTCCTGTTATGAATAGCGACCCTCTGCTCCTAATATGAAAAGCGACCCTCATTTCGTATTATGAATAGCGACCCTCTTCTCCTATTATTAATAGCGACCCTCAATTCGTATTATGAATAGCGACCCTCTTCTCCTATTATAAATAGCGACCCTCATTTCGTATTATGAATAGCGACCCTCATTTCGCATTATGAATAGCAACCCTCATTTCGTATTATGAATAGCGACCCTCTGCTCCTATTATGAATAGCGACCCTCATTTCGTATCATGAATAGCGATCCTCTTCTATTATGAATAGCGACCCTCATTTCGTATCATGAATAGCAACCTTCTAGTCATATTATGAATAGCGACCCTCTTTTCTTATTATGAATAGCGACCCTCTGCTGATATTATGAATAGCGACCCTCTTCTCCTATTATAAATAGCGACCCTCATTTCGTATTATGAATAGCGACCCTCATTTCGCATTATGAATAGCAACCCTCTGCTCCTATTATGAATAGCGACCCTCATTTCGTATCATGAATAGCGATCCTCTTCTATTATGAATAGCGACCCTCATTTCGTATCATGAATAGCAACCTTCTAGTCATATTATGAATAGCGACCCTCTTTTCTTATTATGAATAACGACCCTCTGCTGATATTATGAATAGCGACCCTCTGCTCCTAACATGAATAGCGACCCTCATTTCGTATTATGAATAGCGACCCTCATCTCCTATTATGAATAGCGACCCTCATTTCGTATTATGAATAGCGATCCCCTTCTATTATGAATAGCAACCCTCATTTCGTATTATGAATAGCGACCCTCTTCTCGTTTTAATGAATAGCGACCCTCTCCTTCGATTATGAATAATGACCCATATGAATAATAACCCTTATGAATAGCGAACCTCGTTCTCAATTATGAATAGCGACCCTGATTTCGTATTATGAATAGCGACCCTCTTGTGGTATTATGAATAGCGACCCTCATTTCATTTTATGAATAGCGACCCTCTTCTTTTATTATGAATAGCGACCCTCTTCTTGGTTGATGAATAGCGACCCATTTCTAGTATTATGAATAGGGACCCTTATGAATAACGAAACCGATTTCGTATTATGATTAGCGACCCTCTTATCATATTATGAATACCGACCGTCTTCTTTGAACTTGAATAGCAGTCCATATGAATAATGACCCTTATGAATAATGACCCTCTTCTAAAAGTATGAAAAGCGGTCCTTATGAATAGCGGTCCTTA
Organism: Strongylocentrotus purpuratus; assembly: GCF_000002235.5. NCBI lineage: Eukaryota > Metazoa > Echinodermata > Echinoidea > Camarodonta > Strongylocentrotidae > Strongylocentrotus > Strongylocentrotus purpuratus. The sequence goes on from NW_022145607.1 coordinate 30,062,510, forward strand.
GGAATAGCGGACCTTATGAATAGCACTCCTTATCAATAGCGACATTAACCCCAGGGTCCGCCCCCCCCCCCCCCCCCCCCCCACTCAGTGTTATTTAGGGTACGCATATGCATGTTCCCTCCTTTTGAAAACACCCCCTTAGTCCAGTGTGTAAAGTCAGTACGGGCCGGATTTTTGTGTACTACGAACCGGACATTTTGGGAACACGCATGGTATCCTCCGTTCACGGAGTGGGGGGGGGGCGGGGCCCAGGGGCAGTGAAAATAGGGTACTAAGCGGTTAAATGGATAGTTGAGTTCTGTTGCAGACGGCGATATAAATCAAGAAAAGACAATTAAGGTCATTGATTTGTTTAAAGTATCAATATTAAACAGCAAGTTGTCTTGAAATTCTTAAATTGAATTAAAATCTGTGATCAAATGCTCACCTGTAATATATCACGCTGTTGTACGGTAACCCGACACATGCTCCGGTGACGATCACTCCGGTAACAAATGCTCCGCAAAAAGCGACAATTGCTTCACGTGATTTGCTCCGAGACATTTCCTCCGACGTCAAATGCTCCGCCGACAGTTGCTCCGCCGACATTTGCTCCGACGACATTTGCTCCGCCGACATTTGCTCCGACGACATTTGCTCCGCCGACATTTGCTCCGCCGACAATTGCTCCGCCGACATTTGGTCCACCGACATTTGCCCCGCCGACAATATTTCTTTCATTGGTTATTGTTTTTGTTTTGTGTGATTTGATTTGTTGTTGCTATTCAGGGCCGTAGTCAGCATTTTGAGAAGGGGGCTGCGTTTTAATTATACGATCAGGAGACACTGATGGAAAAAAGTGATAAACCTTTGAAATTTGTTCCGCCGACAATTGTTCCGTCGACATTTGGTCCACCGACAATTGCCCCGCCGACAATATTTCTTTCATTGGTTATTGTTTTTGTTTTGTGTGATTTGATTTGTTGTTGCTATTCAGGGCCGTAGTCAGCATTTTGAGAAGGGGGCTGCGTTTTAATTATACGATCAGGAGAAACTGATGGAAAAAAGTGATAAACCTTTGAAATTTGTTCCGCCGACAATTGTTCCGCCGACATTTGGTCCACCGACATTTGCCCCGCCGACAATATTTCTTTCATTGGTTATTGTTTTTGTTTTGTGTGATTTGATTTGTTGTTGTTATTCAGGGCCCTAGTCAGCATTTTGAGAAGGGGGCTGCGTTTTAATTATACGATCAGGGGACACTGATGGAAAAAAGTGATAAACCTTTGCAAAAGACGCAATCCTGTTTTCGGGGGGTGGGAGGTGCAGAAGCTTTTAAGTAATAGATAAACTTGTCTCAACCTTGAGTAGACTTTCATTAAAAAAATAATGATTACTTTTTTCTTGGGCACAATATTACAAATATTTATTCCCTTTTGGTAAGCGATGGTATATAGCGAGAGAGAAAGAGAGAGAGAGAGAAAGAGAGCCCCAAAATGTAGACTAAACATTATTATTGAATAGCATCTTCCTGCTTAATTTCCCTCCTTAATTAAATGAGCCTGTTTATACCATAAACCGACGAGCGAGCGTTTTAAACCAAATAATTGTTTTCCAGAATAATGAGTATCAAACAGAGTTTTCTTGCTGCGGGATGGGTCGGGCACATTCATAGTGAAGGCGATGTCAATTTCATTTTTAGCGAACGGGCGGTTTTAAGCTTATTTTATATTTAATATCATCCACCTGCCTTCCGCCCTTCTTCGTCTGACGTTTAGGAGCTGCAAATTCTTCAAATGAATATGTTTAAAACTATAATCGCGAGTTAGCGTAGCAAGTAAGCGATTTTTTTAACACTTCTCTTTTGATAATAATTATAGGCATAATTTTGCCATTAAGTGACTGTGTCTTGTTGTCCCGAGAAACGGAGGGCACAGATACATTTAAGGGGACGTTTGTTTTAAATATTATTATTTCTTTATTTGGCAAACAAGGAAGGTAAAAATCATAGGTTATAATCTTGAATAGAATCTTTCTACATTACACCCTTTTTAATCAAATGGGCAAGTATTATTTCAGAATTATTGTTTACCCCATGTTGCCGGGCGAGCTTTGCGAATGGTCGAAGTTCTTTGGCTTGCCATTTCATATCGAAAAGCATATGCGTGCCTAGCATTGCTTTTCTTAATCAATGATTATTTCACGAGCATGTAGGCCTATATTTCATACTCCATTCATGTCTTATTTTCCCCTACGTGTCGCGACGCCGCACCGGCAGGATTAATCGTCATTAATTATACCGACATCGTTCCGACACAAAGTTGTAGACCAATGCAAAAATATGGAAATTAGGTCTTCCTCTATTCTTTTTTGTGTCCCTTTTCCCTTGTCTTTAGCCTTTTATTTTCTTGGAGCATTTGAATTTGTTGGAGCATTTGAATTTTGCAGAGCACTTTTGGGGGCGGAGTTGTCGGAGGAGCAATATTGTCGGCGGAGCAATTGTCGGCGGAGCAAATGTCGCGGAGCAATTGTCGCTTTTTGCGGAGCATTTATCGGCGGAGCAATCGTCGACGGAGCATGTGTCATGGATTCTGTTGTAAGGCTCCCTTGCCACGTGGGGAGTGAAAGAGACTGGAAATGAAAATGTGAATAGCTAAATATACAACTATGACTATGTTTTCAAGCACAAATTGAACACATGCCAAATACGCCCTGGGTACAAGTCAATATACTATATCGAACAAATATTGGTAAATTTATTTGAGCTGCTTACCTATGCAAATATAATTTAGGATGAATGGTTTGATTTATATGAAGCCTTTGATATACGCTAGATAGTGCCAAAAAGGGGTTTCCATTTTAAATCTCCTCAACGTGTGTCTGACACACAATCCCACATACCATCTCTTTCCCATTCTCTCTCTCTCCCTTTCTCTCGCTCTTCTCTCTTTCACCATTTCTCTGACCTTTAAAGCTATTTCTTGAATTTGAGTGTAATTCGCTGCGATTAAAACTCCCACATACACAGGATACCTTGTAATGCCTTCACTATAAATAGCTATATAATAAATTATATATCACAGTTCTTCAAATTCGTATCAATTGTCAGGTGTGATTTTAGTCAAAGTATTAACAAAATTATTTTGAAGTGATGGCGTTATATTTTGCTTTAGTATTCACTATGTAGGCCTATAGCCCAAACACAGGTTGTTATATTTTTACAATCGCTTAAATATCGGGTTCTGTATGTATATGTTTGCTGTAGTTGTACTTATATATGTATAGTGTAAATCTTAATTTTCTTAATGTATATTATGCCTTCGCTATCCAGCTGTCCGGTTACGGAGATGTGTTAATAAATCTCGAATCCTCTGTATTTTGTTCTACGTTAAGAGTTATTAATACCTATCAATTCTAACTACAATGGTAATGATAATTTAAAAAAAAATCATATTGAAATAATGATGATGTTGATAATAGTTATGATGATGATAATAATAACAATAATAATAATAATAATAATAATAATGATGATGATGATAATAGTAATAATAATGATTATGTTAGGCAAGGTTTGTGGTCACACCACGTATTCTTTCGACAACATTAGTTGGCCTTGAAAAGGGCCACTCATGCTCTATCTTGACATGTCCATAGGTTGTACCTACAATGTATCGTATTCACGAAGAGTGTGTTGTTGTTATTGTTTAGTGCTATCGACGTTCATTCGTTGAGAATATATATCTAAACTTTACGTTTTTTACTCTTGATATGATAACATTTTTGTTCATCATGATAATCTTTACAAATTTTAAAGAAATTTATACATATATGTTGTTTTATTCTAGGAAGATAACAGAGGAGTAAGATCTCAGATCTACTGGTTCATAAGCTGGTCTGAAACTTGAATGAAATTATCCCACTTTCATAATTATGAAAACAACTTCATAAGTGGGAAAACGGAAGTTCAATTCACTGCGATATTACACCCCCATTGAGTTACCTGTTTAATGAGACACCTTGTAAATATAATGTTTATTATGAAGATAACAGACTTTAATTTCGTAGTAGTTCTAAGATATCCTACTCATCAAAGTACATGCCCTTTGACCGTGAATGGGCAATGTATGTTTGCTTAAGAGTAAATGGAAATTCAGGCTGTGCTGATAATTCTCCCGCCAAAACTTTGCCCTTTGAAATAGCGTCTGTTTGGGGCCCTCAGGGGGTAATCTCTGTGTTTAAACAAAAATATGTACATAACGCCCTTCTGGCTAATGTGGCTTTTTTTCAATTCAATTCAATTCGATTTATTTCAAACATAAAAATACATGTACAATAATTCATGGGAATATACAAACATAGGGTTAGGAGCCCTATAAAAAAGTTTGAATACAAACTTGTCGTTGGGGCACCAATCATGACATATATCTCGAAAAATTAATGGGAAACAAATATATACCAGAAAAAGATTATAAAGACCTATATGACTGTGAGCATGAAACATTTATAAACAAAGCACCTGCGATGAGCGCACATGGCCACGGCGTCAAGCGACACTGCATCCCTATGCTCCCTAATGCCTAGGTCACATATAAACCGGGCCCCGTACGATTTTCCCTACCCGGCGGCTTGCCGTGGATTTAGAGAACGTACGGGAACCGTCCGATTTGCATTTCTACGGCATGTGTGGTCACATATTCTGCGGCGCCCGGGAGGTGCCCGGAGAAAATTGGTCGAGTGAAATGCAAGGCACCCGTAAGGGTGCCGGCAGTGTGCCGGCCGAGTGCCGGCCGGTAACCTTACGGGCTCCGTCCGATGAGCAGGTGTACCGATGGCTCCCGGAAGGTACCCTGCCGGGGCCCGGCCGTGGTCCTCAAGGCGCCCGGCCGGGTGCAGTGCGGTGCACTGAACTACAGAGTGAGTCAGAAAAAATGTCCCACTTTTTAAAAGTTGTATTGTTTGAAGTATGAATATTTAATCATGGGTTTCATGATATATCAAGATAGAGTTATCCTCCCAGTACATTTAGGTACCATTTTCATTTGAATCTCTGCATGCATCACTGAATATCAGACAATCTTTACAAGACTGCCAGATCTCACTTGCGCCAAGTTATGCCTAGGTCACATATAAACCGGGCCCCGTACGATTTTCCCTACCCGGCGGCTTGCCGTGGATTTAGAGACCGTACGGGAACCTTCCGATTTTCTTTTCTACGGCATGTGCGGTCACATATTCTGCGGCGCCCGGGAGGTGCCCGGTGAAAATTGGTCGAGTGAAATGCAAGGCGCCCGTAAGGATGCCGGCCGATAAGCTACGTGCTCCGTCCGCTGAGCAGGTGCACCCGTGGCTCCCGGAAGGTGCCCTGCCGGGATCCGGCCGGGGTCCTCAGGGTGCCCTGCCGGGGACTGGCCAGGGTCCTTAAGGCGCCCGGCCGGGTCCCGTGCGGTGCACTTAACGATGTGTCCTCTGAAATCCGCACCTCAAGGTTCCCGTAAAGATTTTTCATGAGAATTGACCCCCAAAAATCGTGAGGGGCCCGTCCGGACACCGTCCGGAGCCCTCACGGGACCCGTAAGGTGCCCTGCGGGCCCTTCACGGGCTCTCTACGACCTAACGGTCAGATAAAAACGCCGGGAGAATTGGGAGCAGCCGACTCAGCACCACGGCGCCCGTACGGCTTCAAAAACTGTCCCGGCGCCCGTAGGATCTTTACGGTAGCCGGCCGGACACCGGCCGAAAATTCCCAAAATGTCTGTTTTTACTAGCCGTACGGGCCCCGGAGTGTATATGTGAAAGCCCCATTACTGGGTGAAAAATAAAACAGTGCATTGAACAAAGAAAGTCACACACACACACACGCACACACACACGCACATACACACACACGCAGGCGCGTACGCAGGATTTTTTCAAGGGGGGGGGGGGTTTAACATTTATAAATCGGGCCGAAAATTTCGCAACGACTCAGCCAGCCGCTGAATAAGGGGGGGGGGGGGGGGGGGGGTGGGGGTGGGGGGGGGGGGGTAATAAGAGGACATTTTTTTATATTTTGTTGGTCCCAAAAAAATCGCAACGACTCAGCCGACCCGACCGCTGAATAAGCGGGGGGGGGGGGGGGGGGGGGGGGGGTCTCAAAATTTGAAAATTAGACATTTTGCTCCGTTGGGGGGGGGGGGGGTAAGGTCACCTTTTTTAGGTCAACTATGGTTGTTTTTGTGTTTTTTTTACTTTAAAAAAAAAAAAAAAAAAAGGGGGGTTTTAAGGTGTTTTTTTTTTTTTTTTTTTTTTTTTTTTTTGGGGGGGGGGGGGTTTACACACATAAAAATACCAAAGAGGGGGGGGGTTAACCACCCAACCCCCCCCCCCTGCGCCTGCATATGATATGAAAGGGCCGAACATGAACTTTCTATAAATGTGATTTTCTCTCTGAAATTCGGATACCTCCCGCCTAATGACCTTTTGGTTTTCTCTCTTCAAATTGTTTTTAATCACTCATGCATGAAATATGCATCATATGACTTGCATCAAATGAAAGAAGTGGATCAAACCTTACAAATATGTGTCATTTATTAATTATTATTGTGATAAAACAACGTTAATTCTCGGTTTCGTTTTTTTCTGGGAGGCATTGTTTAATTAGCATTTGTATCATTAGTATTATTATAATGATTGTTATTGTTATTATTATCATTATTATTATTATTATTATCGTTATCATTATCATTATTAGGATTATTATTCTTATCAGCATTATTATTATTATCATTATCATTATTATCATTTATATTATTGACATCAATATTTATATTAATACATCAACAAAAATTCATTTTAATTCAGAACACAATTTCAACAAAAACCAGTCTCAGAGCTATTGCACGATCATAATTTGACAGATGAAGGTTAGCCCTATAGCATGTATATGAAAATATAAAAATTTAGATCATACTAGTAATAAAATTTTGGAACGGTTTGGAATGGTTAAAAATAGATTGTGTACACTGCAAATTCGTTGTGTAATGACTTTACACAACCATTAGGAAAACATCTCATTTGAGCTCTGCTCACCAGTTCACCATTTTTCCTGGAGCTACCATAATCTGATAGGAGCACTGACCACTGATAAAGGGATTACCAGTAGGGTCCATGGGGAGAGAGACAGCGGTCAATCATAGCCTAGTTACTGATAAAGGGATTACCAGCTGGTATCTGATATCCAGTCCAGATTCATAGTCTTCTCATCGCAGACCCTACACCTATATTTATAATAGGCCTGGATTCAGTGTGTCTAAAGTCTCACTTCATATTTTTTTTTTTAGCAAGTACTAGCTATTTAAGTTTCTTTTACGTATAGAAGAGAACATTGATGTGCTTGGAAATGGAAAAATGCAGAAGGAAAATATAAAGGGAGGATAAAATAGGGAAAGACGGGTGATAATAAGGAAAGATGGAAATGGAGGGAAAGAAGGAAGAGAAAATAAAGAATAGCATAAGGAAAGATGGAAAAGGAAGATAAAAAGTTTAAAAAGAAATACATAAGGAAAGATGGAAACAGAAGATAAAGAAGGTTAGAAAAAAAAAGAAATACATGAGAAAAGATAGAGAGAATAAAACAAGGTGAAAATAGAGGAATACATAAGGAAAGATGAAAAAGATAAAATTAGGAGAAAATAAAGAATAACATAAGGAAAGATGGAAAAGGAAGATAAAAGAAGGTTTAAAAAGAAATACACAGGGAAAGATGGAAACAGAAGATAATGAAGGTAAGACATAAAGAAATACATGAGAAAAGATAGAGAGAATAAAACAAGGTGAAAATAGAGGAATACATAAGGAAAGATGAAAATTAGAAAGACGGAGAAAATAAAGAAGGGCATAAGGAAAGATGGCTAAAGAAGATAAAATTAGGAGAAAATAAAGAAATATATAATGAAAATTAGAAAAGAGATGTTGAAAGAAGGAGAAAAATAAAGATTAATATCAGCCGAAAGGTATATAGAACAAAGGTGATAATAGTGAAAAACATGAGGAAACATGGAAAGGAAACATGGAAAGGAAACATTGAGAAGATAAAGAAGTTAATTGGACAAATAAACTTTAAAAAAAAACACCAACCAACAAGCGTTAACTGGACCAAACTTTGATTGGTCATGTTGCTGCATAATAACCTAAAAAGGGCGACTTGAAATAATCGCACTGTCACAAGTATTTTAGTTTTTCTGCATAAATATAATCATTACCTTAAAACATAAAGGTTAGATGGCTTATGTATTGAACCAAATCATTAATAGGCAAGCTTGCCCAGTACCTCTTTGATCAAACGACACGGCGAATTTTTAAGAACACTAAAAGAAAATACACTGAAAAACGGCCGCTCAGAGTGCCGGGCGCATTCACGATACTGCATGTGGCAAGCTGTTCCGAATTGGGTGGTGGAGTAACGCCTTTAACAGAGGCTATATTTGTCGACCTTACCCGACTTTCAAATGGAGAATCTCACTTTTCGGTGAACGGGGACCGAAATACCCCACTTGCGTGTCTGGTATTACAGACCGCTTTCTTTCCCGATATCTTCGCGTACACCAAGCTTCGTGAGAATGAGCAATCTCAGAATCTGGATGAATGTTGTCCTTGTAGTGTGAGGGGTGTGAGGTTCATGAGTAATTATTGTTATAAACTACGACATATAGTATGGATGATAATGTTTGTCAAGTTTATTGCGGACTATGTCATCCTCATGAAAGTATTAGATCAAGTAAAAAGGCTTCAATTAAAATAGTTAAACATGACCAGAAATCATTTCGATGTTAAGATATTTTTGACGCACTTCTCGTCATGATATTGAATTTATAACATAGAACGAAACGAGGACATCATAATCATAAAGACGTTCGTTGTGCAGATATGTATTTGCTTATTAATACATACAGTGACAAATAGAATAATGCGCTATAATCATGAGCAAAAAACCAAGAGGTTTCGGAGAAAGGTAAAAAATCATCAGAGCAGTCAATTAGGCAATTCTTCAACAATCTTTAGTATCAAAAAGTGAAAAGGTTTAACTGTCGTGATAAAAATGAGCTTGTCATAGAGATTTATTATACAAGTGAGCATCGAAATGTTTCTTTAACGGACTGCTATAAAATTTTGAAACCAAATACACTTGTGCTGAAATTTCATATCCTCAGTATCGAGAAGCATAATGTTCCATTATGGTTGCATCAACTATTGTAAAATAGATTAAGTCCTTCGATGTCTTGTAATGCCCTAATTACTCGGCTAATTATTATCTTTCTAAAGGATTGAAGATTTGAGAGTTTCTGTTTCTTTCGTGTTACATGCAATGGACATTCAATCATCACGGCTTGATGTGTTGTGGGGAAATAAATATTGTATCCTATACGTATACAGATCATATTAAATCGAATAAAAGTTTGATGAAATTCAATTCTTATCTTGCCAGAATCATCATTTTTTTAAATACCGTCTTTATAACGAATTCCAAGAAATATGCCGTCTGCCTAAACAACCACCCCCCCCCCCCCCATTTCAAATTTGACGTCTGAGCCCCGGCCACTCCCTATTTTCAAATCCTTGATCTGCCGTTTGGGGGGGGGGGGGCAAGAAATAGGCAAAGAAAGTTGAGTAGACCTTGAGATTACGCACGGAATAAATGTAACGAAAAAAATATTTACAACATTCTATTCTTGCTTTAATACCTCAAAAATATTTAATGGTCAAACCAACAAAATGTATGTTTTCCCGGCCTTTCCTTATAGGCCTAGGCCTACACCATTTTTCTAAACGCGTTCGAGTTTATTTCGTCTATGCGAATAAATTTGGTGGCGGAGTAACGCCTTTAACAGAGGCTATATTTGTCGACCTTACCCGACTTTCAAATGGAGAATCTCACTTTTCGGTGAACGGGGACCGAAATACCCCACTTGCGTGTCTGGTATTACAGACCGCTTTCTTTCCCGATATCTTCGCGTACACCAAGCTTCGTGAGAATGAGCAATCTCAGAATCTGGATGAATGTTGTCCTTGTAGTGTGAGAGGTATGAGGTTCATGAGTAATTATTGTTATAAACTACGACATATAGTATGGATGATAATGTTTGTCAAGTTTATTGCGGACTATGTCATCCTCATGAAAGTATTAGATCAAGTAAAAAGGCTTCAATTAAAATAGTTAAACATGACCAGAAATCATTTCGATGTTAAGATATTTTTGACAATTTTAGACAATATCATATTTAATTGTGTCCATGTACTATATCGAACTAGACAATTATGATGAAACTTGAAAGGAACATAATTATCACCAGGAAGTTCCTGATATAACTATGCTTATAAAGTGAAGCAAGGAAGATGAAACTGGCATCTCCCATGTATACCGGTAGCTATGAGAATGGACATAATCCGAACCTATATGAGACTGCGAATAAGACTAGAACATCATGGAGGAGTTCCAAGCAGTACTTATCAAGGTTGGGCTGGCGATGTCCTGGCAAAGTTTGTTTATACTGCAGATTGCTCTGTGGTGAGCTTACCACCAAAATGCACCCCACTTTCGGGTCCAAAGTGGGGTGAAGTTTAAATGGACTGTTTTCGTCATGATTGGGTGGATCACTCCTTACTCAGGGGTTGTGTTAAAGGGATAGTTGAGTTCTGTTGCAGAGGGCGCTACACAAAATATTTTTTTGTGAGATAATGAAAAACTGAGTGTCAAATGTGAAAGAACATACAATTTCAATGACAAAATCATCTTTGTTTGATCAAAATCGGTTCAGAGACGGCTGAAATATCCATAAATATAACGATTTCTAATAGTTGTGTACCACCACAGATATAAGATCATTTGAAAAAGCCGTTGAAAAAAACAAAATAGCGCCTTTTACGTCGTATTTCAGCCAATGCCGATGTTGGCTTTTTTGTTGGCATTTTCGTGTTGGTTATATTACGCAAACAGCCGACCCATGTATTGTTATTTATAATTAAATAATTAATAAACGGTCACCGTATTTTTTGAAAGTGGAGCTGAATTGGTATAATCGTATTGGCTAAAATTCACACATTTTGGGGTTTACAATTACCTTCATAGCAATTTTAGGATCTAAAAGTGCACTAGAAATGTCATAGATAAGAATAAGAGCAATAACCATGCACTTTGAAGGCATTTGCGGTCTAAAAACAGAACTCAACTATCCCTTTAAGTTGTGTAAAAAAGAAATAACACAACTTTACACGACGAATTTGCAGTGTAAAGTTGTGCAATTTAAAGAGAAGGTTGAGTTCTGGGAAGAGGTGAAAAATAATTTGAGAGCGGGAGAGTTTCTTCAGCCATTTTTGCCTTGTTTGGAATTCAGTACGATCGAGATTGCGCTTTTTGCCGTATTAAAAATACTGACCATTTTTTCGCACACGTACGGTATCCTCGATCGCCCAAACCAGTTTTTAACATGTGAACCTATGGGTATTTCACCAAGACTGAACTATTTTCTCGGTAACTGGAATTTTACCGGGAATTTTACAGGAATAGTTAAAACCATGACTGCAATTTTGACCAATCAGATGGCTGGATTTCTTAAGTGAGGTATATAATCATTACTGTCAGTTATGACTTAGGGCCGTAGGTCCACTAGTTGATAAGCATAGTAGCACACACGTGTTTTAGCAGTCACGTAACACAAAACACTTGCAAACTATTATTAGATTAACAATCTGAGAATGTATACTATTATCTAGATCTATTAAGAATAAATCATTGTAAAAATCATTCCATAAACTCGGGTAAACAAAATATTATTCCACCGTTATCACCAACAGTGTACTTATACATATTCAATTGAATTGAATTCAATTCAAAAATGGTTTTTATTGTAGCACAAACATGATTCATACAGGTTGAATTTTTACATGAAAGACAGCCATGACTGGAATATTCATGTTTACATTTTAGACACATTGAATAATACTTTTAGAGATATATACATGTACAAACTAGCAATATAAAAATAGGAATTAGATTCTGTAACTAAAAACCATGAACACATTGCACAAGTTTTCAACAATACAACAAAAACACTCATGAGCTGTTATGATTTAAAAATATCCTATCGAGTCATAAAGTCAACATAGCAAAGTTCAAGGTACAATGAGGGGACAAATACTGTCTAGACAGCATTTGTCCCCTTATTCATGTTGAAATCCTGTACTTTAAACATTGCTATATTATGTACGTTTTAATTAAAACGATAAAAATAAGTGACTTAAAAAGATCAACGTACAATTTTAATGACGAATTTAAAGTTAACCAATGTAGATTTGTCCACCCTGTGCCCTTTTTTCAGACGTGGCATTGCCAGTGGCCACAGGGCCTTCTAATGGGCAATTACGAATGAATACTATATAAGAATGCAGTCCGGCACTGGCGTACTGATCGGGATGCTTGGGGGCAGTTGACCCCCCCCCCCCCCCCCCCCTCGATACCAGTGAATTACAAATGATGCTGAAATGACAAGATTTTCCTTTTTTTTCTCTCTCATTTTTTCCCATTATGCCAGAGACGGCACTCCCGGCGCCCCCACTTTTCAGGTACCCCTAAAAGCCCCATTTTACATAGGACAAGTGCCCCTTTTCCCCTGTCCTTTTCCTCTCTTTTCATCTTGGATGAGTACGTCTTTTCAGGTGCGAAAAATTCTCCTTTTCACCTCTGATATGTTTGCCTTTTTTCCCTTTGACTCGTGCCCCTTTTCCTTTTTAATAAGTGTACTTTTTCCTTCTTAATAAGAACCCCCTTCACTTTCTCTTAAATGCCACTTTTCACCTCTGAAAAGTTCCCCTTTTTTTGTCACGAGCACCTTTTCTTTTCAAATAACTGTCTTTTTCCCTTTTGATAAGTGCCTACTTTTCCTTCTCTATAACATGCACCCCTTATTCAAGGCGACTTAGAGCCCCTTTTTCTTTAATTTTTCATAAAGCTCGCTCGCTCGCATTTATAAATGTTATAGTTATGTTACTTATAAACAAAACAAAAAAAATCTTTCCTCATTAAATTGTGCTTAATACTCATCGGGGTTTTTGTGTCTTCTTAATAAGATGTAATATTGCGCACTGGGACCTCGCAAATCACTCGAAAATTAATATTCAGACCATCACATTAACTGCAAAGTATGTTGCTTAAATAAGCAGTATCTTGTACCACGTAAAGAAAGAAACAAAGATTGATATCATTCCTGGTAGTGATAAATGGTAACAGACTAGTGCAAGTCAACCACTTCAAGTATGCAGTGTGCTGACTGAAGATGGCAAGTCTGCAAAAGAGGTCAACTTGCGCTCAGCTCTGGCAAGAGCTGCCTTCTTTCAACGACAAGATATCCTGATGAGCCACAACATTGACCTTAGTTTGAGAAAGCGTCTTGTGAAGTCTCTAGTATGGAGTGTACTGTTGTATGGGGCAGAGACGTGGACACTTGCCAAAAAGGACATGCAGTGATTGGAGGCGGTCGAAATGTGGAGCTGGCGCAAATTACTAGGTGTGTCTTGGAGGGACAGAGTTTCGAATGAAGAGGTGTTGCATCGAGCTCAAGAAAAGCGAGTGCTGATTCAAATTAATTAGAGAGAGACACACGAAATGGCTTGGACATATAATGTGGCATGATGAGGGCTTGATGCTCAGGGTCATAGAAGGTCGTATTCATGGAAAGAAGAAGAGAGGAAGACCTCGTAAAGGCTTTCTAGACGATTTAGGGGTATATACCAATGTCTAAAAATGGTGTAGGTTTTGTTGACGTCTCCTTTTGTACGTGCCCCCTTTTTCCAGAAAGTGCTCTTTTTGGTTGGTGCCCCCCCCCCCTCCAATTTTGGAAGACGCTCCGCCGCCCCTGCATTTTTATTCATGCTACTTGGTGGTGATAGGGATTTTCTTTCCCCCCCCTAACGTTTTTGTTCATTACGCCGAATTCTGCGGTCCGGTAACAGGTTCAGTTGCTGATAAGTTGGGTGAAGTTGTTTCATTCGTCCAGTAGTCGCACTGTGTAATTATTTGGTCTGCAGTTTGCGTCGTTAATCCTATCTAGCCCGGGCTAATTTGAAACTGCATAACCCTGCCCCCCTCCCCCATGATCTCGGCCGTTGAACGGCCGATCGCCGCGAAAATTAAGTGTATAGATACTTCACTCATTTGCATATTTATGGTAATTTATGCAAATAAGGTAATACAATTCACATTTTTACCTATAAATCATAATTGCTTTCACTACATATATTCTTTAGACCATTTCAGATAATAATACCAAATAAATTGGAAGAGCCAGGTTATTCCTTATGTTTTCTATTGATTTTATAATTTCTTATGTATTTCTTTGTTTTTTTAATCTATGTATTTCATTGTTTTTGTTGTTTTATTTTAATTCTAATTATAATTCAACTTTTTTGAACCCCGAAATAAACACCTAAACTATAAACAAGACCAAATAACCAATGTTTTATCTCTTTCGGGGAAAAATGAGATTTCCAGATGTTTTGTTCACAAATCACGAACATTTCGCCGGGCGTTCTTATTCATGATCACGCCACCTTCGGCTGGCAGCAAGTATGTAGGTGGAGGTCGCATATTGTGTTGGTGTGGTGGAGATCAAAATTTAAAAATGCCAGATTCTGGAGGAGTTTTTAAAACTTTTTTTCTTCATTAAGTGATATCGATATTCATTCTTTTTCGGCGTTTTTAATGCCAGGATCTAGGCTCTGCTTGAAGGGAAAGTCCACTGTAATAATAAGTTTGTTTTAATACGAGGGGGAAATGAGAACAACAGATCATTGAAGGTTTGAAAAAAATCGGACAATAAATAGGAAAGATAATGATTGTTGGTAAGGGACATTAATTTTGTTTAAATCCATAACTTTTCATGCAATACTTCGAATCTGTAAAATTAATGTAACAGTTAAAAAGTTGTCTCATTTCAGTTAGTACATTTCTTACCGTCTTCCTTATCCACTATTGCATGTTCATTTATATATTTGCATTCTTCATTTGCATATTTATTTTCCCAGCTCATGTTCCCTTTTCATTCACCATCTTACAGCACAGTCTTTCAGTTGCACTACTGCCACACCCTATTTTCCTTCCAACTCGTTCCTAGCTTTGTTGTCTTCTCATTCTCTATACATCGTTGCCTTTTCCTGCCCTAGCAACGTGCACTTTCTCTTCTCTCATTCGTTCTCTTTGCCTCTCACCTTTGATCTATCTAGCCTGTTCACCTCATTGGTTTCTCTTATCACATGACTTTCCCATGATTGGTTTATTTTGTTATGATGCCTGATTTGTACTTGGACACATGTTATAATTTGGGAAATTAAAGTGAGTTCTGTTCCGTCCTTCTTCGAGTGAGGTTGTCATTATCTACTGGCTTGAGTTACTTGAGTTTAGTTGGAGAGATTATTTTAATTTTGATGCAGCATGTTTGATGATTGATTTTGGTCAGCTATATTTCCCTCGGTTAAATAAACACGTTACATTAGCAACGCGGTCTTTAGATATGATGTCACCCCTCACATATTATACTTTGTTGAATGCAAGAAATGTCATTAAATTCCATTTTGATCAACAAATATATTTTCTTCATGCCTATCTCGATCAAAAACACCAATATATGATAAATCTACTATACCATTAACATTCAGGGAAATTGAGATTTTGGGTCATACTGTCGTTTAGATCAGGGGTGAATTGTGCGGGGATGACATCACAATTTCTGACCGCATTGCCAATTTTTCTCAAAGATTCCAAGATTTGCATAATTTCGAAAGATTCATAACTTTCTTATTTGTTGTCCGATTTTTCTCAAACTTTAACTGAAGTGTTTCTCTAAGGCTGCGTTCATGCTTAAATTTTGAAGGCAGAATGAGCGATCTGAAACGCTCATCGTAAACGCTCATCGTGATCGCAGTTCCACGATGTAGTGTTCATGCTTACTTCTCTGGCTCCCCAGGCAATTCTCCGTGTGTGGCCTTAATTGGTCTTCCAGCTGGATTCGCAAACCTTCACTGTGCATGCTACGTAGACCCACTAGAGGTCAGTGCGTTGACCCCATTTAAACGCGTTTACAAATTGTAAACGCATCTTTTTGTGAGTTTACGATCGGCGATCGTGATCGCCGTTTTTCGGTGATTCTACAAAAGTGAGCTAAGACGCAACCGTGTTTTAAACTAAACGCGTAACAGATGCCTGATTCTGGCCGTCAAAATCAAGCATGAACGCGCCCTAAGTTTTCTTCTACTATTAAAATCAATTCAATATAAGGGTGAACTTTCCCTGTGAGGCTTAATGAATTGTCGAAAGGTGTCAAATTAGCTGCATACTAAGCAAAGACTGACGTAAACCGTTGGAATGAGGAGGGCAGGGGGCACACTGCCCCCCCCCCCCCCCCACTTTTTCAAATACCCCAAAGTGCCCCTTTTTACAAAGGAAAAGTGCCCCTTTTACTTTGACAAGTGCCCATATTAGTTTTTAAAAGTGCCCTTTCCCCTTTCCACCTCTGATAAGTGCCCTTATTATTTTGACACGAACGCCTTTTCCTTAAACAAGTTCACATTTTCCTTTGCAATAAGTGTCTTTTTTAATCTCTAGTAAGTTCCCCTTTTCAGGTACAAGAAGTGCCCCTTCCCCTCCTGCTCTTTTCAGCTTATATAGATGCCCCATTTATGTTGACACGCCTCCCATGTCCTTCCTAACAGATGCTCGTTTTCCTTCTTATGAGTGCCTCTTCCCCTTCTCATAATTACCCCATTCAATCTTTGATTAGTGCCCCGTTTATTTAAACATGTGCCTCTTTTTCTTTTTTATAAGAGCCACTTCCCCCTTCTCTTTATAGATCCCCTTTCACCTCCGATAAGTGCCCCTATCAAAATCTGATCGGTGCCCCTTTTTTCAAAAAATGCACATTTCCCTTTATCATTAGAGCCCCTTTTTCATTCTCATAAGTGCCCCTTTTCACCTCTGATAATTACCCTTTTTAAAAATGATATGTGCCCCTTTTTCCTTTCTGATAAGAGACCTATTCTTTCTCATAAATGCCCCTTTTCACTTCTTATAAAGGTCCCTATAAAAAAATGCCCATTTCCCATTCTTATAAAATCCCTTTTCATCCCTGGTGCGTGCCTCTTTTTTTGGGTGTAAGAAGTGCCCCATGTTCACCTCTGATAATTAACCTTTGTACTTTGACACGTGCTCCTTTTCTTTTCTAATAAGTGATTTAACCCTTTCGATAAGTGTCCCCTTTTCCTATCATCATTAAACGTGTCCATAATTTCAAGCGACTAAGAGCAATTTCCCCGCAAAGCTCGCTCGCTACGCTCGCTCGTAGTTATAGCCAAATGCTATAATTATGTAACTCATCAAAGGTCTTTTTAGTCTTCCGTTATGAAAATGTGTTATAACCCCATCAGAATTGGGGTTTTCCTCTTTAAAAGATGTAATTTTTCGCACTGCGACCTCACAAATCTTTGAGATTTTCCTCGCTCGCTTTGCTTGCTCGCAAATGAATTTTCAGACCTTCATACCCAACTGCAAAGTATGAAAGCAATATCTTATATGACGTAAAAAGATAAACATATATTGAAATCGTCCATGATAATGTAATGACAATATAGGGTATTTACCAATGTCTAAAAATTGTATATTTTCGCTTTGAGGATTTCCCTTTGAAGGTGCCCTTTTTTGTTGGTGCCCCCCCCCCCTCCCCTCCCCCCCCCCCCCCCCACTTTGAAAGTCGCTCCGCCGCCTCTGCCGTTATGATTCACCTACCTGGTATACGCGTGTGATGATGTTGTACATATAGCTAGTGTGTGAGCGGGCGCACACGTCAGTAGGGCGTACGAATAGGGAACAGACCTTTGTCATTAAAATGCATAAGGTAGGACCATCACATGATTTTTATTTCGGTGCAAGCTTAAAAGGTCTCTCCACTTTGATGACGACTTGAAAGGTAACAAATTTCCTCCGATATTATTTGGTTTTAATCTTTGTACTTTAGTATTCTCCAGAAACTGTTATAATCATACTGGAAGAAGTAATACTTGATTATCAGGGACAAGAATGATTGATGTACGGGGGAAAAATAGAGAATTTGAATTGCTGCATCGACAAATCGGCGCCATCTTGATTCGTTAATTCTCTCCTCTAATTTACGTTACTCTCGCAATCCATTAAAGCTTTTGATGATTTGGGTTTGAGAACATTTTACAGTATGAAGCCCACTTTGACAATGTCCTACTTGCCCCCTCTATATAGAAACATTCCCTAATCGGTGCCTGTTGGTCCCAAATGATCCTCTTTTTATTATGTTAGTTGAGAGCTGAGTTAATGAGATAGCCACCTGTCAGTGACCTCGCTGTGTGGTCTAATCCCTTCCGGCCCAGTAGTATTGACGGTCTTTAACATGTCATATTCTCAAGAAACGTAAATCGGGACAAATCAATTGTTCACATACTTGAACAATGACAAAGTTTGGATATTAGCGGAGGGACAAAGTTGTTAAGTTGGTTGCCACTACCACACAAAATAAGCGCACTTTGTTTAATCGAAAGATTTAATCATAATACACAATATTCCAGAGGTGTTTTTTTAAATAATTTGTAGCGAACACCCAGAAATGATATATTTTGTTTTTAATGAATTAAAAAATCTGTAACTTTTTTATTTTTTTTCTAATTTTTCTCAAACTTTCACTTATCTGTTCTTCTCATTTTTCTCCTTGTATCAAAACAAACTTATTATCAGGTTTATCGGTGGTAGTAAGTCCTCTCCGAGGAGTTTAGGGCTAATGCCATGTCAAAAGAAACTGGTAAATCCACTTGGTGTCATCATCTCACTCTTGAATGTGTGTGTGGGTGTGTGTGTGCGCGCGTGCGTGTGTGTGTATGTGTGTGTGCGTGTGCGTGCGTGCGTGTGTGTATGTGTGCGTGTGTGTGCGTTGTCTGTGCGTTTGCTGAAACGTTTTTCATGTAAGTTAGTGTCCCATTTTATTCAACCATGTACATTATCTAAATTTACCAAATGTATTTTTTCCTTTCCTGTGTAATTTGCAGTGTTGTAATATGTACTCGCTGTTTTTCAAATGAGATGTGGACAAAATTAACTTGAAACTTGAAACTTGAACTAGAATAAGAAGTGAACAAACCTCCTCTATTCAATCCTATGTTCTATAGCATCACTATAACATATTGGATGGGGGCTGATACGAACATACTTTGCTGAACAGATATTGGCATACTGTCCAGAACGCCAGGAAAAAGGGGGCATATCTACCTTATCTAGACTTGCTATGATGCACACCATGTTATAACTTTAAGACCAAATTGAAGGATACTCAGGAAATGATGGAGATGCTGAGAACTGTTGAGGTCACACTCAGCTCCAGCTATGCAACCCTAAGTCGTCAACCTGCGCACAATAAAGAAATTATGCACAAACAAACTTTAGTACGCGAATTTCAGTTCAGTTCAGTTCATTTATTTCAATCATAAAACCATAACATAATATATATACAAAAGTAACATGAAACAATCATAATCTTATAATATTGGAATTAAGAAATTGGAGACTAAAAAGGAAGTTTGAAAAACTTGTAAGTAAAATAGTCCCCTGACATAAATAATAAATAACGAGATTACATGGTTGTATACGTTACGACAATAATAACAATATATAAATAATATACTACACATTATAGATACACACACACACACACACACACGCACACACATGCATGGTACATTGCAAGAAAAAGAAAGAGTTAAGGGAAATAAGAAGAGACCAACTGTCTCTTCAATAGAACTTTAAAGGATGATATAGTTGTGCATAATGTTAGCTTATCAGTTAAATCATTCCAAATCCGGGGACCATTATGTCTAAAAGAGTAAAGCATTAACTGGGTAGAGACCTTTGGATAATGATATTTGATACAGGAACGAGTATTATACGAATGAACAGATTTATTAAGGATAAACATTTGACAAACTCTTTTAGGTACATAATTATTATAAACATTATACATCATAATAGCACTTTGAATTTTATGTATATCATAAATATTGAGTGTTCTTAAGCGAAAAAACAGGGGACGTGAATGAGCTTGATAATGGGAGTTTGTACAAATTCTTAAAGCTTTCTTTTGAAGTTTATGGAGAGGTTCTAGTTTAGTTGTTCCCACACCGGCCCAGGTGATATTACAGTAATGTAAGTAAGGCAAAATTAAACAATTATACAACATAAACAATACTTTTTCAGGCAGAAATACACGTAATTTACAAAGAACACCAATGTTTTTAGATATTTTGTTAGTTATATACAATCGATGATCCTGAAAAGATAAAGTATCATCCAAAAGGATACCACGAAATTTAACAGAAGAGGACACGTTTAAATTTATATTGTTTATAAATATTTGTACATCATTAATATTGCAAGGATTAGTTTTATTATGGAAATAAAGTACACTTGTTTTGTCATAATTTATAATCAATTCATTAGCATTAAACCATTCAACAACCTTTTCTAATTCTTTATTTACTTCTGACATTAATTTATCAAAATCATTATGAGATGCAATCAGGTTTGTGTCGTCAGCAAATAAGACAAAATGAAAAAAAGATGAAGCAGAACTAAGGTCATTTATGTAAATTAAAAATAGGAGAGGACCCAGCATGGAGCCCTGTGGGACTCCATACTGGATCCTCTCTCTGTCAGAAATAAAGCTGTTGTATGATGTGAATTGAATACGATCACTTAAATAGTCCCTGAACCATTCCCAAGCAATACCGCGTATACCAAAATGTTTTAATTTAGTGAGGAGAATATCATGGTTAATAACATCGAAAGCTTTCGACAAATCAAGAAACAAGCCTAATGTATGCAATTTATTATTTAATTTATTGAGTATGTAATCATGAAGGTCAATTAGAGCATGTCCACATGATGAGTTTTTTCTAAAACCATATTGAGAAACAGTCAGAAGATTATTTTTATTAATATGATTAAAGAGCCTATTATAAATTAATTTCTCCAGTATCTTAGAAAAACAGGGAAGTAATGTTATTGGTCGATAGTTAGAGAATATGTGGGGATCACCTTTTTTAAATATGGGTATGATTTTTCCTACTTTAAAATTCTTGGGAACTCTTCCTGACAAGAAGGAAAGATTACATATAAAAACAATAGGTTTGACAATGAAATGTATAACATGTTTTATAATGAACTGACTTATTCCTTCAAAATCTGTGCTCTTGGTTGAATTGAGCAATTTGACAATATTCAAAACTTCTGTTACATTGGTAGGATGAAAAAATATTGATTTGCTACAAGGATCTCGTAAAAATGAACTAAAATTGCATTTCGGTTTCTGAATATGTTGAGATTTTAGTTTTGTAGCAATACTAGAAAAATAAGAATTAAATTCATTCACAATCAATTGACGATCAGTTAACTTGTCCTTATCTTTAAGAAAATAATTAGGAAATTGGCATTTTCTTCTCTTTCCTAATAAATCATTAATAACTTCCCAAGTTTTAGACATATTATTCCTATTCTTCTGTAATAAATCACAAAAATATTTTTTTCTTACAGACTGCAGGATTGAGTTTAATTTATTTCTAATTTTTTTATATTTACATTCATTGCTGTCGTTTCTTTTCTTACAAAATGTTTTATATAATCTATACTTTTTATTAATCTTTTTTAACAGTGAAGGGGTTATCCAAGGTTTTCGTGGCAGTTTTCTTTTCTTCACTTTACGAACAACAAAGTTATGATCATACACAGTTTTAAATATGTTTAAAAATGAATTATAGGCCTCATCTACATCACAAGAAAAAATACTTCATTCCATTCTAAAACAGATAAATCTCTCTGAAATGAACTTAAACTTAGAGGATCTGTTTTCCTTATGTGGAAAAATGACGATGGTCTATGACAAGGACTAATAGAGAGGTTGGTTATTTGGAAAATAGGTAGATGGTCCGTTATATCACTATAGAAAATACCAGAGTGAATGTCTTTAGTGACTACATTTGTCAAGATATTATCGATTAAAGTGACAGACTTCTTACAAATTCTTGTAGGTTTGTCAATTAATGGGCGAAATGAGTTGTTATACATAATATTTACAAAATCATCAATGCATTGAAGCGAATTATATTTAAGTAGATCAATGTTATAATCTCCCATTATATAAACTGATTTTTTTTCTAAAGATATTTTTTCAAGACAAGCATTCATATTCTCATTGAAATCACAAATGGGTTTATTAAGGTCTCTGTAAATTATACCAACAATTATGTTTTTACAATTATCCAATATGATTTCAATAAAAAGATATTCACAGAGAGTTTCAGGTAAATAAATATCATCTCGAACTTTAGCATCAAATAATTCATTAACCAGGAGTGCAACCCCTCCACCTCTCCTACCTCGTCTGTCATTATGATAAAATGTGTAACCATCCCTATTAAATAATAACATTGTGTTATCGTGAATCCAGGTTTCACTAAAACCATATATAGAAAATTGTAAGTTAAGTTGACTAATAAACTGATCAACAGCGTTAAAATTTTTATTCAAACTTCTAGAATTAAAGTGGAGAATGCTAAATTTTGGTTTATAGTTATTAATTAAATCTTGGTTCACATTAAAATCAACAGGTAGCCAGTACTTAATGGGATTATTAGATGTGAAAAAATTATCATCTGGATCAATATCATTAAGCGACCCATTTTCATCTGTATCAAGCCATGTCGAAAACATATCAAAGTTCATATCATTATTAGTAATATCATATTGCACTTCAGAAAACATACATTTAAACTCTATATCATTTACTTGATTGAAAGGAAATACATGCTGAGATATATCCATACAGTTTCAATAGCACACAATCACACTTCATGCACACATTCACGCACACCAAGATAAGAGATACAAATTACAAAATAGCAGATAACGCAAGTTAACACAAAAATATAATGAAAAAAGAAATACAATTAACTCAAAGTGAGAGGAATAGGTCATTAACCTAGGATGTAATTCAAAATAGAAAAAAATTAGACTTACATAAAATTTTGGAAAATATTGATGACATGTCTTTTTTTCAAGATATCAAATAGGTAACTTCAAGAAAGACTTGTAATTTAACTTCATGCAGGCAGAATAAAATGTTCTTCATCATTTCATCAGTTTTCATATGTTTTCAATGTCTTTCACGGAAAAAAATCCGCTTCTTCATTGTTTCATTGTCCCCAGTTTTGATGGATACAAGTATGCGTCCATCCATTGACCATGCCGACTCTATCTTGCTTTCAGGTTTCCAGCTAGCTTTTTGGGCCTCCCACAGAATAGATCTGTTTGCAGCTGTTAGGTCTTCGAAGATGCTGTACCCAGTTTTGTTTACTTTGAGTTTTTTCTTGTTTTGCAGCAACAGTTTCCGAAGTCTGTAGGAAGTGAGTTTAACGATGATAGCACGCGGTTTACGTGCCGATCCTCCTGTCGGTTCTACCCGTCGACGCACTCTATGAATCCTGTCAATGTCATCCTCTCTGATATTTACTCCAAGATGATTCCTAGCAATATCGCAGACCAACTCGTCTGTGTTTTCCTTTTCTTGCTCTGGCACCCCAAACAGGCGTACGCAATTTCTTCGAGAATATTGTTCTTGCGCATTTAACTGATGTTGTAACTTCACATTTTTATCCTCACATGTCTGCCGCTGCTTCTGTAGGTGCTTTAAATCATGTTCAATGATTTCCATTTTGCTTTGGAGATCCAAGATGACACCATCCTGTTTGTCAAGCCTGACAATTAGATTTTGGAATTTGACATCTAGAGCTTGACAAATCGTTCTTTTGATTGTTGATAAAACCTCATCATCCATCAATACCTCCTTAACTTGGCTCTTTAGTATACTGTCAGAGCGTGTTTCAGGCATTGTGCTTGAAGGCGGTTCCAAGTAGCAGTCCAAGGTGAATGATCAAAAGGTACCAAAATCTAATCCAAGATGAATGGAGTTATTTCACAAAGGCACCATAGACTTAGTAAAGTAACCACTCAATTCAATGATGACCAAGGGTCGATGACCAAGGGTCCAAGTCAGCTTTGGCTTGAACGAAGATCAAGTCTACTCCAAAACGTATAGATGGGGCTAGGTTGAAAAATCACTCACAGAAGCAGGTATCAGATCCAACAAATAAATGACACAAGATTTGCTTACATGCCACCAAATTACATCCAGGTCATGATCAAGTAGACTAAAAAACTCCTATACTTCACAAGACATCTCACCTCTAATAGAAAAACATCAAATTCTGGTAAAAACAAGCAAAAGTTCACAAAAGTTCACAATTTATCACTAAGCACGGATTTGCTTTCTTATTTTATCTGGTCTTCTTACTCTTGCCTTCCGACTCCGCCCAGTGAATTTCTTTCTTTCCTCTCTACGGAAATACAAATAGACTACCTATTATGTGGCCCTACTCTTACCTTCTCATCCTTTTTTGTGTTTCATCACATGATTTTTCTTTTCTTTTCTTGTCATCTATTTAATTTTTCTATCGTTCATTATACGCTTGTACAAAATACTATTGGACCATCTTCGGCGTGTTGTCTGGTTTTTCCCGTGTTTGTTTCCGGAAAGTCTCCGGACGCGCGGGTTCGGCTGCCTATGCCGGATCTTTGTAGTTCTTTTGTCGGGCCTATTCGGTGCGCAATATTTTCTGCTGTTCGTTGCTAGGTCGGATAAACCTTGAGCTTGCTCGACCTGGCAGCGGCAGACTGATGTACGCTGAATGGGCCTTGGCGGGGGGAGACCCGATGATCTGGCGCGGGCGTGTGGGTTCGCGCGTCTCTGGTCTCTCTGGCAGCGGACATGTGCATATTTTGATGCACGTTGTTGATGGTCCATTATTTTATTCATACTGGGAATCTCGCTCAACAAGCCGAGCTTTTCTGAGATTCCCTTTTTTCCCCTCTCAGTTAAATCAAGCAATATACAATATTTTGTTTTATTCTCAAACTTAAATGTACTCTGAGACTGTAAACTTATTTGATTACGAACATACTTGTCAGTATTTCGTTACTTGTATAATTCATTTGTTCGATTATATATTGTATTATTGTATGGTTATATATGTCATTTAATTTGTGGATATTTGAGTGGAAAATAAATCAAATCAAATCAAATCAAATATTGTTTTTTACTCAGAAAATCCAATTGTGCACTTTACAATCAGACAATGACCTTAATAAAACGTTGAAGAAAAGGAAAAAGACCTTGCATACATGCCAATAATGAGTATGGGAACGGGTGTAGGGGATTTTTTTTCTTCTTCTAGATAGGTTACGATGCACAATATTTTCCCTTTTGAAAAGAAAACAAAATGTTTAATATAACACAAATACATGTAGGTTGGAAAAAAGTCCTTTCCCACATTATGAATAATCTGGGATTATTTTATCCATAACAACGTGATTATAATTGTGAAGAAAATGATGGATGAATGCAGCATATGCATGTATTTTATAGGGTAAGTGTGAAAGAAATGTTGGAGACATTAAGACCCCAAAATTGCTTACGTTTACAATGCTTGATTATCATCAGTTTTTGCAAGAAATAAAAAGAGCACATCCTGGATGAGTTTAGTAACGAGTCTCCCACCCCAATCACTAAGATTTGCAAGAAAAGTCGAGATTGAAAACTCCCGAAATGTTAATCAAACTTGTGAGTTGACGTCAGTGATGTCAACCCCCCATCCCCACCCACCCACCTATCTCTATGAGACATCGACAATTTACATATGGATTTCCATTATTACAAGTCAAGCAAGTACAAATGTTGTCATAGTGAATAATTTATGACTGGTAAACTATTTCCATTCAAGATTGACAGACACTAGACCATTCTCGTAATGTAATCAAATGACATAAATTGGTGCTAGGTAGCACAAACAATATGGCTTGTCCTACCTAACAACACGTAATTTATGCAATTCAATTTCTGACTTTTAAAATACAAATATTCATAACAGGTGAATGAAATAAATTGTAACCAAGCACTTAACAAAGATTCTGCATTAAATTTAATTACATAAAGAAAATGTCCCTTCAGTAGCCTACGTTTTCAATGCGTGCAGGTAATGTTCTTATAAATACTGAATGAGATAGGCAATGTGTGTCTGGGAATGACACTCCCAGTAGGTACGTGAGACTTGAACATGAATTACGAGGAGTTCCGAAGGTCACATAAACAAATAGTATCCAAGGAACTAAGCAAAATAATGAATGTACGTATCACACTGTACCACTCAAGAGATTCAGTCACCGCCCTGTACCATGGACCTACTAAAAGAAGGTTAATGCTTGTATATACAAACACCAAGTGTGGAATGGATATTCGATTTGTTATTCATTTATAAATCCTGAGTTATATGTGGACAAAAACATGATATATACATACATATTGATATTTATATAGAGCCTTTACATAAACATGCTCAAAGCACTTTACATCAGTAAATAAAACAGAATATTTATTGTGCTCTCCTAGTGCATAGAGCGGCCTGTGGGGGCGGCGTTACACAACGAAGAAAAAGAAAAGAAGAACGCGTTTACATAAGAATTTTAAGTCCTTTCTTGTTCACAAATCGGTATATGCCAGGGCATGTCAATCCGGACCCCTGCTGTGGGCAGGCTTTTTTTTCTCTTTTGCTTTTAAACTCTTAAAGGACTCGGTAACATTGTTGAAGGTTGATAAAAACAGATGTGTAATTTTTGTATGAAATGTTACTTATTATATTCCTTCTACTGTACATGCAAAGAATTCTGAGAAAATTCTCAAACCATAAACTTTATGGTTTGAACATTTTCTCAGGATTAAGATATTTATGGTTTTCTTTGAAGGCGTCACAGTGCAACACCCTATAACAGTGATTGACAGTTAATTTTCCCACTGAACCACCTTTGAATTTTCCCAACCTTTTTCAATGAAAAAAGACATAAGACAGGCTTTTAAAAATCTGTCAACACTTAAATGTCTTAAATGGTACATATGGTCAATTCATTGCTTTGTGATGATTTAGATTCACCTAAAATGTTATCAAATTGTAATAATATAGTTGGGAGAATTAAGGAATCGATCACATCAGTTTTTCACAATATTTATCATTAATCATTGTCCGTTTTCAATCAAACTTTCAGATTATACATCTAGCATTGAAGTCACTACCTTAGCACCATTTTCTATCATCTGAACAATGTTACTAAGTCCCTTTAAGGGGCAGGGGTCACAATCCACATTGCTCCTGTCGTTCTTGTACCAAATTTATATAATTCCGACCAAAGGGTACCGTAGATTCTGCGTAGTGTCAACAAATTACCGCGCTGCCAAAATGTACATTTCTCCGTAAATGATATATGAAGGGTGACCAAAGTTCGCGGAGATTTTGACAATATTATAAAATGTGATATTCGATCTATGAATTCTAATATTCTACACACATTCATTCATTTTAATTATTACCAAATGGGCGGCAACGTTTTTCACTACAAATTGGTTCAACTAGAAAATTTATCGTCAAAGGATTCCGGAGATATCGCGATCTAAAATTCGATTTCGGATCAGCGTGCGCGCTGCAACTAAAAAAGTCATCAAACAACGAGACCTTACTTCGCGCACGGGGGTCTACAGCTGATTTATCTGATTTAAGAAATGCGATCCATCAACAATAAGGTAATATCATAACTTGCAAGGCAGGATATTATGCAATCAGTTGGTACCACTTTTGCTTTACAATTTTGAGGATATCTGCTCTCAAAATGAAGATTTCCAGACCCTTATCGGTAAGTTGATAATTTTTCGGAACGGACGCAAATGAATGCAAAACTTGCCGATATTTTGTCAATAATTTCACAATTTCATACCCAATTCCAAAGAAAATTACGTCTCTGGGTAATTTTATAATCCTCTTTCCACTGATGATATCAGATTTTCGAAATCTTACCAATTTTTTTATTGAGATAGCGAAATTAGGTCCCGCGAGAACTATGGTCACACGTCCATACTGTATACAAAGCAGAATTACCGCTTTGCTGATATGTGAACAGTTAATTAGTAATCATTCAAAAGCCATTTTTTTTTATAGATAGATATGAAAATTGTATGGACATGTATAAATGCACGTAATATGCCTCAAAAGATCGCGATGTTTTGCGCTGCCGTTTACACTTGTGCTGAAACATCACCGACTGAAAAGATCAGTGATGTTTTGGCGTGTTTTGGTTGGTAATGCGCATGTGCGGTCCCGACCTTTGACCCTGGCCCTGCCATTAAATAATGGTTAAAAAACGGAAGTGCCGAAGGTCACGTGCCAAACATACGATTTTCACCTGCTACCGTTTACATTACCAAATATCACTAAACATTACGCGGACATGAAAAAAACAAACACATTCCTCATTGGAATGTTTCTGGCTAGGCATCTTTGGCGGTTTGCCGATCTTCCAAGTAGGCAGCCCCCCCCCCCCCCCCCCTTGACTGAGAGCTCTTTTCGATTGAGTTTTGGAAATAAAATCATTTGAATTGAATTGAATTGAGTACCACAATAACCCGGCCTTTTCAGGGTGAACTGTAACAATTCGCATAAGATCAGGTATATAGACCTACACACAAGCCTAATCCCCCCCCCCCCCCGTAGAGTATGCCTCGCCGGTGTGGAGTGGAGGCCTAACTAAAGAACAATTGGTTCGATTAGAAAGGGTGCAGAAAAGAACTCTGAAAATAATATTGGGACCTAATTACCAGTCATATGAGACAGCACTGAATCTAATGAATCCGTCTTCTTTGGCTAACAGAAGGAAGGAACTGTGCCTGAGCTTTGCAGAGAAACTGATATCAAACGAGAAGGTATCTTACCTCATATACCTCCTTGTAAGAATATTAGAAGCCTACGCAAATCAACTGCCAGAGAACAGATAAAATTTCGTAACAGTCCAGTTCCCTACCTAATTGACTTGCTAAATTCACAGTAGTGATCATGCACTTTGTACACATTTGCATAACATGTAAGCTTATCCCCATGGAGCCTGTCTAGTCCTTTTAGACTTTTCATCTGCATTTGATTGCCTGGACCACGCGACTCTCTTCAATCGGCTTGCTACGGCATAAAGGGATCCGTTCTGGAGTGGATAAAGTCTTATCTTAGTGGTCATTTCCAGACAGTAACTGTAAAGGGGTCACTGTCACAATCCTTTCCTCTCCGTTGGGGAGTGCCTCAGGGGTCGGTAGTGGGCCCCCCGGTATTTACCGCCTATACTGGTCCTCTTTGCCATGTGATCAGTTCGCACCATGGTATCCAGCACGCCATGTACGCAGATGATACCCAGCTTTACCTCGTTATGACAGCTGCTGTCGGTGACAGAAGAGATGCCATTAGTAGAATTACAGATTGTTTACATGATGTCAAGACATGGTCCTCAACCAACAACTTGAAACTTAATGAAGCGAAGACTGAAATGCTGCATATATCTTCTAGGTTCAGGCAGCAGTCTGATGATTTCTACCCTCTGGATATTTCTGGAGTTTGTGTGCAGAAGTCAGAGTGTATACGAGATCTTGGTGTAACTTTCGACAAGCACCTCTCCCTTGCTCAACATATACGCAACAAGTGCAGGGCAGCTTCTTGGGGAATAGCCAGGATTGGCAGAATCCGAAAGTATCTCGACAATCCTGCTACGGAAAAACTTATCCATGCATTCGTTTCATCTCACCTCGATTATTGTAATAGCCTTCTAGCCGGTCTACCTCAATCCCACATTGCACCCCTTCAACGCATCCAGAATACTTCCGCTAGACTAGTCACACGTACCAAGAAATCTGAACACATTACCCCAATCATCCAGTCTCTTCACTGGCTACCGATACAGGAACGCATTGTCTTCAAAATCCTCCTCCTTGTCTACAAAGCTATCCACGTCCAAGCCCCATCATACCCACAGAACCTCATCTCACTCCGAACCTCATTAGCTTCTTCTGCATCTCGACGTTTACGCTCCAATGGTACTGCCCACCTTCAACTGCTACCTGGACCTCGCACCAAGACACGCTACGGAGACCGCTCATTTACAGTTATTTCCCCCAAGTTATGGAATAATCTCCCCATTTATATACGAGCAGAAGCCCTTACATTAGAATCATTTAAGTCTCTCCTGAAAACCCACCTCTTTCCATAACTGTGATTACCCTACCTCTCCCCAAGTTATTTATTTTAAGCGTAATTAATAATACCTTGCAGTTTAATGATATTGTAATTTCTATTGCATAATCTTGTATTTAAGATTTAAGATGTATAATTATCATATTGAATGTAAGAATTTGTATTTAAGTTGTATTTTAATATTTCACATGGTTTATGATAATTCTGATTCCATATCTGGTTTATTTATAATCTCAATCAATTTTGATGCAGTCCTTATTTTGCAGTTTAATGATATTGCAGTTTAATGATATTGTAATTTCTATTGCAAAATGTTGTATGATAAGTATTTTAAGATGCATAATTCTTATATTGAATGTATATAATAGTTTGCATTTAAGTTGTACTTTAATATTTCATATGGTTTATTATAATTCTGAGTCCATATCTGGTTTATTTATATATTTCAATCAATTTCGATGCGGTCCTTATTTTGTGTAATGTCATATTCTTCTTTGCCGTTTACTTGTAATTCAATGTTTTTAAATGTTCCTTTAGTATTTCTCACTTTTCCTTCCTTATCCTTTCTTCTTTCTCTTGCGCTTAGAAACATTGTATTGAGCGCATTATAAATGTAATGTATTATTATTATTATTATTATTAGTGATGAGGTAGAGGTGCTGTAGAATTATTTTATTTTATGTCAAATAGTATATAACTTTTTGTTACCAAGACAATTGTACAACCTTGATAATTGATAAATGAAAATGATGATATAATAAAGTAAATCAAGATTACCATTGTTACCTTTTGAAATGATTGAAACATACTTACCACATATTTATTACAAGAAAAATCTCAAAATTACAATATTTCATGTCTTTCATCTGATTGCATACCGACCTATCAATTTACAATATATGTTATCCATAACTCACCATTGGAAATGTAAAATGTAATTTATTAATTTTTACAACCAGTATTCTCTCTGTCGAAATTGTACTTTTTACCTTATTTTCGATATGTCTGATATACACTCTCATCCTCAGCATTATCTTATATATATATATATATATATATCTCGCTTTGTCTCTCTTTCTCTCTTCCTTTCTCCCTTTCTCTCCCTCTG
This sequence comes from Strongylocentrotus purpuratus, assembly GCF_000002235.5. NCBI lineage: Eukaryota > Metazoa > Echinodermata > Echinoidea > Camarodonta > Strongylocentrotidae > Strongylocentrotus > Strongylocentrotus purpuratus. The sequence continues at coordinate 30,093,855 of NW_022145607.1, forward strand.
TCTTTCTCTATCTCACACTTTTCCTGGATATCCTATGCTGTCTGCACTATTATCCTCCGTACCTCTCTTCTATATTTCCCTCCAGCCCTGTGATGATTGTGGAATAGAATTAAGCGACTGTTAGCTGTTAAGCGAATTTTATGAATTTTATTAATTTGTATATACTGTATATGTGTACACTGATTCATTCACTGCGTGATATGTCTTAATACGTTTTATGTTTGTATAAATATTTATGTTTTTACAATGTACAAAGTTCTGCAATTCAGCCATCTGGCTACAAACGAATTTTTAATAAAACCATTACCATTAATTCAATTCAATATTGGCTTATTATGCAATTTCAAAATACATGCATCTTAATTGTCATTTTACATGAAAAGCAGCAGTAGCTCGATTGTTCATGTTTACATGTTGACATGATAGAGTGATAAATACATATAGGCCTATATCAATCGCATTTTTAAATATTTACACGTTAAAAAGATTGTTAAAAATACATTTGAAATAACATTACACATTAAAAATGACAAAAAAAAGTTTCTTGACATTAGCATCAGTATACGGAAGTGTGAGGTGATCCTGTTGAAACTTCCGGTCGTTTAGATAGTATGTCATAAATTACTGTCGTTACGTACACCTTTATTTTCATCTGGCTCGAATTTTGCTTGGTTATTTGGTAATGGAGGATTAACGTGAAATAAGATTACATTTTTTACATGATCGCACTATGTCTGATTCATTCAGTTTCTAATGTTTTCTGACTGTTTTCAAGACAATTTCATTTTTGTCAATCGTAGTTTTATCTAGCTTTATGTCCCATCCACGGTAATATTTAGGGAAAGCAATATTAGCAATGATCGTTGCTGAATTTTAGATGTAGAAATAGTCTGTCCTTTTCTAAAAGTTGATACACTATGACATTTATACTTCATCTATATGTTGCATCATTAGAATATAAATCATTCTCAGAATATTAAGTTGTTACCATGGCAACAGCTATTCTCAAGCGTGACCATGACCCTGGATAACCCCTGTGTTATTTGCAATCTAACATGTAGCTTGATTTATATATATATTTACGCTTACAATGTGCTTCTATGTATTTCATTTTAAAATATGTTATATTCTGAAAACAATTATTCATTGTCATGCCAACGTTTCTGGCAATGTCACCAAAACCACGTTTAATGTCAAACAGGCAGTTAAGAATAGCCAGTCATCTGGGTTCCACGTACAATTTTTGGTCAGTAATAACACTTACCTTCAATATTAACATCTCTGAATATTACACATTACATTATTTGTGTTATCTCCATATCCGCCTTTTCAGCATCTACCAAAAACACGAATGCTCCAGAATTTCCACGATGGTGGATAGTATTTCAAAACCGAGACTGTACTTCATCACAGTGTGCTTCGTTGTCATGACGACCTGTGTCTATCTGAATAGTGTAACTATCGGTACGAAGCTATACAGCCACGGCAGGTAAGCACTCTCCCGAAATAATTGTCATGTTTATCCATAATTTTAGGATCAGCTCAATACGCCACTCTTACCAAAAACGGGCTAAAAAATGAAGAAAAAAAAGACGTGTAGAATAATTTTTGACGGAGATTCCGAACGCGACAATGATTTTTAAACATGACTACTCAGAACGCTTAGGAAAAAAGCCCAGTTTCGGAGCTGTGTTGCGCAATAGCATATGACGTCACTGCAGGAGCCTCTCCGGTGAAAAAGAGGGTGATTTAGGCATTAAAATGTCTTTATAAAGGCAAACTATGATATTAATTGAAGAAAAAAGACATTTATCCGAAAAATAATATGCACTTTATAATCTCAGTACGTTTCTGGCAATTTCGCCATTCCTAATAATGAATTGCAATGATATTGTAAGATCCTCAGATGCGTCATCAAGCCACGAGACCCTAAATGGATGGATAATGTAATTTTGGGGTCAATTTCGAGATTTTCTGAAAAATCAGAGGCTGGAATATTTAATAAGTAGAGGTGTATTCATGTTTTGAATGACTATGTTAGTAGGGTTAGAGTGGCCCTTTAAAGTCTGATGACATCCAAATTTAAGTTGATTTCTGTTGATGTGCAGGGATGCATAAAACTCATATTTTGTTATTCAAACATCTAAAAATATTTTATCGAATTTGAGATATTAAAGGGAAAGTCCACCCCAGGATTTTTTTTAGCTGACGATATAGACCTAATAATACCATGAAGAATGATACAAGTCTCATTAAAATCCATGATCACATAACGAAGATATATCGACTTTTTTAATCGAAAATCAGCCGCCCCCCAAATGCAAATGCGTTACATGGGCATGAAACGATCGCCACAAAATAACCGATAGTATCGAAATTGTGACGTATGTTGCGAGCTGCCTTCTTATTTCGCAGACATTCACTTTCGCTCGCGGTACACTGTTATCGCACTGACACGACGAATCATGAATGAAAGTGAAAGCGAAAGTGAATGTCTGCGAAATAAAGAAGGCAGCTCGCAACATACGTCACAATTTCGATACTATCGGTTATTTTTTGGCGATCGTTTCATGCCCATGTAACGCATTTGCATTTGGGGGGCGGCTGATTTTCGATAAAAAAGTCGATATATCTTCGTTATGTGATCATGGATTTTAATGAGACTTGTATCATTCTTCATGGTATTATTAGGTCTATATCGTCAGCTAAAGAAAATCCTGGGGTGGACTATCCCTTTAAACAAACAAATTATTTAACTTGTTAAGCCGAGGTGTATTGGCGAGTTATGACGAGTTGTGATGAGTTGCCTCAAAGAGGCACTCGCAATACTCGCGAATAGCTCTTCTTGTAAATTGGGATAACTCGCGACAACTTAGTATGGCTCGGCGTAACCTTTTACAACATTTAACGGCTCTCCTCGAAGTCGCGAGCAGTTTCAGAATTTTGAACATGTTCAAAATGTTCACTGACTCGTTGAAACTCGAGGTGAACTTGCTTACACTCGCAATATAATCGCATTACTCGTAACAAGCTTGCACTGCACTCTTCATAACTCATAGCATCTCGCCACCTTCAGGTATACGCGAGTGCTATTCGAGTTTCCAAGAGTGGAGTACGAGCACGACGATCGTGCTGCGTGTCATGCCGAGTTGCCTACGATATTAACGCGAGTTTAGATCGAGTACGGGGACTTACGACGAGTTTCGTATGAGCATGAGCAGGGTGCAAGGCGATCATATCGAGCATGACGAGCGCACCATGATACGCCAGCTGGCCTACAATATTGTGCAGACGATCAAGGCCTGTTCTTTCTCCAACATATCGAGCAAATATGCTTCTGGCATCCATCTTTATTTTGGAGAGCGCCAAGATCAGAGGCAGCCCTCTTCGGGGGACAGGAGAGCAGGGAGGGGTGCCGGGGGCACATTGCCCCCACTTTTTTAAGTACTCGAAATGTGCCACTTTCTACATAGGAAAAGTGCCCCTTTATCTTTGAATTGTGCCCCTATTAATTTGTAGAAGTACTCCTACCCCTTTAATAATGATAAGCGCTATATACAAAATTAAATATTATTATTATTATTATTTTTACCTCTTATATTAAAGTGCCCTTTTATTTTGACAAGTGCACCTTTTCTTTCGACAAGTTGCCATTTTCCTTTGCAATATTTGCCCCTTTTCACTTTTAATAATTGCCCCCTTCACGTCTGATAATTTGCCTTATTTAAATCTGAGATGTGCCTCATTTATTTTGACAAGTGCCCTTTTCCTTTGTAAGAAGTGCCCCTTCACATGTTAATAACTCTCTCTCTCTAAGTGCCATATCGATTGACTTTGGCGATCATGCTGTTCCACAACCCTCGGTTCCTAGCCTTCTGTATTAGTACCACTCCCAGTTCTTTCATTCCTCTCTGTTCCAACAATTTCTGCAGACTGTCCATCCAAAGTATCCTCCTTCTTCCCCTGCTCCTTCTTCCCACAATTTTCCCTGTCAAAGCAAGATTCTCTAGGCCTTCTTTACGTGTAATGTGACCCATGAACTTCTACTGCCAAATCAACATCTCACGTATCATTTTCCTTTGCACTCCAGCTCGTGTAAGAACTTCCTCATTACTAACTTTGTCAGTCCAGGGATTTTCATCATTCTTCTTAGAAACCACATTTCGCAACTTTCCAAACGCTTTTTAGTATCAGAGGCTAAAGTCCACGTTTCACTACCAATACATAAGTACTGGGTAGATGTAACAATTCAATACTCATTGTTCGATTTGTCAGAATTTTCCCTAGCTTTAAAAATGCAGATTTAGCGAGAGCTATCCTTCTCTTGATCTCTGTCTCACATCTGGCATCCTCGGTGATCATGCTGCCGAGGTAGTTAAATGAGGAGACTTGTTTAATAATCTGTTCTTTCAGTTTTCATGCAAATACCATACAAATTAGACAATTTCAAGCGAGTTCACGCGAATTTACGCGCGTTCAAGCTCGCGCCAGCTCGCCACAACTCGAAGCTCCAACTCGGCTAAGTGGGAGCCCTGCTTGAGGCTCCACCCTAAAAAAAAATGTTCCCCAGATCTCATTCATATTGTGACTTCATCTGTCAATCATTAGTGATCTAACAAGAGTCGGTGGTATGTAATTTACCTCAGCTCAGCACATGCTCACAAAAGAATTGTCTTCTCACATGCAATACCTCCACATTACCTTTCTTTTCCTGGTGATATTCACTATGAACATGACGGACAAAGAAAGAGGACGAAATATACAGTTCCTCAGGTAGACATAGGAACATCCCTTTCCTGCTATTATGTAAAAATGTGTAGAACAGGTGTCACATGTATATTCACCTGTTCTACACACTTTTACATGATAATAGCAGTGAAGGGATGTTCTTTTGTCTACCACAGCAATTGTTGAGGGTAGAATGAGGAACTGTTTATGTTGTCCTCTGTCTTTGTCCGTCATGTTCATAGTGATTACAGCACGTCTGACATAGCAACTCCTATGTTGGTATTAAATGGTCTATTGTTAACAGGTGGTCAGCCCTGGTGAAGCGTCATAGCAAGGAATAACAAAGTTCTGTTTATTTATAAAAGTAATGCTTGCATTTCCATAATTTTATTAAACGAATTCGTTTTGACTGGGTGCCTGCCGTATCAATAAATAGAGTTGACAACAGATTTTAATGGCTGATCGTTAACGAAACGGATTGGTGAGTAAAAATGATTGATTGCTATTCTTACGTCTTCTTTGTTGTTAGGGGAGTTGTTAGGGCAGTCAGCATGTGGAACGGATTCGTTTAATAAAATTATGGAAACGCAAGCATTACTTTAAACAAACAGACGGCCGGTTGAGCATTACAATATTGGCATTATGCGCTATGCATGCCTGCATGGTGGTCTGACCGCTCTCATCCATATAGCTATCGCTGTACTACGAAGTAAGAGCGGGGTACACGCCCGCACCCACTGGACTCGAGTGCGGCGTTTTAATACTTGTGAACAGTGCGAGTACGTCGCTCTAGTAAATCTTTGGGCCGAGTTTCGGCTAATTAAGCTATATATCGTTATACTCGGGGAAGGGGAGGGGGTCCCAGTTTAACAGACAACTTCTCGACAGTGGGCTAATAAAAGAGCTAGCACCACCTTTCTTTCTTTTTCTTTTTTTTGAGGGGGATGGGCCCGGGGGTGGGTGGGTTGTAGTTTCATTATGTTTACTCTACATTAATGTACTTATTCATGATACTTATCTAGATAGAGATAGCAGGCTGAGGATTATATTTTTGCTCATCAGTGAAGGTTTTCAAAAAGTGGAACAAGTCCTACATTTATATGGAAATGTCTATAGTACATAAATGTACATTGTGCCCCACGCGTTACCACAGGTAAATAATATATTGTGTTAATTAGATAAATCTGATCCAACCTCTTTTTAATGGAATTGGGCTGTCCCAAGGTATTAAGCTCAGAACTTATTAAAGTTTCACTCAAATTCAATGTCGCATCTGTAAGTAATTCAAACATATTGGCCCGAATTCACAAAGCAAGGTTTGAGCTCAGACCAAGGTTTAAGTTTAAACCTCCTTTTGTTATTTACAAACCAGGTTTATAAATAACAAAAGGAGGTTTGGCGAAACAAAAGGAGGTTTAAACTTAAACCTTGGTCTGAGCTCAAACCTTGCTTTGTGAATTCGGGCCATTATCTTCAAAAGGTAACGCGTGGACATGCACATTTTGGAACATCCCTCATTTGGATATTCAATTGGTTGACGACCTGAAATTTCTAATATGGATGACCTATCCCGTATGCTATATGTCTTTGTTGATAATATATATTAAAAACTATTGAAATACATTAAAACGGATGAGGTGTTTTTTAATGTCCCACGCGTTGGATTACATATGAATATATAACTTTGGCACGTGACCGTGATTACTTTAAGAAAAGGTATGAAAAGACGAAGTGTGATTGTTGCTTTGGAAAATTTCAAGTATTATAAAAACAAAACAAATAACCTAAACAAAAATATTTGAAAAGAGTCTTACCAAAACGAGTTCTCAGAATGCAGAAATGATTTGAGCAAAAATTGGAAGGTTTTGAAAAAATTCATGCCTTCAAATCAAAAGGAGATAAACAACACAATCTTGATTGATGATAACAAATAATTACTGACAAAGTAAAGGTAGCAAGTTTATTGAATGAAACTTTTAATAATGTGAGTTCAAATCGACACACTGGTACATGTCCTAGCATTGTAGATGGTAACTTCAATTCTTTACAAACGTTATTTCAAACCGATTTTGCTTTTGAATTTCAAGGAATCAAATATGAATTTGTTAGAAATGAACTACGCAACATTGATTGTAAAAAGGCTATAGGAATGGATGGTCTACATCCCAAGTTACTCAAATTAGCTGGAGATATCATTGCAAAAAAACTCACTATCTCATTTAATCAATCATTAAAATCTTCACGATTTCCATTTGATTTCAAAGTTGCAAAAACACTCCGATACACAAGAGAGGTACCTTTGGTGTGGGTAATTTCAGGCCCATTTCAATACTGCCCTCTTTGTCAACAAATCAAGAGAAAGCCGTACATAAACAATGTATTCTTACCTTAACCAAAATAATATATTATCAGAACGTCAGTCTGGATTTAGACCGCTTCATTCCTCAACCACATGTCTCACAGAAATTACTGATTACCATTTTTTAATAATATGAATTCAGGTCAGATTACTGGAACAATATTTAACGATCTTAGTAAAGCGTTTGACGTTATTCCACATAAAATAATACTTGATAAACAAATTTTCGAAGGCATGAGTAACAAGGTATATGAATGGTTTAAATCTTACTTAATTGGTAGACAAAATTGTTTTACTATAAATATTTATTGTAGCGAGTATTTAACTGTTAAATCCGGGGTGCCACAAGGGACAATTCTGGGCCCCTTGAATTTTTGTTTGTATATTAATGATATTAATAATTTAAAATTCATAATAACTCCAAGATGTCACTTCTTGCTGACGATACTGTCAATTTAAATAATTCTAACGATTTTTCTGAAGTTCAAGAACATTTACAGAATGACTTTGATTTAATATGTAAATGGTTTGATATAAATAAGATGTATATACACCCTCAGAATAACTATGGCGATGTCCTTTGGATCAAAAAAAAAGTTGGAGAACAATCGTCTCTCAATTAAATCAAATGGTTATAACTTACAGTGTGTCGAAACAATAAAATACCTAGGAGTTATACTTGCCTCACAATTTACGTGGTCTGAACATATAACATAAATAAGTACTAAGATATCCCGTTCTATTGGATGTATTCCTCAAATAACAAGCCTAATACCCCAAAAAGGGATAAGGTAGAGGTGTTGTGGTCGAGTGGATACGTCGCCGAACTGTCGATCACAAGGTCCGCGGTTCGCGTCCCGCCACCGCACTAATGTCCTTTGGCAAGACATTGATCTACATTTTCCACACTCCACCCAAGTGAAGTAAATGAGTACCTGGTAGGAATTTATTCCTTGAAATGCTAAAGCGCCGTATGGCAGCCGTGCTAAAGCCAGGGTTATAATCGGGAGCGTCAGGAGGGTCAAATCTGACTGACATGAGCGCTATACAAGAACCCACTATTATTATTATTATAAAACTTTTGTAAACCTCTATTTTGCATTAATGTTACCACATAGCGACTATTGTTGTACTGCTTGGGGAAACTGCTAAAAGACAAATCTATCGAAGCTGCAAAAGTTACAAAATAGATTTGCGAGATTAATTTTAAATAAATATTTCGACACACCACTTTAAATTGGCAATCGGTCGAACAAAGATTACAATATCACTACGTCACTACGGTTTGTTAGTTTTTAAAATTATAAATGTCATGGCCCCAACTTATTTAAAATCACTTATCAATTATCGCACCTTCAAGTACTGTACCCGCTATTCATTGAATTCTCTTCTTGACATCCCATACCCGAATTTAAAAAAAAAATCTGTTATAAAGCAAGCAACCTGTTTAACAAACGTCCTTTCTCAATTCAATCAACCAAATCAATTGAAACATTTAAGCGAGGATGCCAATTGGCAAAGCATTTATTATAGTAGAGTCTCCGTTCTGTTTCCCTTTACCTGTATAATTATTTTTTTCTGATGTTATATATATTTGTACTCTAGATGATGTCAACTATGTCAATATTTAGTTTTTATGAATGTTCTTTTTTCATGTATTCCTTGTGTTTTTGTGTAGCACATGTTTGTTATGTCGTCCTAGAGGGCGTACTTGGAAAGCAGTTTTTTACTGAATGTAGTCCTACCTACCGTCTATTTTAAATAAAACTTAAATAATAAATCATCATTTTCAGAAAGAGGATTATCATTATTATTGTAATTACTATTATTATTTCGTCATTATCTCAGCTTGATCAATGCTGCTTTTATCTGATTAGCATACTGAGGGCAAGCTACAACCCGTAGCCTTAGGCCTCAATTACTTTTCATAAGAGTCTTGCGGTACCAAGCAGAGCTGCTTTCTGCAGGAGCTCTATCTTTGTCGTAACCCAAATCTTCTTCAGATGTTTGGGAAGATTGCTTGTGATAATGCCTAATGCACCAACCACCACGGGGTAACCTACATCATATTCATTATTAGTATTATTCATTAGTAGTAGTATCAACGCTAACGTGTTGTTGTATTTTTCCGCCTTTAGAATGATGCCGAATGCAAGTTCATGGCACCCTCATCGTCCACCTGACCCAAACGTCAACTGGACATGCAGTCCAAAACAGCGGATTGTATTCTGCAAGACACACAAGACCGGTTCGACAACCACTGCAGCTCTTCTGGAAAGGTTCGGTTACCACCGAAACCTGAGTTTCGCTATGGGTAGAAACAGTCATATTATCTCCCACACTAAACTATTTCATCATTCTATGGCTTTCAAAATTCCTAATAGAACACGCCAAGACTTTGATTTCCTGGTAAACCACATTCGCTTCAATAGAAAAGAGATGGATATTTCGGTGCCGAACGCTAAGTATATTTCGCTAATTCGAAACCCGATAACCCAACTCGAATCAGAATTCGGATACTTCGAAATGGCAGATAAGCTCAAGATCAAAACCAAAAATCCGTTCATGACCTTTATGTCGAATCCGCAGAAATATTATCACATGAATTCAAATATGTGGTGGCGACGGAGAAACGGACAGTTGTACGATTTGGGACTCGATCATAAATACGATGAGAATTTGACAGTCATCAAGGACAAAATTCAACAATTATCCACCGAAATAGATCTCATGATGATGAACGAATATTACGATGAATCAATGATTCTTCTGAAAAAGATGATGTGTTGGGATTTTGAGGACGTTCTTTACATTAAGATGGGAGTTCGTAGCGACTCGCACCGTTATCCCCTAACTGAAGGCGCAGTGGAGAAAATCAAGGTATGGAACGCGGGCGACGTGATGCTCTACGATTATTTCAATCGCACTTTTTGGCAGAAAGTTCGCGCTTACGGCTCGACATTCTCCCGTGATCTCGCCCATCTGCGGACCATGCTACGTAATGCGTCTGATCAATGTATACACTCTGATAAGAAAAACCTTAAAGATAAACGGGTCGAACAATTCGTCCTTAAACCTAACGCATCGAAATATTGTACAGATTTGAAACGCGGCGACGTCCAATACACAAAGCTGATAAGGAACGAGATGATCGAACGGGGTCGGCTTGAGTTTGAGAACAAAAATCGTTCCCTCGGATAGGTAAGTAAACTATTGAATATTGTAACATTTACTTTCTCTTGAGTGGTATCTATGAATAGAAATGTGACATGAGGAGAATGTATTACCGCAAACTTATGAATTTATACACACCAACATGCATCACCAAACATTTAGAGATCTTCTTAGGATGGTATTGTGTAGGGCAATGACCAGCGTGAGTAAAGCACAGTTGGATTGAATGATCACGCTTGTGAGGCTCTTTCGCACCGTCCAATGCAGCGAAATATCAAGCGGTCAAGTATTGCACATAACCGATTCAAGAAATCCTTTGCATTCGATGCCATTGGTAAACTTTGTATTTGAGAGGGGAAGTCGGTGAAAGTGATAAATACAAAGAATGATGTATGTGTGAACGATTGGCCGCAGTTTATCTGATTTGATGAAGCCGATTTTACAATGAAATGGAAACAATACCTGTCATGTTTGTACACCATTAATTTCTCATGGTTACGAATGAACCTCACAGAGACAGAGAAGCGTGATCTTTCAATACTGTGCTTTGCTCAAGCTCTTAACGAGCATGTTATCTCAACCAACACGGATTTTGTATAGATGTAATAATTTATAAACTTATGATGGTTTTAGTAAAGTTGGTAAAGAATAAGAAGTGATACGAATGAATTGAATTATGCATAAAGCCTCGGCTAGATCTGACGCGGTAAACCGCAGCGGGTTTTATTTTCTGATGACGTCAGTATCATACGCTTCATATTCTGTATCTTCTAACACAGAGAACTTGAAGAACTTTGATTTAAAGAGAAGGTTCATTGATTTTAAAAACTAACTATAATGTCATTAATGCAAAGGTAAAACTTTGATTAGACAAGGTTATCACAATTCCATGTTTGGAAACATTCGAAGTAATGATTATTATCAATTACAAAAAGCTTCAATACAGCCCCGGCATAGCACCTGAAGAGCTTTCCGAACGCAGTTGAGATGTGTGACGTCACATGTTAAACATGATTTGCACATTCAGACAATGTTCCATGACATCTCACATATTTTTAGTGCCTGTTTTGTCATCTTCTCTTCAGTTATTTCTTTACTTCACTACCGTCAGTCTAAATGTTCAATCTATTGCCTCACTGATGAAAATGCAAAGATAACAAATTTAAGGAATCCGTCGCTTGTAAACCAAATAAGACGCCATTGTATTTTCAGCTGCATACACCGCGGTATGTTTGGCGTTTCAAGGGCGAAAAATGCCGTCCATCCTATTATTCCGGGGGGGGGGGGTTAAATTTAAAAGTGTGGTCTCTTTGATTGTTCATTAACCCCTATCCTGTGTATTTACAAACAAAAACAATTTAGTTATCAGAATCGATTTCATATCCCTTTTTGAATGGTGTAAAATGCCATTACATTTATATACACTAAACTTATCATCATTTGAGAAATAATAGCATTGCAATTATGTAAGGTAAAGCAAGGTAAAACACTTTGAATTTGCATAATTATTTCTAAGTTTATTCCGAAAGTATTTATCGTACTAATTTTTGCTATGTTCATGATGCTTGATTATGATTGAGTGATATTCAGTTGGTATGCCGTGTATATTTGTTTATACAATGTATTTGTTTTTGTATGTGTTTGTACTTCAGAACCTGAAGAAGGCCTCACAAGCCGAAAGCTCGTAATAAACTTGTAAAGTACAGCTACGTGTCACGTTCCCAGTTCATTTTCTTCACGCCTATATATACAGTGCGTCCCAGAAAAAACGAAACCGAGAAGTATCGATGTTCTATCATAACTTAATCACAACTATAATTAATGAATGATACATATTTGGAAAGCTTAGAGTCTCCTCTTTCAGTTGATGCTACTCCCGTGATGCATATTTCACGCATAAGTGATTAAAAGCAATTTAAAGGAAGGAAACCAAAAATACATTTGGCGGGCGGTATCTGAATTTCGAAGAAAAATTCACATTTCTAGAAAGTTGAGTTTCTGCCCTTTCATATGACACCTCAATCAGGAAAAATGAGCAAGGAATGACAAAGTTCTGTTTGTTTAAAGTAGTGCTTGCATTTCCATTATTTTATTAAACGAATTCGTTTTCACTGGCTGCCTGCCGTATCAATAAACGAAATTAACAAAAGACTTAACTCCGTTTCGTTGACAATCAGCCGTAGACGAGAGTCTTCATGCATGGCTGATTGTCAACGAAACGGAGTTAAGACTTTTGTCAAATCTGCTTTTTGCTACGGCAGGCACCCAGTGAAAACGAATTCGTTTGTTAAAATTGTGAAAATGTAAGGGCTACTTTAAACAAACAGAACTTTGTTATTCCTGGCTCATTTTTCTTGATTGAGGTATCATATGAAAGAGCAGAAAATGAACTTTCTAGAAATATGAATTTTTCTTTGAAATTCAGATACCGCCCGCCAAATGTATTTTTGGTTTCCTTCCTTCAAATTGCTTTTAATCACTCATGCGTGAAATGTGCATCACGTGAGTAGCATCAACTGAAAGAGGAGACTCTAAGCTTTCCAAATATGTATCATTCATTAATTATGGTTGTGATTAAGTTATGATAAAACATCGATACTTCTCGGTTTCGTTTTTTCTGGGATGCACTGTATATATATATATATAAGCAAGTTTAGTAAAACTGCAATTTCTGACAGTGCTCAACTGTAGGAGCAAATGTAGATATAGGAGTTGGAAGGTTACACTTTATTGGTACGAGTTATACAGACTGTTTCGCCAGAAGGCTCATCAGTAACTAAATACATTATACAATCATGGCGAAGTTAAAAACACTCATGTGCAGTCAGGCAAGAATACAAAAGAGATACAAATAATACCCAAGTAAGGGTGAACGCAATAATACAATAGTGGAATTAAGTGGTTTAAGGGTAAGGGGAAAGGTCATGGTGGTACAGGGGGGGGGGTTTAACCCTATTTAGAGAGTAGAAACTTTCTCTTATGTCTACATGTGGAAATGAGTTCGGTTCTAGAGTTTAGAATGGTGGATTTATCAGAGTGATGATGTGGTACTTTTCCCATAGGCAGAGATTGCAGCGATTTGTTCTGGGTGAGTATGGTTGGGCGTGACGGATGATTCTCCATGATATTGTGTAGGGTGTCCCGTCGTCTTTCAGCATCCAGGTGTGTTTGCTTAGCTCGGTCTGGTATCTCTTTTCTTGGTGGGTGAAGCTTGCTTTGTGCGTTGCATATCTGGCTTTGAAGGAGGTGGATGTGAGTCCAATGTAGAGTTTCTCATCGTTAGGGGTCACAACCTTGGCTTCATAGACGATATTTTTGGTTGTGCATTTTCCTGGGAGGGGGCAGTCATCTTTCTTTCTGCAGTTGCAGGTTGCTGGATCTCGGTTGGGGTTGTGGTTGATGACTCTATTGTTGTGGGCCTTGGTTATTGTCGCTATATTATCCATGCAGCTGTAGCTGATCTTCATTGTGTTTCTATTCTTGCCTGACTGCACATGAGTGTTTTTAACTTCGCCATGATTGTATAATGTATTTAGTTACTAATGAGCCTTCTGGCGAAACAGTCTGTATAACTCGTACCAATAAAGTGTAACCTTCCAACTCATATATATATATATATATATATACTTAGCTATACAATGGTTTTACACATATATATACTCAGTTATACATACAGTATATTTATATATAGAGAGATATATATATATGTATACATGTATATACCTTCGTAAAGAAAATGTGATACCTATCCGAATGAAGTAATTTAAAATTCTTTTCAAAGTTGTAATAACTTCAAATGGACAGGTACCAAATCTTCTTTAACTAAATATGGAAAAAAATTCCTTTCACCAATTTACCATCATGCTTTCAATATGAGTATATTCTAGACAAATATTAGGTAAAAGCAAAATGTTATGATCACTGTTTACCCTATATTTGGTAGATACTATATTATTTGTAGATTTTAAGTGAAACATTGCTTTGTCTAGTTGACAATCAAATTCTCTCAAGTTATAAACTAGGCACCAGTATGATTTCATTAAACTTTTTGTTAAATAGGCCCTGTTTATCAAGCCTTGCTGGCAACTAAATCCTCTGTAGTTTAGTATTATTGAATCTCTCATGTCGTAAGAGAAGTATCACAATGTTTAGAAAGTGGGTTTATTCCTGTTTTAAATGATACCTCATTTGTTGGGATTTTCAGTCATTGAATATGCAGTAGGTCAAGATAAGGGTGAAGGTAAAAAGTGAAAAGTTGCAAAAATGCACTGCTCTTGTTCGTCTGTGCATTCAAATTGCCCTATTGCACTGGCTTATCAAAGGGTGTTAACCTAGGCATGATGCTTCAGAAAGTTGAGGACCAAATAGTCGCTTATCTTGCCTGACATCCCACCGGTGTGCATGCATTTCAATGTCTGATTTCTTAGAATTTGGCATTCATGATTAATGACCAGTTGGAAACAACAGCCCCTCATTTATAGAAACTCACAGAATGCTCTACAAAACAATATCAGTGCTTACCGGTTCATTTTGCAACTTTTCTTTTCTGACCCAGCCCCTCGATATAATGTACTGCTCACTCCATGACAGTAAAATCATAACAAACATGGCATCATTTTAAAGACGAATAAGTGCGCTTTCCAATGATAATAATCAAAGCAATCCGTATGCCGTGGTAAGAGATCTAAAATTGATCTAACTTGAGTTTCCAACCTTTTTGTTGATGGTTTTAGGAATTGTAGTTGGCTACTAGGGCTGGTTGGCAACTAGCCTAGTTAATTTTTATGACTATGGGTCCTGGTGTACTGTATTTACTATTGTGTAGCCTTTTAAAAAATAATTATATTACATTAAGATCATTTTTGGCTACTTTAAGTGCCATCTGTACAGATTTCCAATGGCTTTCGTCTTTCCAATGAAATAAAAATGAATTCAACGTTACCAAATGGATTTTTCAATCATTTTGTGTTGTTGAGTAGTGCATAAATATATACAGAGGGGTAGCATTAGTTAGATTCGTATTCTTCAAATTGGCGTACTGGTGCAAAGAGGTAGGGTGGGGATGGGCTTTCTTAATAGGTTAATTAAATGCACGAAAAAGCGGACATATGTTGACACTGGCGAATTGGGAGGGCACAACCGGAAGTTTAGACTTAAGAAGCACCTCAAAGAGATGGTGACCTTTTTGTTAATGTTACGGGTTGATGAATACGTGAGCACATAATTACAGGTATCATGGTCTGGAAGAAGGAAGATTAGTATTGATGCTTGGAAATTAAAATGTATCTACAGCTATTACCTTACGCCAAATATCCTTCTACCTTGCACTCTGAAAGTCTCACTTGCCAGTAATTGGATCAAGGTGTTCGATATCCACAGACTTTAAATGTTCCACTTTTGTTTTCCCCTTCCACAGGGTTCTTTATTTTCAAAACAAATTCCATCATGTACAGTATATCCATACCAATAATACAAATAGTTAAGGAAATAATTTCCATACATAATGGCTTAAACACAGATAACGATCATCACGACCGAAAACTTTGTGGCAGATTTAAAAAAAAGAGTACATTGTGTTACTCTGTCGTACATCACAATGTAAAAAGCTTAGTAAATGTATAATGAAGGTAGAAAATAAAATCGAACCAAATGTAATCATATCAAATCAAATCGAATCAAATGTAAT
This sequence comes from Strongylocentrotus purpuratus, assembly GCF_000002235.5. NCBI lineage: Eukaryota > Metazoa > Echinodermata > Echinoidea > Camarodonta > Strongylocentrotidae > Strongylocentrotus > Strongylocentrotus purpuratus. The sequence goes on from NW_022145607.1 coordinate 30,109,802, forward strand.
CATAAAAGATCAAATCGAATCAAATTATATGAAGTAAATCCATGTGATTTCCATGATTCCTATGTCCATCTCGAATTTCAGTATCGTCGTTTTCAGAACGTAATAATTTGGTTATGATGTACTCATATAATCTCAATTTTAAAAGTGTTTTATTTTAGTTCTATTCAAAAAGCCCCTTAACTCTTATCCTGCCACAGGGCTAATCCCCATTGTGCCAAGCCCCAAATCCCCCGTGCCAGGTTGTTTTGGAGATAATCTGATTAACTCGATATTTCTATGAATAGCGCGTGCAAAACACTAAGCACAGTCCAATGGGCATAAACAATAACTGCTATTACATTTGCGTGCATGCAGCCTTATGGCAGGTTATGAGTCAAGGAAAGAATCACCTTGTTGATTTTTGTTATTAATTGATAAAATGAGTAGTTTTGATGATAGTAATACACTGTTACTACTACAGGCGACAACGACTTCTACCATCGCAACAACTACTACTACTACTAATAATAATAATGATAATAACATTCATGATAATAATAATAGTAATAATAATAATAATGGTGTTTTCTCAAAGAGCTTCAAATTACAATAAAGATTATGAACGAAAGGGGTCGTAACACGTAAATATTTGAAGGCCGTTGTGAACAAAATGTAAACAAATAAATACAATGATACAATAACGTTTATTCATGAAAAGATAATTACAATGATGTACTGAAGTTTATTCATGACAATAATGCAAATAAGTTTGTTCATAAAAACACATAAGTACAACGATGATAGTAAAAGCTGTAAAAAAAAAGTGGAAAAAAACATGAGCAAAAAAGAGTGACTGAAGGACGAGAGATAAAAGGGGAAAGAGAGATAGTGGGGATGGAGAGCGGATAAACAGAGAAGAGGAGAAGGAGAGAGTAGTAAGAGAAAGAGGAAAGGGAAAGAGATAGAGTGGACGAGGGGAGACTATGATAAAGGGAGTGGTGAGGCAGAGGGGATAATCAAAATACATTTAGTTAACATCTAACAACAAATATGTTTTTAAAATATTCCAGAATATATGACACAAAAGATTTTGACATGACGTAGTACATGGGAAATAAAGAATGCATCCATCCCCCCCCCCCCGACTCTGATCGACAAACGATAAAGAAAGTAAAAAAAGAGGAGGGAAAAGTAGTCTAGTTAGTGTGTTACAGCTTTGTTTTAGTCATTTCGGTATTGTTTTTATTATTAGTATTAGTATTTGTTTTGTATATTGATGGCATAAAACTTAAACATTGTACATTCCCGATTTAACTATTGTCAAGTGAATTTTAGTTAAAATAATGATAATACAAATAGTAATGGTAATGATAATAATAACTATAAAAAATGATAACAATAATAATAACTACTGTATTTGCTGCTGCTACTACCACTATTACTAATACTAAAAGTAATAATAATAGCAATGATGATAACTACTAGTGCTACTTCTAATAATGATAAGATTAATAATAATGATACAATAAAAGACGTATTAGTAATGATAATGAAAATAATAATAATAGTTGAAATAATTTTTGTAAATGTCCTATTTATTCGCCTGTGCTTGTACTAGTTATAATAATAATGATAATAATAATAATTATAATGATAATAATAAGAAGAACAAGAAGAAGAGGGCGCTGCACCGTAGCGACCGGTTTACATGCATATATTCTCTGTGACTATTTTGGTGAAATATCTCGTTTTTTTTGACGTGTTGTGGCTATTTCTGTACTGTAAACATGTATGTTTGTAACGTGACTATAACCTGGATCTGTTTTATGGTACTATTTGTCTCTCGGTTCTTGGGAACCCAATGTAATGATGTACCTCTCCAGCGGACAGCGATCAAATATGACCGACAGTATTTGTTACATCTCGCTGAAGCACCCGCGTCGAGTACTACTCCGCCGGATCTCCCCGAGTGGATACCGACTAGAGATGACCAACATTCGCCTGAACAAACACGAAAGCGAGGTAAGCGGGGTGGTGTTAGACAAAGAGTGCGGAAAAGGGGACACCGACCCCCTCTCCCGTCTATTACCCTTAGCAACGTGAGATCCCTGAGTAATAAGATGGATGAATTACGTGCTAATATCAGATATAATAATGAATTTCGGAATACGAGTCTCATCTGTCTGACTGAAACGTGGTTGACTTCTGACATTTCTACAAACACCATTGATATACCCGGTTTTGGTGTTGTGAGACATGATCGCTCCTATGAAACATCGAATAAATCAAAAGGGGGAGGACTATGTGTGTTCTACAACAAGCAGTGGTGTAACAATGCCAAAATCAGATACTCAATATGTTCTGAAAACTTGGAATTACTGTGTGTCTCATTCCGGCCATTTTACCTCCCGCGGGAATTCACACAATTACATGTTTTCGTGGTTTATATTCCCCCCGATGCCGACGCAGGTATTGCTTCTACCATGATACAGACGAAGATTAATGAGATGGAGGACCAGGCCCCTGATTCCCCCAAAATTGTTTTAGGGGATTTCAACCATTGTCGGCTGGAGGACACTATGCCCCATTATCACCAGCATATCGATAGACCTACACGAGGTGGAAATATTCTAGACCGTTGTTATAGCTCAATAGAAAACGCATACAAAGCTATTACACGACCACCACTTGGACGTTCCGATCACAATGTGATCCACCTTCTGCCAAAATACAAACAAAAGCTAAAACGGGAAAAAACGGTAAAAAAGACCATCCGTGTTTGGAATGTTAAGTCAACTGAAGACTTGCAGACAGCCTTTGACATCACAGACTGGGAATTGTTCTTTGGTTCTTGTGAGAACATTGATAAGATCACAGACACAATTAATAGTTACGTCATGTTCTGTGAGAGCCTTCACATTCAGTCAAAAACTGTTACTATCTACCCTAACAATAAACCATGGATAAACACTGAGCTAAAATCGATCATGCGTGAGAAAAGGGCTGCCTTTGACCGTGATGATTTTGAGCAGGTTAGAGATCTGAATGAAAAACTAAAGAATGCAATCAATCGGGCGAAAAGATGCTACAAAGAAAAGCTAGAAAGCTGCTTCGAGAATAATAACTCAAAAGGAGCATGGAAATGTTTAGAAACCATGACTGATTATAAAAGAAGAGAAAATGCTTTTGTAAACATCGATGATCCAAAACAAAAAGCTGATCAATTAAATGTTTTCTATTGCCGATTTGACAAACACGACTTTCATGGTACTATCAAGGAGCAGGAAGTATTGCTCCGATCAATGAATGACCAGCCGATCTCGATCGACGAGCAAGAGGTACGAAGGCAGTTCAAAGCTGTGAACCCCCAAAAGGCTAACGGCCCAGATGGCATTAGAGGTCGAGTGATGAAAACGTGCGCCAGCCAACTGGCTACCCCGTATACGGCGCTGTTCCAGATGTCCGTTGACCAATGCAAAATCCCGGCATGCTGGAAATCATCCGTCATCACTCCAGTAGCCAAGAAACCCCGCCCTACAGAAAACAACGACTTTCGACCAATAGCGTTAACGTCGATTGTCATGAAATGCCTTGAGAGAATTGTCTTGAGAAATCTCATTGGACCGATTCGCTCTAGTATTGACCCCCTTCAATTTGCATATCAACCGCAGAGATGTGCGAATGATGCCGTTCTTTCTTTTGTGCACACGCTACAAGAACATTTGGACACACCGAGACGTTACGCAAGGGCATTGTTCGTTGACTTTTCATCAGCCTTCAACACGATACAACCGCACCGTCTTATAGAGAAGCTGTTGCATCTGAAAGTGAAACCGTCTCTTATTTTGTGGATAACGGACTTTCTCCTCACGAGAAGCCAGAGAGTGAGAGTAAACAACATTTTGTCCGAACCCCTGCACACCAACACTGGATCACCCCAGGGTTGTGTACTTTCTCCGATTATTTTCATTCTATATACTAATGACTGTCTATCCCATTTTAACAATGTTCATACTTTCAAGTATGCAGACGATACTGCCATATTAGGGCTGATTAAATATGATGAAAAGGATTACAGAGATTGTGTAGATAACTTCAACTCATGGTGTGTAGAAAACTATCTAGAACTGAATGTGCAGAAAACCAAAGAGATCCTGTTTGATTTTAGAATCAAAGTAGAAAGCAAACCAAGTGACCACCCTGTAAGCATTAAAGGGCAAGATATTGAAATTGTTACTTCATACAAATATTTGGGTACAAACATTGACAATGAACTGGTCTGGAATGGACATACAAAAGCCCTCGCAACAAAAGGGAGCCAGCGAATGCACTTTCTGCGAAAGCTGCGTTCATACCATGTTGATAGGACCATACTGTCACTTTTTTATCGGTCCGTAGTTGAAAGTATAATGACCTATGATTCTGTAGTGTGGTACAACAGTGCTAGAAAGAAAGACCAAGGAAAACTCAAAACCATTGTGAAACAAGCAGCCAAAATAATAGATAGACCAATGGATCTTGATGATGTTTGCAGAAACAGAGCAGTGGAAACGGCTGTCAAGTTGTCAAGGGATTCCAGTCACCCCCTGAATGGAAATTATGTCAGGTTAAGAAGTGATAAAAGGTGGCAATCAAAGAAATCCCGCACTTCGAGGTACCTGAACTCTTATGTCCCGTATTCTATCCGTCTGCTGAATGAAATATAAAATGTAAAAATGTATCACCCGTATCTTATTTTGTTCTAATTGATTGTAGGAAATGATCAAAATTCCATTTGTATTTATTCTAGGACAAGTATATTTAAACTCTTACAATAGCCATCTTTTCTCAAATTAAATGAAAAAGTTTCTTTTTCTATTTATACTCACATGTCGTAATATATTGCATGTTTACTAATAATTATCTCATACTGCCTTCAATAGGTATTCATATCTCATACATACTGCACTGAGTGCACTCATATTTTAGGTTTCATTTATAGGGACAATAATTGTTGTGGATCTATCAGAATATCAGGATATATACATGGTTATTTTTTATTTCTTTCCACCATATAGTTTGTGTTTTATGTGTGCCTTGTTATATTTTTTGTTATCATAATGATATAATGAGTCAAACTAATGATAATAATAACAATTCAAACAATAATAATAATAATAACAGTATTAGTAATATTGATAATGATAATAGTAATAATAGTTTCAATGTTATATTGTTCTGGTAATTACTCTGGATACATAAACAAATATTGAATATAATGTAAATTCAAAGAAAATATCTATATAATGTGAATGTTAAAGTGCTATATGTTCATTCTCTCTATATACTCGTTGTATGTTGTATGTATCATGTTACATGTACATTTTATTTATTCTTCTATGTGAACAATGCATGTAAACGAAACGAATTTCCTTTTGGACCAATAAATTTGAATTGAATTGAATTGAATTGAATTGAAGAACAAGAAGAAGAAGAAGAATAATGATAGTAAAACCAACACATTGAGGCACTTTCTTGAATTTATTCACTTCATTAGAGATAGGCCAACTTATAAATCAACAGAAAGAAATGAATGGAATAAATGTAAAGCAAAACAAACCCAAATCCATTGACATGTCTGTCATGAACGCCATATTAATTTTAGCGTCTTCACGGCCCATATTCATCGGCATTTTCCCCTCCTTCGAGGCAAGATTTGGCACGTATATTGTAAAGAAATTGTTGGTTTCCAACCTTTGTAAATATTGATTTGTTCGATATTCATTAAAGGTACAAACACTTGACAGTCGCAGAAGGCACTTACCCTTGTCACTCGCAGAAGGCACAACGCTTGTCAGTCGCAGAAGGCACTTACCCATGTCACTCGCAGAAGGCACAACCCTTGTCAGGCGCGGAAGGCACTAGCCGTTGTCAGTCGCAGAAGGCACAACCCTTGTCAGTCGCAGAAGGCACTAACCGTTGTTCCTTCCCAAACCAAAGATGGTTGACAGTTTGACCAATCACAATACGTTTTAAAGGTCAAGGTTTAAGGAACCATACTCGAGCTACAGGGAAACTTCACTTGCGTGATAGTTTTCATCTTAAGTTAGAGTAAGGACACTTGTAAACATTTGATTGAATGATATACACGAACTTCTTAAGATGGTAAAGTATTATTAGTACTTTATTCATTCAAATAAAAATAATAACATTATAGTTTTTCTTTCAAGGACCTTCCTAAGATGACAAAGAATTAAAAGTAAAATTAAGAGGAGGGCGTGTGTTTTTCATGATTAATGCAACACCAATTGTATCCATTATTCACCGTAAATGGGTGTGATTAATTGGAATACGTGAACGATTTCGAATTACCTTCAAATGCGTACAGTGACAGATAGTATCAAATGATTAAATGTGTCGTTATACCACCTCAAAATGGAATCTATCAAGCAAGTGTAGATATGTTGAGCTCGAGTGGATGATCATTCAATCTTGACGGATTAAAGTGAGTTGTAATGGGTCAAACTGCATACCAAATTTTGTCCTCGATTTGCATTTAAAACAGGGGGACACCTTAATTCGTACCGACGATCGACTGTGGATCACATCTAATTATTTATTCTCATCGGAATCAACATTTAAAAAAATGTACTTCATAATACTGATAGTGTATTCGTTGGGATTTTTCTTCCTGGCGGGATGTTCACAACCGTTATATTTCTCTCGCAACTTGGTGACCAAGCCGAACATGAAGGCAAATCGGCATCATTTCTTTGTACCATGTGGTCAAAGGACACCTTTCATTCATATGACGTATTTTGGGAGAACAGCTTCACCGAGAGGATGGTAAATGGTGAGGAGTTCACCATCAAAACCACGTGCAACCTTAGCAACCAGACTGTGTCATCTGAACTTGTTATCGTCAGAGCGAGGAGAGATATGACTTTGCTGTACAGGTGCTCAATTTTACTTTTAAATGAAGACGCCAGCAAGAATACCATAATCCCATCTGAGTTTGGATCTCTCAACGTTCAATTCTTCTCAGAGAAAGATTTAGCTTCTAGACTAGTTCACGGAAAAGAGATATACTGTGTAGAAACAAGCCAAGCATTTCCTGATGTCAGCATAAACTGTTCAGTTGGACCATATAGTGTTTTCCATGTTCCTGTGGTACGGGTCCGTCCGGGTTACACTGCACAGATGCCCCCGACTCTGTACTGTTCAACCACAGCGTTTCCTCCGGTAGATACTTTCAGATGGTCATGTCAACCCAGTTATGCGATTCCAGACTGATTCATTTGAACAAAACTTTACAATTGCCATCAAACGCAATTTATTGAACTTAACTATTTACGTTTCATGTGAAGCGACTAACCTCGTGGGCACTTCCAGTGCCAGTTCCACCATTCAGATCAGACAAAGTAACGATTCCATCGAACAATGTAAATTTAACAAAACATTCGATCCTTTGTCGGAAAACCATCCTCAAATTGTGTATGAAAACCGTAAACACTTTACTGTATTCTACTGTCATATTAAAGTAGGAGATATGAATAAGGTAATTTTTCGATGGTATTGCAATAGCTACACTGTTACGGAGGAAAAGGACATTCCCTATATAATATCAAGCAATCAATCGATGTATACCATCTTGTAGCTCACAGTTCCATCCAAGTAGCTGAAGTTAGTATGATAACTTGTAAAGTTTCTCATGCAAAGTCACCTTCTCAGAGTACTTTTTGTGCCATGTCAAACACATTGCGTGTGTGTGTGTGAGTATGTGTGTGTGTGTGTGCGTGCACGCTTGTGTGTGTGTTGTTTTACCTCATTAAGTGTGCATCAGATTGCACGATTTCAAGTTCAAAATTGCAAAAGCTCCCTACCGTGGGAGGGGGGACACCCCCCTCCCACACCCTCCCCCGCTCGGTCGCTTCGCTCCCTCGCTCGGGCGCTTCGCGTCCTCACTAGCGTTGGCAGCCCAGTCATCCCCCCCAGATGTACGAACCTGTCTACGCCACTGGGCTCTACCAACACAGATTCTCACATCAGGGCCTTTGTGGGGCACCTGATTGTGGGGTATTTCTGTGCGTTCCAGATATACCTTGTGGTCCCCTACTAGTGGGGTATGTACAACCTGGCGATAACAACCCGGCGGTGTGCTTACGATGTTACCATAAAAAAGTGTGCAAGTTTTAGCACACGCTCACAAAGAGTCATTTATGGGGTACCACTTCTAATGCCCCGCAGGGCATAGGACACCGAATATACAGTCATTTGAAAGACTTTACTCTGTGGGGTCCTGAAAAAATACCCCACAAAGTAAAAATGCCTCACAAGGGGTATGTGAAGCGCACATAAAACCCCACAAGAATGCTGAGGTGAGAGCACGCACGCATTCTCACATCAGGGCCTTTGTGGGGTACCTGATTGTGGGGTATTTCTGTGCGTTCCAGATATACCTTGTGGTCCCCTACTAGTGGGGTATGTACAACCTGGCGATAACAACCCGGCGGTGTGCTTACGATGTTACCATAAAAAAGTGTGCAAGTTTTAGCACACGCTCACAAAAAGTCATTTATGGGGTACCACTTCTAATGCCCCGCAGGGCATAGGACACCGAATATACAGTCATTTGAAAGACTTTACTCTGTGGGGTCCTGAAAAAATACCCCACAAAGTAAAAATGCCTCACAAGGGGTATGTGAAGCGCACATAAAACCCCACAAGAATGCTGAGGTGAGAGCACTCACACACACACACATACGCATACTCACACACACACACACATACTACGCCTTGAATGGACAAACATACATCGACAAGATCTACACACCGTGGCATACGAATACAGAATGGACTGACACATAGTATTGCATATTGAACCACACTACGTATTTATTTATCTCTGTGAATTTTGCTGTTACACCTCTTCAGAAAAAAAACCAATGTCAACTGTGTACACGCAGGTATAGTCTTTGTTGTCTTGATAGGAGTATGTGGTTATGAATGAAAACAGCCTCTGTGGCCGTTTGTGAATAGAACACATAAGCAACAAACAAATAACGATTAAACTTTGAACAATATTTCTGTTAATTATAAAGCATAATGAATACGTACATACTATGCTTTTTTTACCTCAAAGAAACAGGCATAGTATCCATAGATGGATATTGGCTGGCGGCTCATTAACATACAGATACAAAAAACATAAACAGTATCACTATGATCCATGGAGTAACAATACTGCTTTGTAATTTTGTGAAGAAATCGGAACCATAACGGCATTGCATCGTTTCAAATTAGGGCATTATTTACTTCTATTTGATCTCAGTCTTATAATAGTAATAGTAATAATAATAATAATAATAATAATAATAATAATACAAATAAAAAATAATACTAATACAAATAATAATGCTAATACTAATAGGTTCCTTTTATCTCGCATTTCAAGACAGGGTAAATTCACACTGCGCTTTACATGAAACAAACTTCTTTAAAAATTTCAAACTTATGTCTTCATGCATCAATCAACATACTTTAAATGAATACAAAACAAAGTGCATCTTAAATAAAACAAAAATAAATAAATAGTTAACAATACAGAAAAGATGTAGCTGCTGCAAGCTTAACAACAAACTAATGTATACCAGTCAGTCCTGATATCAGTATTAGTGTAACAATAGTCATATAGTGGGGGCATGAAGTTGAACAATTCATGATTATACATAATTATATATGTTTGTTTGAATAATACTTGTTATAAAAATAGTAGTATGGTACTCTCTGTCACGAATTATTATGTATACTGTTGTATCACATTCATTTTCTATTCTGTTTTAGATTGCGCTGATGCATTTTGCACACAATGTATAATGCCTATAACACGAGTGGGCCAGACCACACATGTATTTCAATAAAAACTGATTTGAGAAAATAACGTGTATATAAATATATAAATAAATAAATAAATAAATGCATATAATGTATATATATATATATATGTATAAATATCATATACCTGTAATATAATCTGATATAAACTAATAAATAAATAAATAAATATAATACATATCATATATGAGAAGGTATTGCTAACACTAGGTTCGTGCCTGAAAAGTAGTCTCGATGAAAAGAAAAAAGTTGTTGCTTCATTCCCATACCAAAAGTAACAAAACAGCTTGATTAACAGTTGCTAATCAGATAATAGAGACATGCGGTAAGTTGGTAAACTTACTTAAGGAGCATTCATGGCTCAACAAACAAACATATCGGTCTCTTAGTCAGTTTTACTTTTGTAGTCTTGCAAATTTGTGTCTTAGAAACCAAATATCTTGCGCCTCTTTTCGTTCCTGCCCGCAAACTCCTTGACAAGACGCTGTAGGGATATGTTGTCAAGCAGGAGGTGGTGGCTGTTACAGACAGCTACTGCATTGAGCCTCTTCTGAGTCATGGTGCTTCTCAGCCACGTCTTGAGTCTCCTTAGAGCGGAAAAGCTACGCTCGCATTCGCTTGAGGTTACTGGACACACGAGAAGCAACGTGGTTATCTTTTGGTTTCCACACCACGAGATTGCGCGCACTGCAAAATATGCGCGATTAATCTTGTGGTTATCTTGTGGTTTCCAAACCACAAGATAACCACAAAATACTTGTAAGATTTTTTTTGTTTACCGTCTAAATTGGCTTTCACCGTGTGAATGCGGCTAATAACAATAAACACAATTACAATAATGATGAGGATTATTATTATCATCATCATAATTATTATTATTATTAATATTATAATTGTTATCATTATTATTATTACTATTATTATCATCATTATGACTTATTAAGTAAGCAAATATCATTCCCCCAAACCTGGGGGGGGGGGATGATTGTACATGCCACCCCCCCCCCACCTCACAAGGTGGGGGGATGCATCCCCCTCATCCCCCCCCCCCCCCCCCGTTGTCTACGCCCCTGGTAGAGCCAAACAAACGATGTGCACATATCACTAGGCCTGCTGGAGGGACTCATGCCACTGTTTATGCTTGGACTTCTTCGGATGACAGTTCTAGAGGGATTCTGATTACTGATGTTTCCATGAGCTTCTTTAAAACGATTGTGATTGTTGTTATCACAGTGGTTGTAGGCTTATTGCTAACAATATCGCTAGTACTATTGATACGAAGGAAAGGATTTTGTAATCGTGGTAGTGGAACATCTCGAAGAAACAATTCTAAAGAAACCCGTGACGAGGAAAAGGTATCGGCTCTCCAGAGTGTTGCCATGTCTGAATTGCCAGAGTCCCCAAGTTACGAAACTCCTGAAACGGGTCATCCAGGAAGAAGGCACGAACAATCTTCTATTCCCTCGTCTGAATATGATCGCAAGATATACAGGATGCCTACTTTTGACGACTTTGAAAACTCAAATCATCAAACTATATAAAACACGAAAGCACTGTCCTCAGCAGCGATGATAATACTGCACCGAACATGTCAAGAGAATTTCACCATTACCAAAACCGGACATTGGTAGAAACTGCTGAACGCTGGTCGGACTGGGTAGAGTCTAGATATACCGAAGACAGTGCAAGTAACTGCTCATCTTATTCAGTTGAGTCATCTCGATCCTCATCCTATTACATCCTTATCTGTCTTGATATCACCTAGGCATGAACTATGTCAGGAACAAGGCACATCAGGCGCGCCGGAAGCAGTTTGGGATTGGGGGGGGGGGGCAAACATTCCAGGGGGCTCATCTTCCAGGGGCAGTGACGTAACGAGCAAAAACGTTTGGAAGAGGGGGGGGGGCAGAAGAAAAATCTGCATCACCACCACTATTACACGTTACATGCAGGCCCCGCGGAACGTTTTTTCAAAGTGGATTATTAACGATCAGGTAGATCGTAAATTGGCGTGGGGTCCAGGGCCTGAGCCCCCAGAAGCTCAGGGGTTTTAGGCATTAAAATCATGGTCAGATAAGCATATTTGAATACCTTATTTGTGACACTGGCAGGACACTAATTGGAGGAGAGTCCAAAGAGCAGAGCCCCCGGAATCTCGTTTTTTAAAAGTTATTTAATAACGGTCAGATGAGCATACATGAGACCGCCTTAGGACCCTTGGTGGGGTCCAGGGGGCAGAGCCCCCGTAATCTCAGGGGTTTAAGGAATTTAATAACGGTCAGATGAGCATACAGGGGACCGCCTAAAGGCCCTTAATAGGGTCCGGGGACGGAGCCCCCGTAAGCTCTGGGGTATGAGGTATGTAATTACGGTCAGATGAGCATCCAGGGCCCCGCCTTAGGGCCCTTGGTGGGGTCCAGGGGGCAGAGCCCCCGGAAGCTCGGGGGTTTTAGGTATGTAATAACGGTCAGATGAGCATACAGGGGACCGCCTTAGCGTCCTAAGTTGGGACCGGGGGCGGAGCCCCCGTAAGGTCTGGGATTTTAGGAATTTGATTACGGTCAAATGAGCATCCAAGGCCCCGCCTTAGGGCCATTGGTGGGGTCCAGGGGGCAGAGCCCCCGAAAGCTCGAGGGTTTTAGGTATTTAATTACGGTCAGATGGGCACACAGGGGACCGCTTTAGGGCCCTTGGTGGGTCACTTATTTTTTCTCTCTCTCTTTCTTTCTTTTTCTCTTTGACAAACTTTTTCAAAAAGTGAGGGGGGCTCGGGCCCCTGAGCCCGGACGTTCTGCAGACCATGACACAAAGGCTTGTAAATCAGCATATTTTTCGCCCGACTGTAAATTTGGGAATATATAAAAAGGTATGATAAAAAAAAAATAGAAAAAATACCGGAAAATCATGTCATTTCAGCAACATTTGTAAATTACTGGTATCGAATAAGAAATACCCCCCCCCCCCATCAGTACGCCAGCGTTCAGGGGCTCATGAGATTCTCACTCCTATAACAAATAACAGACACACTTTCCCATTCTCTCACAATATGTCCACGATATGCGCGTATCGCTATTATAAAAACCTCCAATGATAAATATAGGAAGCATGCGCAATGTTTAGGAAATTTAACCATCTTTACTGCTTTTCCTCTTTTTTTTTGTGGGGGGGGGGGGCGTTTTTGGGGGGCAAAAAATGCGTTTTGCCCCCCTACTTTTTTGACTGGGGGGGGGGCAACTGCCCCCCCCCCCCTTCCCCCCTCCCACCCCCCCCCCCCCCCCACTTCCGGCGCCTATGAGGCACATACTATAATTTCAAAATTGTCTTGGAAGGAGCTAGATGCGACGTCATTTTCAATTCTCTATGGCATACGTAGTGGATAGTTTCAAGATTTAAACAAACATTATTGTAGTCTACTAGCAAAGTACATAATTACGTCTTTTGCAGATGCAATTCCACAGGTCTCCGTTCTTTAATTATGGTTGTCGATCACGGGCATTCTTGGCCCTTCGGCGCCCTCTACGCTCTCTTGTAGTCCAGTTCCATTCTTTCCTAAGCGCTTGATACACTTCGGACTTATCTCTTGATTGTTGTATCTGTATATAACTATACTCACCACTTTTATTGCTTATTTTGGGTTTATACGTGCATACATGTACGTTTCTATTCTCTGGTGAATTTAGACTTGAAAGTTGACGTGAAATGAGGACTACTTACACTACGGCAGTGTCTCGACACCGTACCAGATAAGTACCAGTCATTCAAAATTATGTTTGACTAAAGTAACTGGCACTTTATAAGGAGTAGGGTATATTCACGTGTATATATATGTATAAGAACTTTTGTAATCTATTTGGTAACTCGAAAGTATAAGTGATACGTGATGAAAGAGAGATGATAATGTTATTTGGCGAATGCATGAATTTAGATTGAGCTACACAATCCTGACATGTCATTTACATAAAAGTCCTTTTTGCTTTAGACAATACACAACGTAATGGGATTTCTTTAATTACTATAATACACGAGCCAGTTAAAGTTATTTCTCGTTCATTATTCGATTGTTACTTAAAGGGACAGTTGAGTTATTGTTTAAGACCGCATATGCCATCAAAGTACATGGTTATTGCTCTTATTTTTTTAGACCCCAAAATGTGTGAAATTTAGATTAAATCGAATCATACCAATTTAGCTCCACTTTCAACAAAATACGGTGACCATTGATTCGATTAATAACAACAATAATTCAACAACAAAAAACAATACACAGGCCGACTGGTTGTGCATTTTATAACCAACACGAAAAAGCCAACATTGGCATTGGCTGGATTAAAACGTATTAAGCGCTATCTCAACCGTCTCTCGACCGATTTCGATCAAACAAAGATGATCTTGTCATTTAAATGGTATGCTCTCTTTCAAATCTGACACTCAGTTTTTCATTATCTCACAGAAAAATATTTTGTGTAGCGCCCTATATACCCAAACTCAACTATCCCTTCAACCTGCGTTCATTGCATATTCAGAATATGCACTCGCAAACAATATTATTTGTTATACTTACCAATGGTTCGTAATGGTAAATGATAACTTAATCGTAAAGTGAATGGAAAGAAGAAACATAAAATAGGGAGATCACAATGATAGTGTTGTTAAATTCCAATTTAGATCCCGTTACGTTCAAGCAAAAATGCATTTTACTTTCTTGGTAATGTAACACTCTGATAAATATGATATTAAATTGGTAGCTATCGTAGCGTGGATAATATGGCGATTGTTAACCAGACATACACATGACTCTAGACGAAGAATGTAAAGTTCAAGATAACATATTTATTGACGACGTTACTAACAAGATGAGATGGTTCTTATCAAGTATAAAAGTAGTTATGAGCCGCCATCCTTTTGTTATGCCTTTAGTAGGCAGGGGCAAGCACTATAACGTTGAGTCCTCGCCTGAAGGTAAGTGAGGACCAGAAGAGGAAAGAATTAGCTAAACATAACCTACTCTGGACCTGAATTAATGGAATTATATCTATTTGAATGACATTACGTAAACATGGCTCATGACCTTAGGTCGAACCGACAAGCGTACATTTCTGGTTGGACGTAATAAAACGATCAACAACACAACACCGGGGTTTATGTTTACACACAAATTCAATTTATAAAGAGACAGTGAAGAGGTAGTGGACGCCATCCACTCATATAAATCTAAAAGTATTTTGACAAACAGTATTTTCATTTACCTAGTGACAAAATAAAAATTTGATTATGCTGCAATACTAATTGTAATCATAATTAATGGAAATAATATATCAAACCATTCAACTAAATTTTAAATGAACTTAAATGAGAAAAAGCACGTTAAAAAAATCTGGTATTTAGAATACTACATGGATTACAAACTGAGAAGCAAAATCACTACTATAACCAACTACACCTAAAGTCTATAACTCTTAAAACATGTTTAAAAAAAAATATATTCGGTTCAAACATCTCATATATCATACAAATTAAAACGAAACACATTTTTTCAAATATATCATCAACATAATGCAAAATGATGATAAATATAGTATGAGTAAATACCGAGATTATGGATAATTTGTTTTTAAAGACAGAATGACATAACAGGTAACTATATCATCATATTTCTAGCACATTCCATTTGTTGCAAAATCTATGCATGGATCTATCCTTATAACATATATGTTTTACAGAAATATTATAAGAAATAAATTAAAAGAAGAGAGTATCTCAAGAGATCTACATATATATAATGCTTTCTTTGCAATGATAATACAATGATTCAATAAAGCATGCCGTTTGTTCGTCTGTCAATTGAAACATTTCTTTATTAAATCTAGCATGCCACCATCTTAGAAATAGGTGTTTAATAACAGGTGTTAAATAGTTTCTGGCTCTTGTTTACAAAAAGAACACATTTCCTCGTCAATACTTTAATTTTGTTAAACTTTGCATTTACCAGTTTGCATCGTGTATTTATCTTGTATTGGAAAAATCTAGTTCTTGTATCAGGAATAATTTTAAAAGGTACTTCATATATAAAATCAAAATGTTCTTCATTTATTTCATATTTTGATCTCCAGTAGGTTTCTGAAGTAGGCTTTTGATGTTTTTACTTTTAGTACCATATCAATCATCTTTTTTGTTTCAACCGCTGCGGAATGACAGAAACGACTGAACGCCAAAAAAGATAATTCTTAAAACCAATCCGTTGCCACTTGGAAAAAACATTTTCCATTTTCATCAAACAAATCTTCTATATACCATATACAAATATCAAATAGTTCTTCTACAAAACAACTCTGACCAGCTATCTCTATTTGTCTTTTGTTCCATATAATACTTTCTTGGGAAAGTCGATTATTGTAACACAGCTCTCTAAACTCAGAATATGCATATAAAAAACATGATAAAATGTAATAAAAGGTAGATGTCTTTATTTTAAACATTCTTTTTTATCAGTAAAGTAAAAATTGTCTTAAAAACATTTAATGATAAATGGGTAAAATAAATCTTTAAATGCCAATAACACAAATAAAACATGAAACATAAAATGAATACTAAATTGCTGACATAAAATTATCTCCAGGTATCCCATAGTCGAAAATATGTTCAAAATTACTTTGTGAAACATGAAATTACTTTATTCTATTTCGTCTGACTAGGTAATGCATTGGTGAATAAAAACATGAATTCGATGAAATAAATGTATCAAGATTGAAGAACTTATGAACTATGACAAAGAATAGAGTTCATAAAATACACAATTTTCCACAACTGAGAATCGAAAAATGGAAATCGATAAGTGATGATATATAATTGTTAATAAACCAACTTCCAAAATTAATAATGAATATAAGAATTGAACATAATGACTATAAAATATAGGCTTTGCTGAATGAAATGACTGTCAATTTTGTTGGGGAAAAGCGCGTCTCTAAACATATGATGTTATATAATAATATTCCTATATATTTTTGTTATTGCGCTTAATACATCAACGATGTCTCTAAGCGCTTAACATATATATATATATATATATATATATTATTATCCCGGGCATCGGATTGCAAGTGAAGATCAAGATAAAATCAGGTTCATTAACTAGTTGTAGCTATTCATTTATGATAACATGGGAAGAGGGGGAGCCTGGGCCATGAGGCAATTAATATGAGGGGATTGAAAAGAGAGGGGTAATCAAACCTACCATAACGGGGAGGGTCAGGGGTGGGGCGGAGAAAAGGTGACGATGGGGACCAGGGGTCAGTTTCATAGAACTTGTTATATATAACAACTGCTAAATTGTAATGACAAATTTGCTCTCAGCCAATCAGATGCCATGATTTCAGTAGCTTATAACAGTAGCTTGTAACTTGTTATTGATATCAAGTGTTATGAAACAGGGCCCAGATGGAGACTTCCCATCTTTTGTTCGTATAAGCACCAATGTAAGTTGGAAGGTAAATGTTGTCTAGGGTGATGAGGTCCACATAAATGTGAGAAGGATAGTTGCACGGAGATTGATGGAGATGGATAGGGGTGTTCACCTTAGTCGCGTCGAATGTTACAGGGGGCAGGTTGGATGGACCACAAGGGGTGTGATGGGAGGGGTGATGCTATAGGTCGGTCATCATGAACATTGAGCTCACCTGACTGGTCATAGGATGGGAGGGATAGAGGCAGGGGAGGTCAGGAGCGGGGGTAATTGTACAAGGGTGGAGTTTGCTTGTTTGTTTGTTTTTATTTATTCATCAAGTAAAATTATTGTTTACAGATAATAACATTCAGTGGGTTACATCGAGATATAATACATAGAAGGAACTAGTGCATACAGAAAATGTTTGAAGCGCTACGTCCCTAAGAAAACATAGCTGATAATTATTAGATTTAGATAGAACATGGCTTAAAATAAGACATTCTGTCGTTACAAAAACAAGGGAATAAACACCAGTACCTCTTCTTGAAAAAAATAGCACCATCCTAATGTACCTCAAAAGTTAACAAGCATATTTGGAGAGAGATAATTCCTTCAGTTTCTTTTTAGATAACAAAAGATTATTACAAGTTCGTATTTTAAGTGGCAAAGCGTTCCAAATGTCAAGACCTACGTATCTAATCGATATGTGGGCTAAGGCACTCCTTGGCGTAAACAAATGGAAATCAGAAGAATGTCTGGTTCGGAAGTTATGAATGCCTCTGTTTTAGAGTAAAGTCGTTACAAAATTATGAAGCAGTTCTTTTTTATTAAGTCGGTACATGAACACTGCAATTTGCATGCAACGAATATCGGTAACTTTCAAAGACTTAAATCTGGAAAGTAATGGTAAGAAAGTCACCTTAAGGTCCCATCAGTATTTACTTTATTAATGGCCCATACAATGTTACAGTAGGAAATACGTGAATGAATGAAAGAATTGTAAATAATGAACAAAATACTGAGTGGAACAAAAGGCTTTAACTTGTATATAAGTATAACGAGACAAAACTCGAGAAAGATCACGTACGTGTTTATGCCAAGACAGGAACTCATCATCAATATAAATGCCTAGGAATTTGGTATTTTTCTTTTAATGGAACATAAGTTTGTTCAGTATGAGCACGAGTTTTAAAGTGGGTGAAGCGACATGCAAAATAGAAAGGCGACTGTGACGGTACGTGCATCAACATTGTAGTACAAGTACCATTGTAACATAGGTACGGGAGAACCATGGTTAAAGAAAGGTATGGGAGAACCATGGTAACGAAAAGGTAATGAGAGAACCATGGTAACCATGGACCTGAAGACTATGGTACACCGAACCATGGTTACCATGTTACTGAAAACCATGGTACACCTAACCATGGTTACCATGGTACTGAAAACCATGGTACACAGAACCATGGTTACCAATACTGAAAACCATGGTACACCTAACCATGGTTACCACGGTACTGAAAACCATGGTACACCTAACCATGGTTACCATGTTTATAGCATGCCTAGCCATTGAAGCGTGACATTTAGCATGGCTTTGCAATTATGTGGTAAAGATACTGTAAGAAATTGAGACAAAACGGAAATTGTATGAGAAAGTTATGGCAATCTAAGATTTTTAGGGGTCAATTTTTCAAGAAATTTAGAGATTTTTGACGAAGTTGGCATCAGATATGAATTTGAGAATTATGATGGCATTTTGAAGAATATGTTATTAGTCACAGATGACAGAACATCTCTAAGACTCTCTTTTTTGTTATAAGTCTGTAGGATTTAGGATATAGTGGAGATAGGAAGGTAAAAAGCCTGAGAAAGGCCCTAAACGGACCAGAAACGGACAAAATGGCGCCTGGACGATTACACATGAGTGATCTCGGAAAGCGAAGAATCAGGTGACCTAGATTAGATATAAGAGATTACGCCTATCCGAAATTTGAGAGAAATCGGGCTAGAGAAAAGGACCTAGATAGGAAAAACAAGCACTGCGTGGAAACGAATCGGATTTAGGCATGAGATCAAGAAGGAGACGACAAGGAAGAGGAATAAGAATGTAGAACGCGAAAGTCGTCAATGCGAATAGTAAACAGAACGATGTGCATGCATTATGACGCCCGTGTTTCTACGTGTCAAACGAAAGAGCCTCTCGCGAACTATCCAGAGCAATTTGTAAAAAGTCTGTATCTTCAAGGATAGTGGAGATATGTAGGGCGAAATAAATGTCAAAAAACGGCCTGATACGAACAAAATGGCACGTAGACGGTCACACATGAGTTATTCCGGAGAACGACGAATTCAGTTACGTCGATGAGATGCTAGTAATTAACTAGGACGGGACCTAGAAAGGGCTTGAAAGCACTGCGTGCGAAAGGAACGGGATTGTGGTGAATGAAATACACCTCGATCATGACGTGCGCTGTGACATCTTGCCACCACTGGGAGTTTCCAATCAGGATTATACAAACTACCAGAACTATAACTTCATGACATTCCATATCATTTTCCTAAAGAATGAGGACAAATTGAAGCAGCTAATGAGTCCAGAACCGAGATTCATTATCATTTTACGAGACCCAATCAAGCAATGGGAGTCAGCCTTCTTTTTCTTTAAAGGCTACGCGAGAATGAAAGTCCCAGGAAAATCATCAATTCAAAAAGTCTGATTATTTCATTAAACGGCCGATCGATTATTGGTCAAAACAGGGGTAAGGATTATTCAAAAGCCAATATAGAGACGGACAGTGGGTAGACATTCTTTGGATTTGTTGTCATGCTTGCATACCATTCCCTCACGGTGGAGAAATATAGCACATTCAACAGAGACGTAATGACCCCAAGCAAGACCAGAACCTATCCGCAACCTGTGCTTCAAAGGAAATGCGTATACTCGAACAGTGTGGTCTTCATCAAGACTCAGAAAACTGGAAGCACCACTATCAGTTCCATTTTGAACAAATGAACAAATTCTTGCCGGTGAGCGGCACAACAAGTCCTTTATCGCCACAAACGTGATCCTACCAGAGGACACTTCCGCTTTTTCCTGGTCGAGAACAAGACCATCTTGCCACCACTGGGAGTTTCCAATCAGGATTATACAAACTACAAGAACTATAATTTGATGACATTCCATATCATTTTCCTAAAGAATGAGGACAAATTGAAGCAGCTAATGAGTCCAGAACCGAGATTCATTACCATTTTACGGGACCCAATCAAGCAATGGGAGTCAGCCTTCTTTTTCTTTAAAGGCTACGCGAGAATGAAAGTCCCAGGAAAAACATCAATTCAAAAAGTCGATATTTTCATTAAACGGCCAATCGATTATTGGTCAAAACAGGGGTAAGGATTATTCAAAAGCCAATATAGAGACGGACAGTGGGTAGACATTCTTTGGATTTGTTGTCATGCTTGCATACCATTCCCTCACGGTGGAGAAATATAGCACATTCAACAGAGACGTAATGACCCCAAGCAAGACCAGAACCTATCCGCAACCTGCGCTTCAAAGGAAATGCGTACACTCGAACAGTGTGGTCTTCATCAAGACTCACAAAACTGGAAGCACCACTATCAGTTCCATTTTGAACAAATACGGTGAGCGGCACAACATGTCCTTTATCGCCAACAAACGTGATCCTACCAGAGGACACTTCCGCTTTTTCCAGGTCGAGAACAAGACCATCTCGCCACTTCTGGGAGTTTCCAATCAGGATTATACAAACTACAAGAACTATAATTTGATGACATTCCATATCATTTTCCTAAAGAATGAGGACAAATTGAAGCAGGTCATGAGTCCAGAACCGAGATTCATTACCATTTTACGGGAACCAATCAAGCAATGGGAGTCAGCCTTCTTTTTCTTAAAAGGCTACGCGAGAATGAAAGTCCCAGGAAAAACATCAATTCAAAAAGTCGATAATTTCATTAAACGGCCAATCGATTATTGTGGTACAATGGTACACCTAACCATGGTTACCATGGTACTGAAAACCATGGTATACCGAACCATGGTTACCATGATTATAGCATGCCTAGCCATTAGAGCGTGACATTTAGCATGGCTTTGCAATTATGTGGTAAAGAAACTGTAAGAAATTGAGACAAAACGGAAATGGTATGAGAAAGTTATGGCAAATTAAGATTTTTAGGGGTCAATTTTTCAAGAAATTTAGAGATTTTTGACGAAGTTGGTATCAGATATGAATTTGAGAATTATGATGGCATTTTGAAGAATATGTTATTAGTCACAGATGACAGAACATCTCTAAGACTCTCTTTTTTGTTATAAGTCTGTAGGATTTAGGATATAGTACAGATAGAAAGGAAAAAGCCTGAGAAAGGCCCTAAACGGACCAGAAACGGACAAAATGGCGCCTGGACGATTACACATGAGTGATCTCGGAAAGCGAAGAATCAGGTGACCTAGATTAGATATTTGAGAGAAATCGGGCTAGAGAAAAGGACCTAGATAGGAAAAACAAGCACTGCGTGGAAACGAATCGGATTTTAGGCATGAGATCAAGAAGGAGACGACAAGGAAGAGGAATAAGAATGTAGAACGCGAAAATCGTCAATGCGAATAGAACTGCAATCGTAAACAGAACGATGTGCATGCATTATGACGCCCGTGTTTCTACGTGTCAAACGAAAGAGCCTCTCGCGAACTATCCAGAGCAATTTGTAAAAAGTCTGTATCTTCAAGGATAGTGGAGATATTATGTAGGACGAAATAAATGTCAAAAAACGGCCTGATACGAACAAAATGGCACGTAGACGGTCACACATGAGTTATTCCGGAGAACGACGAATTCAGTTACCTTGATGGGAGGCTAGTAATTAACTAGGACGGGACCTAGAAAGAGCTTGAAAGCACTGCGTGCAAAAGGAACGGGATTGTGGTGAATGAAATACACCTCGATCATGACGTGCACTGTGACATCTTGCCACCACTGGGAGTTTCCAATCAGGATTATACAAACTACAAAAACTATAGTTTGATGACATTCCATATCATTTTCCTAAAGAATGAGGTCAAATTGAAGCAGCTAATGAGTCCAGAACCGAGATTCATTACCATTTTACGGGACCCAATCAAGCAATGGGAGTCAGCCTTCTTTTTCTTTAAAGGCTACGCGAGAATGAAAGTCCCAGGAAAAACATCAATTCAAAAAGTCGATTATTTCATTAATCGGCCAATCGATTATTGGTCAAAACAGGGGAAAGGATTATTCAGAAACCAATATAGAAACGGAAATTGGGTAGACATTCTTGGAATTTGTTGTCATGCGTGCATACCATTCCCTCACGGTGGAGAAGTATAGCACGTTAAACAGAGACGTAATGACCCCAAGCAAGACCAGAACCTATCCGCAACCTGTGCTTCAAAGGAAATGCGTACACTCGAACAGTGTGGTTTTCATCAAGACTCATAAAACTGGAAGCACCACTATCAGTTCCATTTTGAACAAATACGGTGAGCGGCACAACATGTCCTTTATCGCCAACAAACGTGAACCTACCAGAGGACACTTCCGCTTTTTCCTGGTCGAGAACAAGACCATCTTGCTACCACTGGGAGTTTCCCATCAGGATTATACAAACTACAAGAACTATAGTTTGAAGACATTCCATATCATTTTCCTAAAGAATGAGGACAAATTGAAGCAGCTAATGAGTCCAGAACCGAGATTCATTACCATTTTACGGGACCCAATCAAGCAATGGGAGTCAGCCTTCTTTTTCTTTAAAGGCTACGCGAGAATGAAAGTCCCAGGAAAAACATCAATTCAAAAAGTCGATTATTTCATTAATCGGCCAATCGATTGTTGGTCAAAACAGGGGAAAGGATTATTTAGAAACCAATATAGAAACGGAAATTGGGTAGACATTCTTGGAATTTGTTGTCATGCGTGCATACCATTCCCTCACGGTGGAGAAATATAGCACATTCTACAGAGACGTAATGACCCCAAGCAAGACCAGAACCTATCCGCAACATGTGCTTCAAAGGAAATGCGTACACTCGAACAGTGTGGTTTTCATCAAGACTCATAAAACTGGAAGCACCACTATCAGTTCCATTTTGAACAAATACGGTGAGCGGCACAACATGTCCTTTATCGCCAACAAACGTGAACCTACCAGAGGACACTTCCGCTTTTTCCTGGTCGAGAACAAGACCATCTTGCTACCACTGGGAGTTTCCAATCAGGATTATACAAACTACAAGAACTATAGTTTGAAGACATTCCATATCATTTTCCTAAAGAATGAGGACAAATTGAAGCAGCTAATGAGTCCAGAACCGAGATTCATTACCATTTTACGGGACCCAATCAAGCAATGGGAGTCAGCCTTCTTTTTCTTTAAAGGCTACGCGAGAATGAAAGTCCCAGGAAAAACATCAATTCAAAAAGTCGATTATTTCATTAATCGGCCAATCGATTGTTGGTCAAAACAGGGGAAAGGATTATTTAGAAACCAATATAGAAACGGAAATTGGGTAGACATTCTTGGAATTTGTTGTCATGCGTGCATACCATTCCCTCACGGTGGAGAAATATAGCACATTCAACAGAGACGTAATGACCCCAAGCAAGACCAGAACCTATCCGCAACCTGTGCTTCAAAGGAAATGCGTACACTCGAACAGTGTGGTTTTCATCAAGACTCATAAAACTGGAAGCACCACTATCAGTTCCATTTTGAACAAATACGGTGAGCGGCACAACATGTCCTTTATCGCCAACAAACGTGAACCTACCAGAGGACACTTCCGCTTTTTCCTGGTCGAGAACAAGACCATCTTGCTACCACTGGGAGTTTCCAATCAGGATTATACAAACTACAAGAATTATAGTTTGAAGACATTCCATATCATTTTCCTAAAGAATGAGGACAAATTGAAGCAGCTAATGAGTCCAGAACCGAGATTCATTACCATTTTACGGGACCCAATCAAGCAATGGGAGTCAGCCTTCTTTTTCTTTAAAGGCTACGCGAGAATGAAAGTCCCAGGAAAAACATCAATTCAAAAAGTCGATTATTTCATTAATCGGCCAATCGATTGTTGGTCAAAACAGGGGAAAGGATTATTTAGAAACCAATATAGAAACGGAAATTGGGTAGACATTCTTGGAATTTGTTGTCATGCGTGCATACCATTCCCTCACGGTGGAGAGATATAGCACATTCAACAGAGACGTAATGACCCCAAGCAAGACCAGAACCTATCCGCAACCTGTGCTTCAAAGGAAATGCGTACACTCGAACAGTGTGGTTTTCATCAAGACTCATAAAACTGGAAGCACCACTATCAGTTCCATTTTGAACAAATACGGTGAGCGGCACAACATGTCCTTTATCGCCAACAAACGTGAACCTACCAGAGGACACTTCCGCTTTTTCCTGGTCGAGAACAAGACCATCTTGCTACCACTGGGAGTTTCCAATCAGGATTATACAAACTACAAGAATTATAGTTTGAAGACATTCCATATCATTTTCCTAAAGAATGAGGACAAATTGAAGCAGCTAATGAGTCAAGAACCGAGATTCATTACCATTTTACGGGACCCAATCAAGCAATGGGAGTCAGCCTTCTTTTTCTTTAAAGGCTACGCGAGAATGAAAGTCCAAGGAAAAACATCAATTCAAAAAGTCGATTATTTCATTAATCGGCCAATCGATTGTTGGTCAAAACAGGGGAAAGGATTATTTAGAAACCAATATAGAAACGGAAATTGGGTAGACATTCTTGGAATTTGTTGTCATGCGTGCATACCATTCCCTCACGGTGGAGAAATATAGCACATTCAACAGAGACGTAATGACCCCAAGCAAGACCAGAACCTATCCGCAACCTGTGCTTCAAAGGAAATGCGTACACTCGAACAGTGTGGTTTTTATCAAGACTCATACAACTGGAAGCACCACTATCAGTTCCATTTTGAACAAATACGGTGAGCGGCACAACATGTCCTTTATCGCCAACGAACGTGATCCTACCAGAGGACACTTCCGTTTTTTCCTGGTCGAGAACAAGACCATCTTGCCACCATTGGGAGTTTCCAATCAGGATTATACAAACTACAAGAACTATAATTTGATGACATTCCATATCATCTTCCTTAAGAATGAGGACAAATTGAAGCAGCTAATGAGTCCAGAACCGAGATTCATTACCATTTTACGGGACCCAATCAAGCAATGGGAGTCAGCCTTCTTTTTCTTTAAAGGCTACGCGAGAATGAAAGTCCTAGGAAAAACATCAATTCAAAAAGTCGATTATTTCATTAATCGGCCAATCGATTGTTGGTCAAAACAGGGGAAAGGATTATTTAGAAACCAATATAGAAACGGAAATTGGGTAGACATTCTTGGAATTTGTTGTCATGCGTGCATACCATTCCCTCACGGTGGAGAAATATAGCACATTCAACAGAGACGTAATGACCCAAAGCAAGACCAGAACCTATCCGCAACCTGTGCTTCAAAGGAAATGCGTACACTCGAACAGTGTGGTTTTCATCAAGACTCATAAAACTGGAAGCACCACTATCAGTTCCATTTTGAACAAATACGGTGAGCGGCACAACATGTCCTTTATCGCCAACAAACGTGATCCTACCAGAGGACACTTCCGCTTTTTCCTGGTCGAGAACAAGACCATCTTGCCACCACTGGGAGTTTCCATTGAGGATTATACAAACTACAAGAACTATAATTTGATGACATTCCATATCATCTTCCTTAAGAATGAGGACAAATTGAAGCAGCTAATGAGTCCAGAACCGAGATTCATTACTATTTTACGGGACCCAATCAAGCAATGGGAGTCAGCCTTCTTTTTCTTTAAAGGCTACGCGAGAATGAAAGTCCTAGGAAAAACATCAATTCAAAAAGTCGATAATTTCATTAAACGGCCACTCGATTATTGGTAAAAAAAAAGGGGGAAAGGATTATTCAGAAGCCAATATAGAAACGGACAGTGGGTAGACATTCTTTGGATTTGTTGTCATGCTTGCATACCATTCCCTCACGGTGGAGAAATATAGCACATTCAACAGAGACGTAATGACCCCAAGCAAGACCAGAACCTATCCGCAACCTGTGCTTCAAAGGAAATGCGTACACTCGAACAGTGTGGTCTTCATCAAGACTCACAAAACTGGAAGCACCACTATCAGTTCCATTTTGAACAAATGAAAAAAAAATTGCCGGTGAGCGGCACAACATGTCCTTTATCGCCAACAAACGTGATCCTACCAGAGGACACTTCCGCTTTTTCCTGGTCGAAAACAAGGCCATCTTGCCACCACTGGGAGTTTCCAATCAGGATTATACAAATTACAAGAACTATAATTTGATGATATTCCATATCATCTTCCTTAAGAATAAGGACAAATTGAAGCAGCTAATGAGTCCAGAACCGAGATTCATTATCATTTTACGGGACCCAATCAAGCAATGGGAGTCAGCCTTCTTTTTCTTTAAAGGCTACGCGAGAATGAAAGTCCCAGGAAAAACATCAATTCAAAAAGTCGATTATTTCATTAATCGGCCAATCGATTGTTGGTCAAAACAGGGGAAAGGATTATTTAGAAACCAATATAGAAACGGAAATTGGGTAGACATTCTTGGAATTTGTTGTCATGCGTGCATACCATTCCCTCACGGTGGAGAAATATAGCACATTCAACAGAGACGTAATGACCCCAAGCAAGACCAGAACCTATCCGCAACCTGTGCTTCAAAGGAAATGCGTACACTCGAACAGTGTGGTTTTCATCAAGACTCATAAAACTGGAAGCACCACTATCAGTTCCATTTTGAACAAATACGGTGAGCGGCACAACATGTCCTTTATCGCCAACAAACGTGAACCTACCAGAGGACACTTCCGCTTTTTCCTGGTCGAGAACAAGACCATCTTGCTACCACTGGGAGTTTCCAATCAGGATTATACAAACTACAAGAATTATAGTTTGAAGACATTCCATATCATTTTCCTAAAGAATGAGGACAAATTGAAGCAGCTAATGAGTCCAGAACCGAGATTCATTACCATTTTACGGGACCCAATCAAGCAATGGGAGTCAGCCTTCTTTTTCTTTAAAGGCTACGCGAGAATGAAAGTCCCAGGAAAAACATCAATTCAAAAAGTCGATTATTTCATTAATCGGCCAATCGATTGTTGGTCAAAACAGGGGAAAGGATTATTTAGAAACCAATATAGAAACGGAAATTGGGTAGACATTCTTGGAATTTGTTGTCATGCGTGCATACCATTCCCTCACGGTGGAGAAATATAGCACATTCTACAGAGACGTAATGACCCCAAGCAAGACCAGAACCTATCCGCAACCTGTGCTTCAAAGGAAATGCGTACACTCGAACAGTGTGGTTTTCATCAAGACTCATAAAACTGGAAGCACCACTATCAGTTCCATTTTGAATAAATACGGTGAGCGGCACAACATGTCCTTTATCGCCAACAAACGTGATCCTACCAGAGGACACTTCCGCTTTTTCCTGGTCGAGAACAAGGCCATCTTGCCACCACTGGGAGTTTCCAATCAGGATTATACAAACTACAAGAATTATAGTTTGAAGACATTCCATATCATTTTCCTAAAGAATGAGGACAAATTGAAGCAGCTAATGAGTCCAGAACCGAGATTCATTATCATTTTACGGGACCCAATCAAGCAATGGGAGTCAGCCTTCTTTTTCTTTAAAGGCTACGCGAGAATGAAAGTCCCAGGAAAAACATCAATTCAAAAAGTCGATTATTTCATTAATCGGCCAATCGATTGTTGGTCAAAACAGGGGAAAGGATTATTTAGAAACCAATATAAAACGGAAATTGGGTAGACATTCTTGGAATTTGTTGTCATGCGTGCATACCATTCCCTCACGGTGGAGAGATATAGCACATTCAACAGAGACGTAATGACCCCAAGCAAGACCAGAACCTATCCGCAACCTGTGCTTCAAAGGAAATGCGTACACTCGAACAGTGTGGTTTTCATCAAGACTCATAAAACTGGAAGCACCACTATCAGTTCCATTTTGAACAAATACGGTGAGCGGCACAACATGTCCTTTATCGCCAACAAACGTGAACCTACCAGAGGACACTTCCGCTTTTTCCTGGTCGAGAACAAGACCATCTTGCTACCACTGGGAGTTTCCAATCAGGATTATACAAACTACAAGAATTATAGTTTGAAGACATTCCATATCATTTTCCTAAAGAAAGAGGACAAATTGAAGCAGCTAATGAGTCCAGAACCGAGATTCATTACCATTTTACGGGACCCAATCAAGCAATGGGAGTCAGCCTTCTTTTTCTTTAAAGGCTACGCGAGAATGAAAGTCCCAGGAAAAACATCAATTCAAAAAGTCGATTATTTCATTAATCGGCCAATCGATTGTTGGTCAAAACAGGGGAAAGGATTATTTAGAAACCAATATAGAAACGGAAATTGGGTAGACATTCTTGGAATTTGTTGTCATGCGTGCATACCATTCCCTCACGGTGGAGAAATATAGCACATTCAACAGAGACGTAATGACCCCAAGCAAGACCAGAACCTATCCGCAACCTGTGCTTCAAAGGAAATGCGTACACTCGAACAGTGTGGTTTTCATCAAGACTCATAAAACTGGAAGCACCACTATCAGTTCCATTTTGAACAAATACGGTGAGCGGCACAACATGTCCTTTATCGCCAACAAACGTGATCCTACCAGAGGACACTTCCGCTTTTTCCTGGTCGAGAACAAGACCATCTTGCCACCACTGGGAGTTTCCAATCAGGATTATACAAACTACAAGAACTATAATTTGATGACATTCCATATCATCTTCCTTAAGAATGAGGACAAATTGAAGCAGCTAATGAGTCCAGAACCGAGATTCATTACCATTTTACGGGACCCAATCAAGCAATGGGAGTCAGCCTTCTTTTTCTTTAAAGGCTACGCGAGAATGAAAGTCCTAGGAAAAACATCAATTCAAAAAGTCGATAATTTCATTAAACGGCCACTCGATTATTGGTAAAAAAAAAGGGGGGAAAGGATTATTCAGAAGCCAATATAGAAACGGAAATTGGGTAGACATTCTTTGGATTTGTTGTCATGCTTGCATACCATTCCCTCACGGTGGAGAAATATAGCACATTCAACAGAGACGTAATGACCCCAAGCAAGACCAGAACCTATCCGCAACCTGTGCTTCAAAGGAAATGCGTACACTCGAACAGTGTGGTTTTCATCAAGACTCATAAAACTGGAAGCACCACTATCAGTTCCATTTTGAACAAATACGGTGAGCGGCACAACATGTCCTTTATCGCCAACAAACGTGAACCTACCAGAGGACACTTCCGCTTTTTCCTGGTCGAGAACAAGACCATCTTGCTACCACTGGGAGTTTCCAATCAGGATTATACAAACTACAAGAATTATAGTTTGAAGACATTCCATATCATTTTCCTAAAGAAAGAGGACAAATTGAAGCAGCTAATGAGTCCAGAACCGAGATTCATTACCATTTTACGGGACCCAATCAAGCAATGGGAGTCAGCCTTCTTTTTCTTTAAAGGCTACGCGAGAATGAAAGTCCCAGGAAAAACATCAATTCAAAAAGTCGATTATTTCATTAATCGGCCAATCGATTGTTGGTCAAAACAGGGGAAAGGATTATTTAGAAACCAATATAGAAACGGAAATTGGGTAGACATTCTTGGAATTTGTTGTCATGCGTGCATACCATTCCCTCACGGTGGAGAAATATAGCACATTCAACAGAGACGTAATGACCCCAAGCAAGACCAGAACCTATCCGCAACCTGTGCTTCAAAGGAAATGCGTACACTCGAACAGTGTGGTTTTCATCAAGACTCATAAAACTGGAAGCACCACTATCAGTTCCATTTTGAACAAATACGGTGAGCGGCACAACATGTCCTTTATCGCCAACAAACGTGATCCTACCAGAGGACACTTCCGCTTTTTCCTGGTCGAGAACAAGACCATCTTGCCACCACTGGGAGTTTCCAATCAGGATTATACAAACTACAAGAACTATAATTTGATGACATTCCATATCATCTTCTTTAAGAATGAGGACAAATTGAAGCAGCTAATGAGTCCAGAACCGAGATTCATTACCATTTTACGGGACCCAATCAAGCAATGGGAGTCAGCCTTCTTTTTCTTTAAAGGCTACGCGAGAATGAAAGTCCTAGGAAAAACATCAATTCAAAAAGTCGATAATTTCATTAAACGGCCACTCGATTATTGGTAAAAAAAAAAGGGGGGAAAGGATTATTCAGAAGCCAATATAGAAACGGAAATTGGGTAGACATTCTTTGGATTTGTTGTCATGCTTGCATACCATTCCCTCACGGTGGAGAAATATAGCACATTCAACAGAGACGTAATGACCCCAAGCAAGACCAGAACCTATCCGCAACCTGTGCTTCAAAGGAAATGCGTACACTCGAACAGTGTGGTCTTCATCAAGACTCATAAAACTGGAAGCACCACTATCAGTTCCATTTTGAACAAATACGGTGAGCGGCACAACATGTCCTTTATCGCAAACAAACGTGATCCTACCAGAGGACACTTCCGCTTTTTCCTGGTCGAGAACAAGACCATCTTGCCACCACTGGGAGTTTCCAATCAGGATTATACAAACTACAAGAACTATAATTTGATGACATTCCATATCATCTTCCTTAAGAATGAGGACAAATTGAAGCAGCTAATGAGTCCAGAACCGAGATTCATTACCATTTTACGGGACCCAATCAAGCAATGGGAGTCAGCCTTCTTTTTCTTTAAAGGCTACGCGAGAATGAAAGTCCTAGGAAAAACATCAATTCAAAAAGTCGATAATTTCATTAAACGGCCACTCGATTATTGGTAAAAAAAAAAGGGGGAAAGGATTATTCAGAAGCCAATATAGAAACGGACAGTGGGTAGACATTCTTTGGATTTGTTGTCACGCTTGCATACCATTCCCTCACGGTGGAGAAATATAGCACATTCAACAGAGACGTAATGACCCCAAGCAAGACCAGAACCTATCCGCAACCTGTGCTTCAAAGGAAATGCGTACACTCGAACAGTGTGGTCTTCATCAAGACTCATAAAACTAGAAGCACCACTATCAGTTCCATTTTGAACAAATGAAAAAAAAATTGCCGGTGAGTGGCACAACATGTCCTTTATCGCCAACAAACGTGATCCTACCAGAGGACACTTCCGCTTTTTCCTGGTCGAGAACAAGGCCATCTTGCCACCACTGGGAGTTTCCAATCAGGATTATACAAATTACAAGAACTATAATTTGATGACATTCCATATCATCTTCCTTAAGAATAAGGACAAATTGAAGCAGCTAATGAGTCCAGAACCGAGATTCATTATCATTTTACGGGACCCAATCAAGCAATGGGAGCCAGCCTTCTTTTTCTTTAAAGGCTACGCGAGAATGAAAGTCCTAGGAAAAACATCAATTCAAAAAGTCGATAATTTCATTAAACGGCCACTCGATTATTGGTAAAAAAAGAGGAAAGGATTATTCAGAAGCCAATATAGAAACGGACAGTGGGTAGACATTCTTTGGAGTTCAATTTCTATAAATGACAATATGACACATGTAAAGGAACTGATTGAAGAACTTGATAAAAAGGTAAAATTCGAAGAGTTCGAAGATTTACTGTACGTTAAGATGAACCAACGTCCATCAGATTTGAGCGCAGTGATGAGCGAGGACCAGCGAGAGAAGATTAGAGAATGGAATAAAGCAGATATGCTTTTATATGATCATTACAATCGAACTCTCTGGAGAAAGATAGCTGAAATTGGTCCAAACTTCTACAAGGATTTCGACGCATTCCAGAAAATGTTCGACAACTATGGTCGATGGTGCAATATTACAATGGTAACTAATAAAGTTAGGAAGGTACCTGTTGCTAGAAACTCTTCAGATTTGTGTCAAAGACTTGTAGCAGATAGAACCAAATACTTTCGAAAAATGATGGAGCGCCGAACAAACCAGACCTAATTGTCCCAGAATGCCACTCAAACCGCTTAACTATACTGGTATGACGGGCCATATACTTAGACTGGGGAATATACAGCAAATTTTATAATACCGTTCAACTGGGTGGAGGTAAAAAGCAAATTTGTTGATTATTTTATAAGCACCGTTTTATAATAATTATTATTTTTATTATTATTATTATTATTATAATTCATCATTATTATCATGACAGTTATGCAGATCAACTGACACCGATGGAAATTTAAAGTAGGGGTGCCCATTTCCATCCCCGTCATGTAGCTATTGGGGCCAGATCATCATTTTATTTCAATTCAATCAAACAAACATTTATTTCCTTCACAAAAACAAAATGAACATTTCATGAAATATATATTTATAATATTAGGTAGGAAGGAAGCGAAATTCCCTAAAAGCACAAGGCTTGAGGTGGGGTAGCCATACCAAAGCATACATATGGTACATACAAAGTACATAATAATCATTGTCATTATCTTTTCCTCCTCTACACTTTTCTTTTGAAAATCTGTTTACTATGAACCTATATTTCAGCCTACACAAAGAAAAAAGGTGAGGTTTGGATCCCGTCAAATGTGGCGACATTCTTTGTTTTTTTCAATGATCAGATAGTTATGACTCCCAGCTATTAGAATTAAAATGTAGTTTTTTGGGGAAAGGACGTTGCCTCCAAGATAATAATGTATTTTATAAATAAAATTCCACATGTATGAAATTTAACAACATGGAAACAAACAAAAAAACATCTAATTATATGTATGTTGAGCTTCCTATTTAATTAAAATAAAAATCGTTACTATAGAAACGGTATGATGAAAAATAATATTTTGGGTAAAAAATACTTTTGTAATATCTAATTAACATGAAACATCACATAAGTGTCTGAATACAATAATTTATAATTGTCTGGTTGATTGGGATCCAGATTTAGAACACAGGCAGGTCTGCTTGGCTTATACGAAAATCCATATTCATGGCATAGACGAAGATAATAAATATGTAACTCCCATTCCCTATTCAGCACTATCATAATTATTAGTGTGTACAAATAATAATCAGAATACTAACGAATCATCAAAATATCAGAATGTCAGTAAGTTACATTTACTTGGTGTTTAACAGCTTAGTAACTTCCTGCATTATTACTAATGGTGACAAGATATCCTAATGTTGTAGAAGGTATTCATGGGAAGGATAATAAAGTTGAAATGTTTGCTCGAAAATTTGAAAATTTAAATAATAGTGTAAGTTTCAATGAAAAGGAATGACTACTCTAAAAAAAAATTAACATCGATAGTTCCTTTAATAGATGAAAGGTGTAGATGTGATTCATGTATGAAAGGTGATCATATACTATCAACAGATGAAGTATGTAATGCCATAAAGAAGCCGAATAAGTCTAAGAAGGATGATTTTATTGGAGTTAGATCAATTTATTTATGGGAAAATGTGATAGGTAAATATGTTGCTTTGTTATTTTTCTGCAATGATTTGGCACGGGTTTTTAGAAGCACGATGATCCCTATTCCAAAAGTTTAGGTTGCTGGGAAAATTTGAGTGATTCATTTAATTAATAACCTTGAGTAATATCATTGTAAAAAATCTTGAATTTGTCATTATGAAAAGAGAAATGGATCATCTATGTACAATTGATCTTCGGTTTGTTTTTTTACGAGAGATTATCTATAACTATGTGTACGAGTATGGTGAAAGAAACTGTTTCATAATTTGTTTATGAGAAGAGTAATGTGTATAGTCTTTTTTAGATGCTAGTAAAGCCTTTGATAGGGTGAATCTTGTAAAAAATATTTGAAATAATGTTACATAAAGGGATCTGTCCTATGATCTACAAGCTGCTTTTGAATATGTAATTGGATCAAAAGATTAGACCCAGATGAAATGGAATTTATTCTATTTTGTTTTTGTTATGGTTACTATGGGTGGGATTTTATCGCCTTTGTCTGTTTTGTACGTATAATTGATGGTCATCTCCCAATTTGAAGGCACTTGGGAAAGGATGCTTGATGGATTAAATCTTTGCAGGTGCTTTTTCATTTGCCGATGATTTGATTTATTTTTCTTTGCCTCATCAGAGGATTTATTAGGTATACATGGTTTATATTCAAAGATACAATGATACAAATCAAACTTACATAATCACAAAAGCATCATTATTGGCATACCAAAGAATTTACATTAAGTTTGTTTTGATGATTTGATTATGTTATCACCATATGTGTCAGCCTGGAAAAAAAAATTGTTTTTTGTCTGGATTATGCTCTTCAATTTTATTTGAAATTGAAAGGGAGTAAAGTCAACCTATCATATTAAAATGTGATGGAAAAGAAGCGATGATTCCTATGATAAAGATCACTGGGGGACCTGTCAAAGCAGACGGTAGATATAATATTTCATCTTGGAAA
Source organism: Strongylocentrotus purpuratus (assembly GCF_000002235.5). Taxonomy (NCBI): domain Eukaryota; kingdom Metazoa; phylum Echinodermata; class Echinoidea; order Camarodonta; family Strongylocentrotidae; genus Strongylocentrotus; species Strongylocentrotus purpuratus. Next base: position 30,144,678 of record NW_022145607.1, read on the forward strand.
CGTTATGTCCTATGTGAAGTATATTGAACTGAATAAACGACCAAATGACCACTTACTCCAAAAGAATCGCATGATATTGTTCACTTTTACAGGGATGATAGTGTACTTTCATTAACTCTGATGTCTTTCTCAAGGGAGAGCAACGTTATCCAGCCATTCCGTCGACCGAGCAAAAAAACGGGTCATGATGAAGGCGCTTCTAGATTTGATTCATTACACGTACGGTACAGCACTCTACAGGATCATTTAAGAGAAACAAGACATATGTGACATTTGATCCTTTCACGAATGAATTGCGAGCCCTTGTCCACGATGGAAAGATTTGAAATGTTTTCAATAAGTACGGGAAATGGGTCACCTGTTACCACCATATGCGATAAACTACCCACCTTATGCCTCCGAAGATTAAAAGAAATCCGGATCGAGAATTTTGAGATTTTTAACGGAGTTGGTTTTGGATTTGAATTTCGAGTACGAAGATGGCATTGTATTTGGTCGTCTGGACTACAGAGACTCATGGATGCTTTTGCAGAAAAGAAAGGCAAGTGAAAGGGGGGGGGGACACGAAAGAGGTAGGCCAATGGATCGAGGTGTAGACAAATTGACCCTTCAAGGAGATATTTCCCCTGTACGCGTTGTCCTACAAAATGCGAGTTTTTCAGGTAACGATAGTCAACAGAAGTTGAAAGACACCAAACTCTTGGATTTCGGCATGTACGGCAATTGCGGTCAGCGAGGAGTCTGCAAGAAAAATTGTAGTGGAAACCTCCGGCAGTTCAAGTACTATCTTGCTTTAGAAAACTACGCCTGTCAGGACTACATCACCGAAAAATTATGGAATAATGCCAACCTCCAAGATCTAATCCCCATTGTGTTTGGACCTCGGTGCGCACACTACGAAGCAGTTGCTCCACCGAATTCATTCATCCACGTTGAGGACTTCGAAACGCTCCAGAATCTTGCATATTATGTGAACCTTCTGGATAATAACGACCATCTCTACAACAAGTTCTTTGAATGGAAGAAAGTTGGATCTGTAGTCTCTACGAAGGAAGGGTGGCTTTTACAGCCTGGACAAATGTGTCAGGTCGTCAATAGACTGTTAGCTGACGAGCAGCAAAGGCAGGTACATTCCAAAGTTCTACCCTGCCCGACTGGACAGAATGGTGGGCTAATTCGTGCCGCAAATTTTCAGAATTTCCAATCAAATTGCACAAGTCGTCCCTATTTTCCTATGGGTAGAATGCATAAAACATTGCTCTTACTATTATGTAAGTAACTTTGCCCTGAGTAAATAATCCCAAGGCACGCTTCGGGTTTTTGCAACATTTTACCTTGCCTTTAGGACTTCACCAGAAATATTGCATTTGGCAATAAGGTAATGTAATTTATGTCTTAAGTATCATATTACCGAACTTATCAAAGGGAACTATGCAACTGAGTTCGCATTAGGACAAAATGTCATTTTAGGGGAAATATGACAAACATTTATGGCACTGATATAAAATTTGTATTATTTAATGTTTTCTCCAATCTCAACGTTTTTATAAACAAAGCGGATGGCTCAAGGAGACAGCACCTTCTATCTGATGGATCGTCTTATCTACCGCGCTGTGAACCAGGAATGGACACGCCTTTGGCAGAAGGATACTGGTGGAACAAGACTTGGTTCTCATTAACGTGTGGTCCTCGTGTCCCCTTGAACAACGCCAATGTACAACATTGTCTTCACGACACCAACATCTACCTCACCGGTGATTCGACCAAAAGGCAATGGTTTGCCGCCATCACCGAGGACCTAGGGTTAGGACAACCGAAGGATCATGAGAGGATTTTCCTACTGCAGAGACGTGGTAAGGCGGCAAATCTTAACCTTACTTTTATCTTCCATCCTCTTACGGCCCATCCCCAGCAGGTCTCTGTCAATCTCTCGACGGTCAAGTTTGAAGCTTACAGTCCATGGGCACACTTCTCTATCTGGCAGTGGGAGGCTTACACGGATTGGTTGAAGGGCATCAGGGCAGCCATTTTGGTTGCCAAGCAGAGATCTCCGAATCTCCTTTTTGTTTATAAGAGTCCACATCCCGTAGACAAGTGGTCGGTGTTCCCTGCGCGAGACGTCGTCTTTAATGAGATGAGAGCACTTGTCAAGGATGTTTTTAAAGGTCTTTCTCCTTCAAATTAACCATTATTCAAACAAGGAGTGACATTCTTCCTTAAGATGAACACTTGTTCAACATGTGAAGTGATTTTCTCTTTTAAATTAATCACTATTCAAAACAAGGATCGACGTTCTCCTTTAAGATGAACACTTGTTCGACATATGAAGTAATTTTCTCCTTTATGATAAACGTTATTCAAAACGGGGAGTTACTTTCTCCGTTAAGATAATCACGGGGTAACATATCAAAAGTAAATTAAAAAAACCTTATCCGGACATCAATTATATATCGACATAAGTCATGATAAATCCCTAATGTATATATATATATATATGCGAATAATGAACATTTCCTGGTAAAAGGATCGTACCACAGAAATGCGTAACGGTCATATCGGGTGTACGTATAGTATCAAATGTTGCTTATGACCTACATCTAGTAAAGTGATAACATATTTAGCACAGATGCAATGAGATATTATTGATGGTATTGACTGACTTTTATCCATCCGATTTGTTTCAATATTAATAGAACAAAGAGACTTAGCCATTATCAATCAATCAATACTTCCTGAGTAAGGTAACAGTACATGCAGATAAGGCACTCCATAAGGGCAACAAACCTTCGAATAGTGAGGGCATATACCAATATCTGTGATACGATTGGTAACGTATGGGACAAAATATCTTGAACCTGCCTTTTAAGGGCAATCCAATTCTTGTAATAACTGCATTTGAATGGAAGCAAACAAAATAACAGAAACAGAATGGCGGAAGTTTGAAATAAATCCGACGGATAATGATGGAGTTACGAATGTTTGAAATATGAGATCACTAAATCCATGCAAATCTCAAATTTTCAATGTGTTCGTTCGATTGTGCCGTAATCATGGAACAACTCTCTCGTTTACCGAGGAATAAAATATCATTTAAGTGTCCACATGTATTGTTAATACAACTTTCAAATATTCACAACTCTCTTATTTCTGTCCTAATTAATTCGAAGGTCACCAATCTGCTTTTCTGATTTGTCTGCTTACTTTTCAGTAGTTGGGGTCTTTGAAGGTTGAATTTCTCTTTATAAAGCATTATGCCTATTCAGACTAAACTATGAATACATCAGGCTGGAAAGGCTGGTATACGCTAAAATGGTTACTCGGAGGTACAGTGGGATCCAACACATTAACACACAAACTTGATCAGATGAATTGGAGGAGCCGATGTCGGTAGTAAGCCTACTGTCAACTGGACTTTCGGTCGTTTCAAGAGATGATTTGTAAGAGATAGGTGTGGTGATGGATTTTGGAAGGTGAAAGATTGAATGATCGCATGTCTCCTGTGTGACATCATCCGTGGTAAGGTGGGAACAGCACTGAACTTGATCACCAAATCTAGCCAAGAATGTTCCCCTTTAATCGTATTGATATTGTCTGCAATAGTATCTATTGGAATGATCTTGGAATTTGATTGGAAACATCTGAGTGTCACCTTGTCATTTTCAGCAGGAGCTTCGCATCGCATAACATGATAATGATGCCCGGCCAATGACTGCGTTCTTTGAGAAATGGCACTCGGCTTTCGCAGGTGGAACGACTACGTTTACCATTACCGTTCTGGTAATTCCTTCAGTTTCTTTTTAAATCTTTTGTTATTTAAAAAGAAACTGAAGGAATTATTTCTCTCCAAATATGCTTGTTAACTTTTGAGGTACATTTTGATAGTGCTATTTTTGTCAAGAAGAGGTACATTAAGGGGCATGATTTTGTATTTTGTTTTATTTTTGTAATGACAGAATGTCTTATTTTTCTAATAATACCAGCTGTTATCTTAGGGACGTTGCGCTTCAAACATTGTTTGTTTATGCATTGTTCCTACTATGTATTATTATATCTCGAAGTAACCATTAAATTGTATTATCTGTAAACAATTATTTTACATGGTGAATAAAACAAACAAACAAACAAACATATATTTCCTCAAGCTAATTTAGCAACATGAAAACCATTTCAATGCTTCCGCCATCTTTAACAGATACATCACTTATATTGATAATTACAGAAAAATATGTCGTTTTTGCTCGCAGGCCTTCTACAGAAAACCTACCTTCTTAATGTTGTTCCCTGAAACCTGCATTGATAAGCATATTTTGCATGTCAGAACGACAGCGGAATGGTTGCTCCTCAGATACAAAACTTAAAGTGAAGTAAGGAATATCTGATGGATGGCATCCGAGATTGGCAAACCTGATCATGGCATATAGTTGGTGCATTTGGTCACATTAAACGTTTGAAACGGGTCGGTAGCCAGAAACTGAGTTGATGCAGTTGAGGATGCCTTTGTGATAGGCCATAACAAGATGAGAATGCGTATCCATTTGAAGAAGGGTTTCAAGCCATTCTGAAGGAAAGATAAATGTAAGTTGCCTGGATTATTTCCTTTTTGTTACAGTCCCAAACTACAAGAAGTCAACACAAAGCGTAGCATCCCCTTGTCGGGTACAATTGACCTATATACATTAAAAAAAAAGTTACCTCCATTAGACTTTACTATGTAGGCAAGGAAGTTAACCACATTTTCGCATATGTAATGAGCTATGACATATGACCGTTGACCTTCATACTCCGAAATTGAACTTAGGCTATATTTTGATACCATGTTCCTTCATATCAAATTTCATTAAAATCCGTCAAACATTTCTAAACTTATCGAACGGAAACCAGGTTTACATATTTAATGAGCTATGACCTGTGACCTACATACTCCGAAATCAAAACTATGCTGTGTTTTGATACCATGTACCTTCATTTCAAATTTCATTAAAATCCGTCAAACATTACTAAAGTTACCGAACGGAAACCAGATTTGTTACGGACGGACGGACGGACACATGGGATGATCGAGGGGAGGTTCGGTGGTTTAACCCCCCCCCCCCCCTTGGGCGGGAAAGGGGAAAAAAGTAAAACGATAAACTGGCGCGATTTTTGGAAAATCCTGGATCCGCCACTGGGTCAACCCCCCCCCCCCCCCCCCCCACACTTGGCAAAAAGCTAGATCCGCCCCTGGGACACTAGCGTTACTATATCCCCTTCGACTTCGCGTAGCGATAATTATGTTATATAACTGTGAACTTCTGGCAAACCTATATAATTTCTTATTTAACACATTGCTGAGGCAATTATGATCATGCTCTCTTTCGAATCCTTTAATTAAAAAAACCCTGATATATTAGATTTTTTGGCGACCAAATACAACTTGTCCATGGTCCTATATACTGTCCAATCAAAATATACACGCGTCAACTCGTTTGATCCTTAGTTAAAGGGATAGTTGAGTTCTGTTGCAGAGGGCGCTACACAAAATATTTTTTTGTGAGATAATGAAAAACTGAGTGTCAAATTTGAAAGAACATAATATTTGAATGACAAAATCATCTTTGTTTGATCAAAAATAACGATTTGTAATACTTGTGTACCACCACAAATATTAGACATTTTGAAAAATTTGAAAAAACCGTTGAAAAAAACGAAATAACGCCTTTTACGTCGTATTTCAGCCAATGCCGATGTTGGATTTTTTGTTGGCATTTTCGTATTGCTTATATTACGCACAACCAGCCGGCCCATGTATTGTTATTTTTAATTTAATAATTAATTAACGGTCACCGTGTTTTTTTTTTTTAAAGTGCAAGTGAATTGAAATGCTCGTATTGGCTAAATTTCACACATTTTGGGGTCTAAAATTACCTTCATAGCAATTTTAGGTTCTAAAAGGGCACTAGAAATGTCACGTGAGTTGACATCCGTTCGTGTTAAAGGTAAAGACCAGTATTGGAAACGCCCCAATATCAAAAAATGAAATGGAAGCTCTTATTACCAATCATGTGAAAGAATATGTTTTTAATAATACATGATGATAAAAATGTTGACGGGAAACCGCCTACTAATTGATATACTTGGTAAATTAGTGTATCTCTTGCCTGTTGAGAGATACAAATGCACGTGTCGCGCACGTGTGTGTAGTCCCATATACATCTTTCTGTGTACAGTGATTCTAACTTAATGAAGACTTGGCCAAATTTCTTATCATTTTGATGATTCCAGAACCTTGCAGTACATCTATGCTAGATGATCAACCTTTTCTCATCGATTTCACAATGTTTCTTTCACAATGCAATCGCATGACCATAACTGGTCTTTAGCTTTAAGTTCGAAATATGTTATATCGTTAGCACGTTTGTGATATTATTTAAGAGGTTATCATATAAACAGGAACAGCTCGGACGAAACCCGCATTGATGTAAAGCATACTAAGTTGAAGTGTGATTTGAAAAACAATGTGCTCTAGCTGTGTAGAAAATAAAGACCTCAAACATAATGAATATATAAACTCAAATCACTGGGAACAAACTTCAGTGTTATAGACACGTTTTTCTCCACATCTCGGATTCAGACCCTAGGCTATACTCATTGAAATTCATGATGAATAAGAGAAAATGAATGATGACATTCAGCATTCTTACCAGCAGCTCTTTAATTGGAGTCTTCTTCTTGATTTGTTTTTGGTACTCGGTGGATTTACTCCTGCAAAATGAATTATGAAATTGGTTTCAAAATGTGTATTTAACTGGCTTTAATCAATGACAAGTACAGTTCTATAATCGTGATAAAAAACTGATAACAATAATGTAATATGATAACTTACGTGAGTTTTGATTCGTGCTAAAGAATGTCTAAGCCGATGGCCGTCATTGACATTATTTGGCAAGGCATCACAGAGCTCTAAATGTCAGAGGCAATTATTCCACTTTGCCAACATTTGTATTGGGATACCGTCGCTGTCCATTAAGAAGGACGATGACATTAATATTTGTTCAGAAAAACAATCATTTTACAAGTGTTTCATAATTTATGTAATATTTTAGTTTTAAGTGCCCTAACAGATAACGGTTATATACATACGTATGGTAGAAGTATCATTATAAATCTTGAATTTAGTACCAATCGTTAATTTATAGTAGCTTACCTGCTCCATTACTTTATTGATGAATTGACCTAATAAGTAAAAATCACTTGCTCTTAGTTCAATGTTAATTTGTGTTTTTTTTTACTCAAAACCTTTTTCTACTAAAACGGTTTAGCGGAAGCTCAGCCTCAATTTGGTCAACCCTCGAGTTTAAAGCTCGTCTGCACTAGTTTGGCCAGGGGGAGTAGACCTGCCTGCAAGGTCACTGACAGGTGGTTATCTTATCAACTCAGACAGCTATCAATTATCAAACACAAGAAAAGGGGGATCATGGGGGACCAACAGGCACCGATTAGGCATTGCTTGCTATATAGAGGGCGCATGTAGCTATAAGTAGTGCAATGGGGCTGTAACAAAGAAACTAAGACCCTTTTTTTTTTCTTTAGGGGGGGGGGGGGGTTAATTTTCAGACGTGACTTAGTCATGTCTTAGTCCATTTACCTCACATTCCTTGAACTTGGTTCTGCACAGACTTCTTCCTTTTTGTCGTCACTGGGTGTGTTTATCTGGATTTGAAAGAGTGTATACGTTGCAACAAATGTTGTGAAGTATTCGAAATCGCTGATCAAAGACCTCTTTTTAATGAATTTAAAAGTGTCACCGTATTAAGAGTGGCGGTTTCACGATTTAACCTTCCTTGTTTTTGTTCGTCAGATTTCCTGATTCAAATTTTAAGAGAAAGACAACCGAATAGACTTATAGGGTTATTCTCAAACTCTGCTAACAAAGGATAATGAAAATCAAAGTTTTACAACACCTTAGTACTGTTAAATCTTTTCATTCGTCAACTAAAATCAAGAAATATGACAAATTTATTTAGGCCTTAGCCCACAAAATTCAAATTCAACTTTTTTGCTCAAGTCCGTCTGTACTAGTTGGCCAAGGGGATTAGACCACCCTGCAAGGTCACTGACAGGTGGTTATCTCATCGAATCAGCTCTTAACTAACATAAGAAATAGGGGCTCATGGGGGACCAACAGGCACCGATTAGGCAGTGTTTGCTATATAGAGGGCGCATGTAGCTATAAGTAGTGCAGTGGGGCTTTAAAATCCAAAACCTATGGCATTATTTTCAACATTCTGTTAACAAAGGATATTGAAAATCAAACTTAGAGTATAAAAATACTGTATAAAACATATTTGAGTACAGAATGATGTAAAAAAAAAAACAATTATCAGAAATTGCCACCCCCCCCCCCCCCCCCAAATACGAAAAAACACAAGAGAAAACGTTGTGGAAGGGTCATGGTGTATTATAGTGGTTCTGACTATCGTCTTTCATTCATAAGGTCGTGAGTTCGAACCCCACTCCAGGACGTAAATTCCCTTCAGCAAGAAATATATCCACGTTGTGCTCCACTCCACCCAGGTGAAGTAAATGGGGATCTGGTACGAATTTATTCCTTCAAACGCAGAGCGTGTGACAGCTGCTCTGCTAAAGCCAGTGTCATTATGCCGCATTATTGTAGACCGCTTAGAGACTTCTGATAAAGTAAGTGTTAGGCGCTATACTAGCACATATAATTAATGTTATTACCACAGGCATCTTCGGTATAAATATAATACACTGTTGCCCGTAATCAGGGGGGGGGGTGTTTCACAAAGATCTTAAGTTGAACTTATCTCTAAGTTGGACTTAACAATTATGGAAAGCCGTAAGAATCTATGAAAAAAAATTGTAAAAGTTATTTTAAATGGCATAAAATGTTGATTCAAATCATTCATATTTTATATTATCAAGGAGATTTCATGTTCTTGATGTGGAATTCATAAAAAGTCTAAAATACTTGAATTATCACTTTTAAATATATTTTATTTTAAGGATACCAATGGCTCTCCATAACTTTTAAGTCCAACTTAGAGTTAAGTTTGACTTCAGATCTTTGTGAAACACCCCCCTGGAATGTATTTTTGCTACCTCTCCTCATGATATGATCTCGATAACACATTCCCGACAGATACAGTTTATACCCTGTCAGAACCTCATTGATTAATAAAGTTTGATCAATAAAGATACATCATAAAGCTCTGAGAAGACAAAAAATCACACCCATCGAGAACAAATCACATTGCCACAATCACAACCTGAAAAGATGCACATAATATGTAACCCTACATGGTACATTAAGTGAACATCATAAAAATCCTAACCCTAACCCTAACCTTAACCCTAACGCTAACCTTAACCCTAATGTCTACTTAATGACTCCAAATGCCCTCCAATGACGCCTTTAGTAAAATTACATATATAGACAGAAATATATACACAAAAATTGGGGCTTCTATGAGATATAACACGTAAAAAACGTTCAGAGGACACCAAATTGTGCTCCTAATGACAATGTCTTGCCTTGCTCATTTTACCTCATTTATGCTGCAGTTATTCATGAGTCCAATATCTCCTGGCGTTCCTGGTAACATTTTAGTATTTTCATCCCAATCTGAAATGTGTGTATAAACGAATACAATTAAAAGACAAGTCCACTCGAAAAATAACTTACTTTTAATCAAAGCAGAAACGTCAGACAAACCAATCAAAATAAGATTGAGCAAAATCGCATAACTAATAAGGTTATGAATTTTAGAAAAAGTATGTAAAACTATAGAACAATGAGAATCACAACACAAATTGCCAAGATGGTTATCAGTTTGTGACGTCATGTCCTCACTATTTATCAATTGCTCTATGTGGTTTAATCCCATTAATTTCCCTTTTTATTCCCCAAAACTTGATTTCCCCATGCCTTTGTCCAGCTTATATGATGGATCATATTGCGTGCATGACATTTCACAAAATCTTTTATGAACTTTGAAGAATTTTACTATTTTCTGAATATTGTATATTCATAATTATTGATTTTTATATAAATAGTTTATCAAATTCAAATTTGTCATGATTTAACTGGAAAAAAATTACTCTATATTAGTGCATCCACACAAAAAAACATATTACTATTAATCTAACTTGGATGCTGGTGTGAAGAAATAAGATTCTTAAGGAGAAAATAGGAAATTTATATCATCAATATAAAGAAAATAATAAGTGGGTAGTGAGGACATGACGTCACAGAACTTTCTATTTAAAGTAAGTTATTTTTGGAGTGGACTTGGGCTTTAAGATCAGTATAAACACTCCGCTCCTTTGAATGAGTGTAAAAGTGGCCCCTTGTGAAAGGCGGCGATTTCATGTTTTAACATCAGCGGTCTTTTAAATTCATTGTCAAATTTTAAGAGAAAGAGGGGAGAAGTTGAGTTTTTGAGGATATCATGGAAGCAGAAACAGAAAATACTTCAAAAGGATGGATGGTCGGTGTTCATGTCTGTGTTGGAGGGTCCCCTCGATCCCATCCCAACTCAAAATGAAATGCAAATATTAAGCGGAGGGTCGAAGTCAGAAAAGAGCCGTTTGCCTGACACTACCACACAAACTAAGCACACCTTGTTTATTCGAAAGATTTTATGACCCTTTGAAAGAAAAGTAAGATTTCGTTAATGATATTTTGAGGAACCATGAACCACTTTCAGTTCGGTGTCATATGAAAGAAATTACATTATCTACATTTTGATAACAATTTCTTCAACTTCCCTCCATTTGACTGCTTACAATAATCTTGCCATGGCAAAGACAAATATTTCAACATAATCAAAGATGGGTAACTCCAACGACCCTGCTTCTGATCTAGCTGGGATCGTATCAACAGCCCACGAGACCAACAATGTAGGCCTCTTGAACCCTCAAAAGTATCCAGAATGTCTACAAAACTGACAGTCTTGTGAATCCTCAAGTTATTTTTCAGAAGACCATGCAGAATGCTAGAGCGTTTATGCGTAAACTATTTTGCATTTGGATATCACATCTAAGCCGAAAACGTGTTTTCTTTCCCATTATTGGAGAAACCAATCGCATTTAGCATGCTTCTGAAGTTTGATCTCTATGGTTTTACAACTAAACGAAAAATATTTTTTTCTTTGAGTTTCGTTTTTATATCTGATACACTTTTTACTTTCAAATGAAAAACAAATTTGTGCTTAGCTGGTAAAAATAATTTTCCATCCTACAACAGTTTATTGCATTATTATCTATTTCTTGTATACACATGTATATACAAATATACATACTCTGGTCTATATGATTCTGTTCCGTGCAATTCATTAAGACTAGAGTTCAATAGTAAATACTATATTAATATTGAATGTTCAGGAGTCTATAACCAAATATCCCCAGTAATGTTATTCTTTACGAAGGCTGCTGCAAATACTGATTAACGCCATCTACGTCTGCTTTTGGACAACTGCACGTACACAAATCCCCCTTCATGGAAACAAGTTTTAAATAAAAATACTCAGTCAAATATAGATAGGGAATTAGATATGGATATTATTATGTTTGAAAAGGTATATAATTGTGTTAGATCAAATAACCTCAGAAATTATATACGCTTTTTTATTAAATAAGAGAGTAGAAAAATCATATGCAGAACGAAATTTAGAACAGACTTATAATATTAATGGAAAAGGTATACAATTAATATTTTTAAGACTTAGAAAATGCACATTGAATAGTAAGCTTAGAGAATTTCATTTTAAAATGCTTTATAATATTATATATACTAACATTTAAAATGGTTAATAGTAATTTATGTTCTGTTTGTGCCAATATGAAGAAACTTACGAGCATTTATTTTGTCTTTGTGAGAAAATAAAACAAATTTGGTAAGAGTGTAGGAATTTATTTAATTTAGTAAAGATTACAAATATAAATTGGAAAGGTATTCATGTAGGGATACTTGAGTTAAACATAGGGAAGAAACAGTTATTAAATCATATCATAATTTTGATAAAATATATGATATTTACAGATAGTAAAAATAGACAAAAACCACCAACTTATTTGGAGATTAAGAAAAGATTGTTAGAAAATAGAAAGGAGGAGAAGAATTTATCTGGGGATCGAGGTACACTCACATATCATTTTAGAAAGTGCGACAATTTAGAATAGCTTCGTGCAGAATAAATAAAATAAGGAAGGCGAATAGAAGCAATGAAATGGACATGGCTGATATAGTGGTCGAGATTCTCACAAAATGTAGGCATATTTTCAGTGGGTGTTTGTGTGGGTGTCTGTGCACGTGTGTGTATGTGTATGTAAGTGGTGGTGCGTGTGTGTGTGTGTGTGTGTGTGTTTAATGTCTTTTTTATGATCATGCCTTCTTCATGCATGCATGGTTCATGCTTTATTTGATGTAAATAGTAACATTTCATTTGTATTATTTAGATGTGAATGTAAAATCATATTCTATATAATAGATACAATAAATACTGACGATCTGAAGACCCTGTAAAGCTGGAACATAACACCTAATAACTCTTTGTATATAAAGTTCTCATGGATTTCAAGACTGTAAATGTTCTTCTTACATAAACATAGAATCTGCATGTACCGTTTTATAGTATGATGAATGATGCAATATTTACCTTGATGCAATATTTACCTTGACCAAATCTCATGTTACATGATGGTACCTTTTCACAGCTATGCTCCTGCGGCATACCCAGTTTTAAATTTTATACGCACTTTTACCCAATTAGCATTTATGTACAGTACTTACCATTTTTTTTGTTGAATTTTTATATTTTTACATTTTTGTTAAGAGTGTCTGACTGTCTGAGGAGTGTTAGTGTGTGAATGTTTTTGCCCGTGGGTTTTTTCAACTTCTTCTACTATTATTATGTATGAATATTGTAAGCTATGGCAAATAATTGTGAATGATGAGTCCAGAAATAGTAATTTTGACTACTGCAAGTGTCAGGCGCGGATCCAGGATTTCTTAGGGGAGGGGGCCCAACTTTTTTTTTTTTTTGCTCCCAAAAATTTGAAAAACGCGCCGGCCAAAAATTCGCTCAGTGGGGGGGTAGTGAGCACATTTTTTATTTTTTGATCCTCAATTTTTTTTCGATATGCACCCCCCCCCCCCCTTGAGCGCCAGGGGGGGGGGGCCAACCCCCAAAAAAGGTAAAAATCACGTGATTTTACATGATTTTTTTCTCAAGGATCCCCCCCCCCCCCTGGATCCGCCACTGGCAAGTGTTATTACTCTAAAATGTTTCCTTTCAACCATTATATTACCGATGGAGATTTCTTGGATGCACTCTACAGTTTCTTCCACCTTAATCAAAATATAGATATGGAAAAACTTCATTATTTGAAATTCAACCCATTCCAATTAAATATTAACAGCGAACTCGATCAGAGTCTATCTCTAAATATAGAAACTGACGATGGTACGCAGTCCAGTATGGACAACATAAATTGTGAATATTTGTTTTCTGACAATTTTGTGGCAAAATATTCATTTCAAAACAAAGGACTCTCTATATTACATTTTAACGCAAGAAGTCTCCAGCTTAATTTTGATGAATTGCTTATTTTATTGAATTCTCTGGAATATATTATTATTATTATTAAGACAAATACAGTTATAAATATGTTTCATATTGATGGTTACAATCTGGTTCATAATTGCAGGGATAGAAAAACAGGTGGAGAAGTAGCGTTGTATGTAAAGGACTCACTGAAATTAAATGTTCTTAGTGACTTCTCTGATAGTGATTTAATATGTGAATCTTTGTTTATTGAAATTTTACAGGACAAAAGTTGGATGTTTATACAGAGCTCCATATACTGATATTACTCAATTTCATGCTAGAGTTGACAAATACCTTAATGATATCCACTGTGAGAAAAAGAAATTTATCTTCTTGGTGATTTTGATATAGACTTGCTTAATTATGACTCTGATAACAAAACCAGTGACTTTGTAAATATGATATTTTCACATGACTTACTCCCATTAATAACAAATAATCCAATTATAACGAATAGCACAGCAACATTAATAGATAACATTTTCTCAAATGCTACCAAGTTAATGTGAAACGTGGCCTGATCTATTCAGACATATCCGATCATTTTCCAATTTTTTGTATCAACACTGGTATACGTAAAGAATTTTTAAATAAGGATGATATTCCTTTAACAAGAAAGTTGATTAATCACGAGAGAATATCTCAATTTAAAGAAAACATCAAAGACAAAGATTGGAGTGAAGTTTATGAGACAGAAGATGTTAACCTATCCTATGACATTTTTATTAATTCAATTTCTAAGTTGTATAATACATGTTTCCCACTTGAAAATCACTCTTCAAACCAGAGACGGAAAAAATCTTGGATTACTAGAGGTATTCTTAAATCTATTAAAAGAAAACATACATTGTACTGTAAATATTTGAAATGTTCTAGTCTAAGGAATAAAGTGAAGTACTCCAATTACAAAAACAAATTTACCAATGTGATACGTAGCTCAAAGCGAAAGTATTATTCCTAACTTTTCCAAAATGTAAAAGGTGATATGAAGAAGACTTGGAATCATATAAACACTCTTTTGGGTAAAGCAAAGAAACCCACTATACCTTCTCATATGCACTATAACAACTTAAACCTTACTACAGCCTATCAAAAAGCTGAATTTTTTCCCCAATATTTTGCTGAAGTAGGTCAAAACATTAATAAAGAGATCCCAGAAACTGAGCATTCATTTTGTAGATTTCTACAAGGAAAACATGGTATTACTTCACTCTTCATCAGACCCACATCTACCTCTGAAATTATCAAATTCACCCACATGTTAAAACCATCAAAATCCAGTGGGCATGATGATATTACATCAAAAGTTGTGAAAGATTCTATTCATTTAATTGTAGACCCTCTCCGTGACATTTTAAACAAATCTATGTCTCAAGGTGTTGTACCTACTAGTATGAAAGTAGCAAAAATAGAACCTGTGTATAAAAAGGATGACGCTACAAACATTATTAATTATAGACCCATTGCATTGTTACCTGTATTCTCAAAACTGCTTGAAAAAAAATAATTCATGAACGTCTGTACAGTTATCTGGTTAAAAATGAATTATTAATCCCAGAACAATTTGGTTTTAGAAAGAACTGTTCTACTGACATGAGTGTTCTCTATTTAAGTAATAAGATATCACAAGCCATGAATGAATGAATAATCCTTAAAATATAAAATAAGCAGATGATGTGTTGGAGAAAAAAGGTCTCCAAATGAAGTTATGTGACAAGAAAAGATTGATAAACAGCTTGCGTTACATGTGATAAGAATTATCAAGAATTAGAAGCATGGTTCTTTTCAGATATTGTAATTAAACAAGGAAAACAATGGACTAAGTATTGTATTACAATTAAAAATGTTGTGAGAATCATGCACGGGTTGGAATTTAATACAGAAAAAAAAATGTAATGCTATGGTTGATGAGGCCAATCAATCGTGGTGACAAAACTCAATTGCATTGGCAGTATTTCAATAAACGAATAATTCAAAATTCGAGAAAAGGATGTAAAAGAAAATTAACACGTGAATTGAAACATCAGGCATATAGGAGCACCCCGCGCGGACCACGTGCAGAGGGGCATAAATATTGTTCAATGACATACCCCTCCCCCCAACCATCGTCCGCCCGGAGCCCCCGGCGCACTTGGTACCACATAATATGCATGGTCCTTTTGAAGAATTTTATAACAGAGAAGAAAAAATAAACGATTGAATGATTGTATTACCCGATTGCATGGCCCATCAATTGGTTACAACGAAGTTAAAGATACAAAACAGCTGTTATGTTGTGTCTGGATACGACAAGTCAATCAGTGTGACACAAACTCATTTACAATGCTATTTATTGAATAGAATAACAAATTCGAGTAACATAACAAGAAACAAAAGGATAGCGGGAAATATATATGTGATCTGTATAATCGAAATGCATTACCTGATTACCCGAGCCGATTTGTTAGTTGAAAATACAACATATACAATGGAAATAAAGTATTTGTTGGAGATGCCATGCAGGTGGGTCATCGTGATAAAAACACAATTTAAACCGCAAATTATTGAATAAGGAATGTCATTATCATCAAAAGAATACACGTGTTGCAATTTAAAGAACATGCTGTGAAATACCAGCAAGAAAATCATGGCTCTTTAGACAGTGTAACTAAAATAAAGACAGCATGATTGACTTGAAGAACAATTGTATGAACCATCGGCGTGTTACTTCAGAGTTAAAATACTAAGAAAAATGCAATGGCATGGTTAGAGGAGCCAAGCCTGTCGTAAACATAATTTTCTTTTGACATTGTAAATTCAGAAATAAACGAAGAATTTGGATATCATGGTCAAATGAGTAAGTACAACATACATCAACATGTGCTTTAGAAATACCAGTGGTAGAAGGAATGTTCTTCCAATATTTTAATTAAACAAAGAGGGCATGATTGACGAATTACATTACTCAATAATAGTATGAATCATCAGCTGGTTACATAAAATAAACACACGCGATATATGGCTATGATTAGAGAAGCCAGGCCGATTATGGTTACAAATCTCGATTAATGTTGCTATTATGTGTACATAAACATTTAGGGGTGGTCGAAAGAAACAGGAATTTAAAATGTGATTTGAAATAACAGGAGTAAAGGTATAGCTGCTCTTTCAATAACTTAGCTGGAAAGCATGATTGATCGATCACGCTATACTCAATTGAATAAACACTGAGCTGGTTACAATAAAATTTAAACCAACAAAAAAACCAATCAAATTAAATGTTATTGTTAGATAAAACTGATAATAAAGTACACATTGCTTTTATGTACTGAAAGGAAAAGAAGGACGAACCAGAAGAAGATGCAAATAAGGACCCACTCAATCAAGAGCTCATTTGCCAATAACCTACTAAATTTAGATAAGTGGGTATGTTGAAAACAATGGGGTTGAGGAACAATATAGCTTTCAGTAATATAAAAGTTCCTTAAAAATCCCCTTAAAATTTCCATTTCAAAACTATATCGAAGATCCCAACAAGAGAAATTATGGTATAAATGTCATTAATGAGACACAGTAACATAACATATAAGGTGGTGTACTATGATTACATTCTTTTTCCTCCTTCCTTCTTTCCTTTCTCTTTTTCTTAAGAGTATAATAACAATAATGCAAAAAATATATGTAACATCCGAGAGTCGAAATGATCCTCCTACACCAGAGAGATCGCTATATATAGCGGTGAAAAACAAATCCGGTTCAAAATTTTGTACAAGAACCATAACCTTAAATATTTTTCAAACGGATAATTCAAAGATTCAATCAATAAAGCAAGCCAATGATTTGGGGCTATTTTTTTTTAACTCAAGTGAACATTCAGAACAATGTTTCATTCTGAGATTGATTGATCATTGACCAATCGGAACGAAAAAAGAAAAGAAAACATATAGCCTACTAGCCCGTAAACCTGTAAAAGGTCAATCAGGAACATGAACTTCAGAATACAGGTAGGCCTATTTTCCCAATTTTAAACACTTAGCTTACAATCAGTCGACTAAAACTGTCAACTCAGGGACCGAAAAATGTATTTAACTCCCATTATTTACTCATAACAGAACTTTGTTCATTATTATTCGAACACTGTCCGATCAAGAGCAAAAAAAACAAAACAAAAACAAAACAAAGCAAAAAACAACCTCCCGATAAAATTGAAAAGAATCACGATAAATTGGCCAAACCGAATAAATTGATATTTTTGACCATTATCATGAGCTTGCAATCTTTTTCGAGCCTGCATGTCATTAGATTTTGATCTAAATTTGGGGGTACGCCTATATTTGAGGCTCACTTGTTCAATTCCAAAGACTTATCCTAAAAACAGCCCCTATATTTTGTGGAGTTAAGGGTCCAAAAGTGTACATAATTATACATGAAATTAGACACAATTTAACATGATAGAATAAAGCGACGTATTACATAATATCTTTCCATTATTTAAATGTCCTTCTATCAAAAATATGCGAAGTCTGTAACAAGTAACTTGCATGCGTGTCTTAATCAGTAGAATGTGTATGCAAAGGAAATATCCAAAGGCCTGCATACTAAGGATGGATTTTGAATTCTATAGTGAGTCCGCCGAGGCATGACATCTATTCATCGTTGCCAACATTAATTAGTTTTTGTATGAATAGTATGCGTAAATGAATGGTATCACATGCAAATAGCGGAGTCACGATGAAGAAATAAATGATTTGCATTTTCAAGTCAACTTTGCTATTACAGTAGGTTCTGGGATTAATTGACCTTCATTGACCTACACATGCAAACAATTCTGGAATTTATTGTGAAGTTATATTACAGCAGCCATTTTGTTTAATTCAGGCTTCGTATCTAAACATGATGTAAAGTCGAAAAAGCAATACAAAAATACAGAAAATTAATTCGGTGATAAATATTATGGGTGGTGTTTTCTACCTAGATTTTTCATCTGCTGAGAGTATAGAAGAAGCGTTTGGGAAAGCTTCCGCTCGTGGCATTTGTCGCAACAATGAATGACTTAATATGAACAATAATGAAACGTTAACTCAGTCAACTAGTTGAAGGGAAAATCTAATCATTTTCAAGATTTTCATGAAGACTCAAGCTGGGATCCAGATAGCCTGTCCAAACCTGATGAACGATGTGACTATAAAGGATCCAGATAAACTACACATGGTTGAATCAATACGTACGCAATCCAGAAAATGAAGACAGATACCTAACTCTGATTTGGGAGATTCAACATGAATCTTTTTAAGGGGACTTAGATCATGAAGTAAAAGATAAAAGGTAATAGAGATTGGTTAAGCTTACATTTTTTTAATCGATCTTAATCTCTGTAGTCATTCCATGTAGTCGCACCTTTCTCTTTCCATTGTAAATGGACATTGGTTCCCTTGACAAAGATTCTTGTCGCTAGTCCCTTCTCCTTCCGTAACTTGTATGCTTCGTTCGCGAGGATCCAGCGGCGGGTCTTCATCGAAGGCGGTAGGTCGGTCCTAACAGTTAGACGCGTATAAAACAAAACCGTGCTATGATGGGGACAGGAGCTTGCCGGGCGGCTTGGGCTCCCGACTCTCGTCGCGGTAGACGGTGAGCGTTCGCTATGGTGATGCTAGATGCTATGCGGTCCTCTATTCCAAGAGAGACGAAAGCCGCTTTCAATACGTCGTAGATGATTTCCCCTTCGTTTTGTTGTAGGCCGTAGAACAGTAAATTAGACTTCCTATCGTGTATTTCCAACGAGAGGATTTTGTTTTCCAAGGATTGGATTCTTTGTTGAACAGAGTTTTCTAGTTTAGGCAATTTTTGATTCTCAATTTCCAAAATTTTTGCCGAATTGAAGTCCACACTGGTTTCAAGGTCATCAAACCTTTTGTTGATGCCAGTAATATCAGCAGATATTTTGTCTAGTTTACTAGATAAGAAGTTCTTGAAGTCAAGAATGTTATTCTGAAGGTCCCCAAGGGTGGGCTGGGACTCGCACTCCTCTGGCGAGTCATCGCCTCCCGACGTGGCAGCAGCGACTTTAGACGCTTTGGTGCGAGTCATCATGTCCGGCAACTTGTACCTCAGTGTACGCACAAAATTAATGGGCGTTGGCTAATTTAGATTTCTTGGGTCCAAAATGACACGAAATGGCTGGAATACTCACATATATGTTGAATTTGAGACCAACAACGCGTTATTCCAATCACAAGATTATTAGACCGGTCAAATCATTCTAAAAGCAGTGTGGAAATAAAATAATGGGCGTTGGCTGGAGAGCTCACTCGTTACACGTCCGCTCCCGCATGTACCATAATGGTATAATGGTATAATAATGATTATTCGTTTTGCTAGGATGATCATCCTCAATACGCTTGTAGTTCACATATCCACCCCTTCCTCCTTATTTCCTTATCCCCTTATCCATCGTGATACCGTCACTGCCATTTACGAATGGCCGGCCCGCCCCCTCTGCAATAAGGCCCGCCCCCCCCCCCCCACTCAATGTTATTTAGGGTACGCATATGCGTGTTCCAACCGACCCTTTCAGCAAAAGTCCGGTGTGTAAAGTCAATACGGCTCGACCTTTTTTTTTGTATACGAGCCTTTTTCAGCACCCCCCCCCCCCCTTTCAGCAAAAGTCCGGTGTGTAAAGTCAATACGGGGCGACCTTTTTCTTTTGTTACGAAAAGGACATTTTGGCAACACGCATGGTATCCCTCCGTTCACAGAGTGGGGGGGGGGGGACCTATAGGTGCCTGCTCTCTGAGGGAGTTGTTCTTTCTGATGAGCATCGTTTGTCTTTGGTTGTCTCTTGTAATCTTATTTAATCTCTTAATGTCAGTAATCGACAGCTAGTCGTTTGATTGTGAATTTTTCATAATATGTAAGACATGTGTACCTTTAACTCCATTTCTAATGTTATTATATGACCCACCTGATGAATTATTAGGCTCAATACAACAAAACAAATAAAATGTGCAAAATGTTGGGGCTGTGCAAAGTATGAAATGACAAAGATGGCTTTATTTCTATTCTCTTTGATTGAGATGATATTTATGACAAATTAAATCATAATGTGTACATAAGGAATGTAAGGTAAATCATATATTATGATAACTTTCATGGGGAAACTCCATAGCTCTTAGCTGTTCTGCATCGCCTATTACTTTCATGGCTTGATATGTATTAATATATATATTTATATATATATATATATATATATGTGTGGATCCGGGCTAACTCGGACTAGGGGACAACCCGGCCCAGCTGCAAAAACGGTCATTTTTTGTCATTTTACCCTAACTCTAACCCTAACTCTAACCCTAACTCTAACCTTAACCCTAACCATAACCCTAACCCTAAACCTAACCCTAAACCTAAACATGTTTTTGCATCTGGGCCGAGTTGTCCCCTGGTCCGAGTTAGCCCGACTCCATATATATGCATATATATATATATATATATATATTTATTTATATATCATTGTATATATTTGTTCTATAGGAAGAAACCCTTGTAATTCTTATGGTTTATTGCTTAAGATTCATGTAATGAGAAATTTAAATAGACTAAACTGATCGTGAAACCGGAATTATTATCCTAGCATGATGTATACATTTCTCGATCGTTACATAAACAAACAACTATGGCATCATAGTGTCTCAAACATGAACAAGTTTTGACGAGCCGATCGACGCGTCGTCCCAATGTGCCATGAAATAAGTTAATTCTGTTTTTGCCCCATTCTGCTGAGAGTGCATAGTAAAAAAAAAAATAGTAGTTACAATAATAATGTTAGTAGTAGTAGAATCACATATAGGTGGTCATGTACAGTGGTTGCAGTAGAGATATCACCGACAGCTGTCGTTGTAGTACTAATAGGCCCTATATACAGCCGAGGTATAAATGTTGCTATTATTTTTAGCAAGCTGCCTCCGTCTCCTTTCAAGACATTTGACTAATAATATCCATGAGGAAACTACTATCAAATACTTTAATACAACGTAGGCCTAGATAATAAACAGAATTACAAAAATTGTACAAAACAAGCAATTAGTATTGTTATAAACTCACCTTACCCGTCCGCCGATAGTATGCATTTTCGTTCTACTTGACACTGGGCCACAATTATGAATAATATAGATGCTTCTTACATAGTCTGGTATTTTACCAGGATGCATGCAGGGACTTAATTAATATAGCCTCTAATGCGCACGACGTTATCCATATTGACAATAAAATACGGCTGCAAGAGTTCCAACACAAAAATCAAATTTCGACGAAGAAAATCCGGAAAAACAAAAGGGACCCTATTAAACGCATCAAGCTGATATTAAAGTGGAACCGATGTCACTCCAGCAAAGCTTTAGAGAGTCAATGCAAATGCGTATTGACCTATAGCGCTGTACAGGCAGCACACATGAATAGTCAATAGTACCGATTTTTAGTGAAATCAGTTTAGTTTTGTACAGTGGTGTTTGAAATGTTGAGAATCAATA
Source organism: Strongylocentrotus purpuratus (assembly GCF_000002235.5). Lineage (NCBI taxonomy): Eukaryota > Metazoa > Echinodermata > Echinoidea > Camarodonta > Strongylocentrotidae > Strongylocentrotus > Strongylocentrotus purpuratus. Next base: position 30,166,792 of record NW_022145607.1, read on the forward strand.
TAGAACAGGTTTTAATACACAGCCAGGATAGTAATGCAGCTATGTGTGATGTATATTAGCTCGATCCAGAGGGCACATTATTATTACAATTTAATTACATTTAAGGTGAATGTAAATCGTCACAAAGCAATTGGCTCTGGAATTGATTACTACTTTAATCATGCTCATGCTCCTCATCATCATTAACATTATCGTTTTTATCATCATATAACATTATCATTATCATCATCATCATCACCTTTACTATCATGATCTTCATCATGTTCATCATGATCATCATTGTTTACATGTCTATATAACTTCTCCCATTCTCAAATCTATTATAAGTGAAGACAGACCACCTAATTCGTCCCCATGACGAATTAAATTTTCTAGTTATTATAGTAAATATCGTAATTATAATCATTATTATAGTAAGTATGTGTTATTGTTATTATTCTTATAGTTATTTGTATGCTTCTTCTTCTTATCATTATTATCGTATACACAATACGTCATGTGCCAAAAAAGTATTGCTATGATACATCCAAGATGTCTACCAAAACTGTCAATTCGTTGCTGAAATAATCAAGCCAAAAGAAGAAACATTAGAATTTCTACTTTAAATTGAAATAAATTATATAGGAGAAATAAATAGAGAATACAATCATGATTTTGGAACTAGGGGACTAACATGGACATAATGCACTTGTTTACATGACCACATTATCTCTCATTCATTCTACCTCCAATTTTTCAGACTGTTTTCAAAACAATATCATGTTTTTCGATCATAGTTCTATGAAGCTTGATGTCTCATGGTAATTTAAGCAATCTAAGCAACAATTTCTGAATTTTAGCGACAATCGTTCGCCATTGCTGCTCTCATAAATTCGTTTATCCACTTGGTTGATTCTATTGTTCGGGTTATGTAGCAGAACGAGATAGAAATTGACATTCTCATGGCTTACGACTTTGCATTAACGTTCATCGTCTCTACAGTGCTATTTGAACAATATTTGGTGACAAAAGACGGCATTTCTATGTAGCGTCAAAAGCCGTCAAATAACGAAAACATGGCACATAAAAAGATCCTCAGTACTGGGTCTGATTTAAAGGAAACTCAATTTGAACCCGGCCATATTCTGTCTCTCACTCGTTTGTCATTGCCTTCATTTTCCCTCGCTTACTTCATTCTTACCACGGAATATGTAATGTGTATGTGTAGGCCTCATTATGTTAATTAGGGTCAATGGTCAAATTGTCTCAATATATCTTCCATACATCCATAATTATCAAGGCTAAACAGTAGAAACTTGACATATGAATAGATCATAATGGGAGAAGCATTTTATATAACAATATGACATCGTGAAAATGCATTCTTCATTATGAAAATCATTATAGCATACGTATCACCTAATTCGTCAAAGTGACGAATTAAAGTCTAGTTATAATTGTTACCATATCATTAGTATTATCTGTATTATCAGCATAATCAACAATGGCAGTAGTACAGTGTAGTATAGTACATGTAGAAGTAGGCCTAGTAGTAGTGGTATCATTTCTGAACCTTATTATTCTGATTATCTTATGCAATACGTCTAGACGATAAACTCATGACAATTGACAATTTGTCATGAAACAGTGTCTTTAAGCTATACCATATGCATCTGGCTCGAATTTTGCTTGGGTATTTCGTACTAGTCTATATGATTAACATGGCAAAAAAGGAACTTGTGTCCTCATTCATTCTAGTCTTATTCATTTGCATTATGTTTTATTCATTCTAGTTCTAATGTTTTCTGACTGTTTTCAAGACATTTTTTTTTTTGTCGATCATAGTTCTGTAGTTTGATATCTCCCTGATATCTCATGGTAATTTTGAGGGAAAAGCATTCCAAGCAATTCATTTCTAAATTGTAGCGACAATCGTTCACCTTTGCACTTCAATACTACTGTGACACACAGTATAATTAATTGTTCAAGGACTCATGATACATTCGGTTAACAGTTGATTCCCCTCGATTGATTCTTTTGTTCGGATTATTTGGCGGGGAGAGCTAGAAGTGAACGGTCTCACGCTTAACGACGGTGTATTATTATTATTCTTATTTGTTCATCGTCTCTAGCTACGATGCTCTTTGAATCAAAATAGCTTTTATTGTTAGGCTTCCTGGAAGAAATTTCAATGGTTGTAAAGAAATTTTTGGTTGCACTCTGTAGATTATGATGATGTGTTTGATCTTCTTTTCAATAACAAGATCAAACACATGATAAAAAAAAAATCCACTGGGTGCAGGCCAATAAGTTCTTCACAACAATAGGTGCAATTTGGTGTGGCGTACCCATTTGCAGGGCAAAAAAAGGACAAAGTTAAATTCCAACTGCATTTGAAAGATAATACTAATGTAGAACTTCCCTAAAAAAGGTGGGGCTTGAAAATGTCTTCAAGTGGGAAAATAACGACTATTAGTTGTCAAATCGACTTAGGGGCTATAGAGCCAATAAGTAATAGTCTTGATTTTCAGACCATTGTACCAAACGGTCATACGTTTTATGCTGCGCAAAGACTCAATCAGTTTAATTTTGGCCATCACAAGAAGTGATGGGTTATTGATGTAGACAAATGTTCATGTACCCTTTACAACTCATTTCATGTTTGTTATTACCAAAGAAGAAAAAAGCCAGTCAGTCACTCAATAGTGTCTGGCAGTGAAGTCTAGCAAGTAAACGGGTTTCCTTGCATAATTTGAATATGAGGACACTGCTAACGTTTAAATTTAACAGACAGGACATACATAACATATTTATAATTCCTGCATAGTTCTACAGAATTTGAGGTTGGCTGCAAAAGGGACATAGTACATGTACCTTTAAGGAAATGATCATCAGTACGTACGTACCGGGTCTAATAAATTAAAGAGAACTGAATTTGAACCCAGGCCATAGGCTAGCCCCCCCCCCCCTTTCTCTCTCTCTCTCTCTCTCTCTCTCTCTTGTCATTGCCCTTCTTTTCCCTCGCTTATTACCTTTTTGCCACGGAGTATGTACATGAAATGTGCAGGTGCATACGCGTACGCACGGGGATAGGGGGGGGGTGTTTGGGGGCTTAATCCCCTCACTTTGTTTTCTTTCTTTTTGCTCAAGGGGGGGGGGGGTGTGCTCACTACCCCCCCCCCCCCCCCCATTGAGCTTTTCTTTTAAAACTATTTTTTTAATTTAGGTTTTATTTCCGCATTAACTGCATATGAAAAGAATTTACAAAGTAAGGCATGTACAAGGTAACAAAACATGTACATATATTCGATAGATACAAATTAAATACAAATGATGCTAACAATAATCTGCAGTAAAGAGGAGGAAACCTTGGAAGCATTATGCTTGTAAGGTTCCCTTTACATAACACGTTTGTTACATAATATATATATATTTTTTTTTTTAAAGGAAGAACAAATACGGGTGTGTGGTGCAGCCAACCAACAAGACAGTGTTGATATTACCGATGGTCTCCATCGTGATGAAGTAGAAGTTTATGTTTCAAGTGATATTTAAAAGTAATTAAACTGGGCAGCTGTTTGAGCCAGGCGCGGATCCAGGGGGCAGCGGGCCGCCCCCCCCCACAAAAAAGGAAAGGGGAAGAGGAGAGAAAGGGAAAGAAAGAAGAGGAAGAAAAAGAGAAAAGGGGAAAAGAAGGAGATCGGTGGGACCGAAAGGGCCTTGCCTCCCAGCTGTTACCTACCCCCCCCCCCCCCCCGTCAAAAAATAAGAGAGAAGGAAGGGAAGGGAAAGGAAAAGAGGAGAAAAAGGGAAGGAAAAAAGAAGAAAAGAAGAAGAAAAGAAGAAGAAAAGAAAAGAAGAGGGATATCAGTTGTAATTTTCCCGCCAACAAGTTGCCCTTGCCTCCCCCCCCCCCCCCCACTCTGCCCCAAAAAAGGGGGGGGGAGAGAAGGGAAAGGGAAAGAGAGCTAAAAGGGAACAAAAACAGGAAGAAGAAAAGAAAAGGGTGAAAAGAAGGAGGAACAGTTGCGACTAATCCCGCCAAAAACGTGTAGATTGGAGGGGCCGAAAGGCCCTTGCCCCCCCCCCCCCCCATCAAACTTAAAACAGAGAGAAGGAAGGGAAGTGAAAGGAAAAGAGGAGAGGGGAAAAAAAACAGAGAAAGAAGAAAGGTAGGGGGATCAGTTGCGATTTTTCCCGCCAACAAGGTGTAGAGGGGGGGGGGGCACTGGCGTACTGATGGGGGAGGGGGCTAGGGGGAGACAGATGCACCCAAATACAATTCAAACGTGGTTTATTTCTCATTCGATACCGGTGATTTACAAATGTTGCTGAAATGACATAATTTTCCGAAATTTGTCCTCAATCTTTAGTAAATTATACTTTTGTATGAGTTTGGTGGAAAATGGCACATTCCTGAAAAAGAAAGAAAGAATAGTAACCTGCCTTTCTCACAAAATAATGAGGTGTCAAAATCTGCTCATCTGACCGTGAATAAATGCATAAAACCCCTGAGCTTCTGTGGTCTCCGCCCCCTGGACCTCACCCCAATTAGTGTCCTGCCAGTGTCACAAATAAGGTATCAAAATATGTTCATCTGACCGTAATTAAATGCCTAAAACCCATGAGCTTCGAGGGCTCTGCCCCCTCGAACCCGCCAGGGGCCCTAGGCAGGCACGTAGCCACATGGGGGGCACGGGGGGGGGGGGGCACGGGGGGCACGTGCCCCCCAAAAATCCAGGATCGGTTGAACTTGTTTAGACCCCTCCCCAGGACGTCTATCGATTACATGTATGTGCCCCCCCCCCCCCCTCTCCCAAACATCAAACTCTGGTTACGTGCCTGGCCCTAAGGCGGGCCCCTGCATGCTTATCTGACCGTTATAAAATGCCTAAAACCCCTGAGCTTCTGAGTATCAAATATGCTCATCTGATGGTAATTTAATGTATATAACCCCTGAACTTCTGGGGGCTCCACCCCTGGACCCCACACCATTTTGTGTCCTGCCAGTGTCACATATAAGGTATACAAATATGCTCATCTGATCGGAAGTTATTGCCCAAAACCCCTGAGCTTCCGAGGGCTCCGCCCCCCTGGACCCCACGCAAATTCGTGACCTGCCAGTGTCACAAATAAGGTTTCAACATATGCTTACCTGACCGTTAGTAAATGCCTATACCCACTGAACTTCTGGGGGTTCCACCCCTTGATCTCCGGCGGGGCTTCGCCCCTATACCCCACGCCAATTTACGCTATGCTCTACCTGATCGTAAATACCACCCCCACCCCCGCCTAATTAGAGAAACGTTCAGTGGGGCATGAAGACTGCCGGGTTAGAGAATTGTGAAGTTGTTGATTCTTTTGGAATGTAGACGTGATGGCATGAGGAATTTTGTTAGAATTTAATCGAAACATTAAACAGCCGCCTAAAAATAAATTGTACAAGTCATGAACTTTCAATATTTTATTTTCTAAAAATAAACTATTAGTGTTGCTTAACCTATTAGTGTGGCAGATTATTCGTGTGACGCGTTTTTGAAGTATCGATAATTTGTCCAACTGGTAATTAAACGAATTCCCCCATGCAAGTATGCCATAGTTAAGATAAGGCAAGATAAGCGTAGAGTACAAACTTTTCAAAATATACTTAGGAAACGACATTTTTAATTTATTGATTATTCCAATGTTCCTTGATAGTGTTGTACTTAAATATAAGTTGTGTTCTTTCCAAGAAAGTTTATTGTCAATGATAAAACCAAGGGATTTTGACTATTCAACTAAGTTTATAATTGTTTATTGATGTAAACACTGCCAGGCAATCCCGAAATAGAGTTGCTGAAGACCATACATTGAGTTTTATTTAAGTTCAAGGAAAGTTTGTTAGCACGGGCACAAACCCACTCTTCAACAAGTTTCAGTTCAAGATTTACGGTTTCGAGTATTGTATTGGGTTTTTTGTGTGAGAACCCCCCCCCCCCCCCCCCCCCCGCACTGCCTGAGCGAAATATCGGTCGGCGCGATTTTCAATTTTCCAAACACCCTCCTTCAAAAATGTCTGCGTACCCCACTGCATGCGGTAGTTTATACTTCTTGGCAAACTATCATGAAATTACTGCTGCCACTCAATCCAAAATTGGATTTTATTAGCCTAGTGTTGATGTTGGTGTCGTCATTTTTTAATCCACATGTGCCACTTTTGTCACCATTTCATTTACAGATCAATGCTTTCTATTTACCAACCAGTCGGTCGACCATAAACCCAATGCCAGGAAGAGTACATTTTATCATTAAGACCACAGATATCATCGGGACTGTCAACTTTGGGGAACTGCTTCGAGGGAGATTGTTTGCATTTTTTTTTTGGCTCAACAAGGAAGGGAGGAGGGCTGTTGAGTAAGGGAAGAAAAAAAATCGAAGTACTCACTTATACTTAATGGGTTATAGGCCAAATGGTTAGTAGACTTATTGGAGATTAGACCAAAAGGAAATTAGACCAAATGACTTTTAGCCTAAATGGTCATTATTTTGACCAAATGTTAATTATACAAAATGATTATTAGACAATGTTGATAGTAAGCCATAGGGGAATAGACCAATTGGGTGGTAGACGAACTGGTTGTAGGCCAAACGGTTATAAACCCATGTATGTATCCTTTTTGCACAAGCACAAACACTGGTGCTTTTTTTTTGCTGAGGGGGAGAGGGGGAGGGGGGGGGGGGTGGAGAACATGAGGCAAAGTATGACTTGTATGAATCCATATACATGTAAATGGAATGCATGCTTCAGGCTGGAACAGAAGAATACAAGGCGATACAATGTATGAACCATCTTATGTGCATGACATTTAATTATTTTGCAGAATTCTCATATTCAACAACAAATTCACCTTGCATGAAAATATACTTTATGTCATATAAAATAAGTATGAGAATATCACTTCAATCACAGGCACCAATAGAATTATGCTTCAGAAAACAGAACATTTACAACAAGCCTGAGTCAGACTGACACACATATGGAATCTGAATTTATTCATTAATCAAGATCGGATACAAGATTGGATTTGACTACAAACACATATCAATATTTACTATTTTGTATTTTCACACACGCATCAGAGGTAACATATCTATGGGAACATATTTTGGTTTGCTGCAATAACTTGGACCCTAATATCATACATGTATATATCATATGGTTATAAATAGGATTTGAGCAGAGGAACATCAAAGGTGTAACATGTAAATGTTCGTGTACATACACTGTTGCTCATGAAGTTGGAATATAACAGATGAGTACAGAGGCAATAAACATGCATAAGTTTGTTAATACATGTAATAAATTATTAACAAATTAGTGACATTTGTAAGTGACTTTTCCAGTAGATCCACAATACAGTCAGTATATAGTACGAAACACAATTCCTCTTACATCTAGAGAAACTATTAATGACTTGGGTTCACTAAGGGGGTTTAAAGGGCCTAAAATGATAAGATAAATTTCTGACAACTATAATATATGAATTTCAGGCTTCTCGGGAGTAATTTAAATTTGTACAGAAATGCAGGCTTGCACCCAGTAAATAAAGATCCCATGCTCGATCTTGTAATCAAAGACATGTCAGAGAAAAGTTTTGGAACCAGCGGCCGAGATTTGAACATTCAAAGTTAGCATCTTGTCCTAATATTGATTGTAAATTCAGAATTAGCAGAGCTTAAAGGTAATACAACGTTTGGGTATGCCGGGGTAATGAATTTGGTTCAAATGAACATATTGGAAGCAGATGCGATCCTACAATATTCAGGGATCGTTGTCGCGGTTGAAAGTCTAAAGTTATGAAATTGTAAATAATAAATTTGTCATGTTGTATAGCTCCCTCTCAAGGTCAAGATATTAATTAAGCTATAAAACAATGTTACTTGACTAAAATAGACTGATTAGCTATTCCCGTTTTGAAATTATATATCACAACTACATATTCTGAGATTGTCATGGTCGCAGCTACCGTTGTACGGCCGTAGGCGTTATTTGAAATTTATAAAAATTTACCGGGAGCACCGGTAAATTTTTATATTCAATTTTTCTCGAAAGCAGAAGTGTTTTAGGGGCTGAATTTTTTAGTGCTTATAATACATCCACAGGGGCATCCAAATATATCAAAATTGTAAAGAATCACTATCCACCCAGTTTTCAAAATTTCCCAAAACTTTGTATTACCTTTAAGTATTTGTTTCCCATTCATTGTAAGAGTACCATGGACCAATGATGACCTGGTGGTAGAGTGAATCCCGACAAGCAGAAGACGGAGCTACCAACCTTGTGCGACCAAAAAATGGAAACATGATGGCCCCCCCCCCCAAAAAAGGGAATTCATTAAAACAAAACTAACAACCACGCGCGCGACTCTTCCAATGCAGAAATGTCAATTCCTCATGCTATTTTTTTTCCTACAACTTTAGGACCTATAGTTTACTTAAAAGTAGCTTTTTGTTGTTATTTTGGTATCATCAGCGTTTCATTGTTTTTGAGAATATTTTTCTCTTCAAGTATGTTTTAACCTCAGTTTTCTATTGAATTTGTGATCAAATCAACCTGTTAGGAAATTAGGGTAGTTGTTTGACGTGCAGTATGTAAAAAAGAAAAGCAAAACTATTTTATGAAGAAAAAACGTACTACCGAAATTTGGAGGAAAAAACTCGTTCCTGGAAAAACGTAATGGTTGGCAGCTCTGAGCAGATGGCAGGTTCAAATCCCCGGGGTTCAAATCCCACCGATTCGAAGAATTGTTTTGAGATTTAAAAAAAAAAAAACTAGATTTCGATCTTTATTATTTTGTGCAAGCCCACATTTATATGCATATCAATGTCGAGTTGTAACAGGAAGCATCACGTTCACATAATTTATACACCCACTTGACTTTCTAGTTGAACCCTGATATACTTTTGAACTAGAAATGAAAGCATTACTCTTTCATGAACTTTATCTTAAAGAAATGAACCGTGCGCCATGGTGGTAAGATTTCTGAAATTAAAGGAGATATATTTCCATCTTGAAATCTTGAAACCTATTTGAACTCTGATATACTTTTGAACTTGAAATGAAAGCATTACTCTTTCATGAACTTATCTTAAAGAAATGAACCGTGCGCCATGGTGGTAAGATTTCTGAAATGAAAGAAGATATATTTCCATCTTGAAATCTTGAAACCTATTTGAACTCTGATATACTTTTGAACTTGAAATGAAAGCATTACTCTTTCATGAACTTATCTTAAAGAAATGAACCGTGCGCCATGGTGGTAAGATTTCTGAAATTAAAGAAGATATATTTCCATCTTGAAATCTTGAAACCTATTTGAACTCTGATATACTTTTGAACTTGAAATGAAAGCATTACTCTTTCATGAACTTATCTTAAAGAAATGAACCGTGCGCCATGGTGGTAAGATTTCTGAAATTAAAGAAGATATATTTCCATCTTGAAATCGTCTGGTGACAGCAAGAGAGACATTAACTCTGTGTAACAGTCCTTCTGGCTTTAAAGAGACGAAATGCCCTTGGGCTTGCCCAGCGGCCTGCTTCTCTTCTTAAAGGGAAAGTCCACCCTGAAATTAAGTTAGTTTTAATAGGAGTAGAAAAATGAGAGAAACAAGTCAGTGAAAGTTTGAGCAAATTCCGATTAAAAATAAGGAAGTTAGGATTTTTGAAGTTGTGATCAATCAAACACAAATTGGCAAATCTATGACGTATCATGCGAGCTCAACTTCCATTTGCTCCGTACTAAAAAAATCTAAAATTTTCATTTTCCCTCAAGAAAAATTTCAACCATAAATGCATCCTAAATATAATAATTGCAAATATGTTTCTATACTCCCCCTGCAAGGAACAAATATATATTCCGTCATCAATAACGAAGAAAACATGATTTTATGGAATATTACGCACAAAGCAAATGAAGGAGAGCTCGTATAATAAGTCACAGAATTGACAATTTGTATTTGATTGATCACAACTTCAATAATTCATAACTTTCTTATTTTCATTCAGAATTTGCTCAAACTTTCACTCACCTGATTTTCTTATTATTCTGCCTCTATCGAAACAAACTTATTTTGGGGGTGGACTTTCCCTTTAATAATAATAATAATAATAATAATATTTAGCTTTCATATAGCGCTTAATACAAATGTCTCTAAGCGTTTTACAAATATACTATTACCCTGGTCATTGGATTCAGTGCTTAATTGCCCGCACACAATGTGCACAATCTCCAGAAGTTTCCATGAGGTCCGCAAAACCAATTGCAAAAGTAGTTTGCTTGACTGGACTTGGGATCGCCAGATTGGCTACCAAAAGCAAAAGCTAAAATAAAATACTTTCAGATCCCAAAGGACAAAATCAGCATTGTATTTATACCTGTACGGAAAGTCTACTCAAGGGAGGCAAGAACCGTCGCCTTTTAACTGTTGGTCTTTACACAGAAGTCACTTTAGCATGTGCCTTGATGAGAAAGACTATTCCACATGAACAGAATATGAAGTCTCTATTGACACACATGGTCTTTCTATACAGTTGGTCACTTCAGCAATTTTCTGCGTTTCATGTGTATAGCCATGTTCAGACGGTGGCTTCCTATTCGGCGTAAGTTAATCCCTGCAGCAATACAAATTCCATAAACATTGGACTTATACCATTAGTTGTCCATACGCTAACTTCCACGATTAAGTTAACACGACCTTCCACCGACCCGGTCATATACGCAGCGTAACTTCTGAAAGTGGTGGCGCCCGCACCAGCTTTCGCATCTAAACCGCGCAAAATCTCATTTTCATTTTCGATTGTAAACGACCCTTGTGAGAGGTCACAGATACTCCGAGTGCCAAGTGAGAGCATCCACACGGTCAACTTACGCTACTTTCTAATCGTGTTAGCGAGTTACTCCTAGAAAAATCCAGGAGTAAATCAGGCGGCGTAGCTAACACGACTATTGCTCAGACGGTCACTATGCCGACCTTTACGCTGACCAAAATTGCCATCATGCGAACACGTGTTATGTATTTCAACGAAATAGCAGTAAGTCAGGACTACAGAGGTAGGCATACTAATAGATACTGCATTTTCTACAAAAGTAACTTTGTTGTGCCAACATTTTGAAAAATAAAATTCCTACTTCCCCGATTGCCAGGTGAAACTAAGTACGGAAG